>NC_140196.1:24368609-24968609 GCF_965226575.1 Pagrus pagrus | reverse complement strand
CATACATCTGTAAAACAATCTATACATACATCTATACATACATCTGTAAAACAATCTATACATACATCTTATCTATCGATACAAACATCTATACATACATCTGTAAAACAATCTATACAAAAATCTATACATACATCTGTAATACAATCTATACATACATCTATACATACATCTGTAAAACAATCTATACATACATCTATACATACATCTGTAAAACAATCTATACATACATCTTATCTATCTATACATACATCTATAAATACATCTGTAAAACAATCTATGCATACATCTATACATACATCTGTAAAACAATCTATACATACATCTATACATACATCTTATCTCTCTATACATACATCTATACCTACGTCTAATCCATCTATACATACATCTATAAATACACCTTATCTCTCTATACATACATCTATACATACGTCTAATCTATCTATCTATACATACATCTATACATACGTCTAATCTATCCATACATACATCTATAAATGCGTCTTATCTATCAATACATACATCTATACATCTTCCTATACATAAATCTATACATACAACTAGACATTTATCTAAACATCTAACTGTACATCTATCTACACATCCATCAATCCATCTGCACGACATCCCAGAAAGTCCACAGTGAGGAGAGGAGTGCAGCTGATGCTCTGCACTGGATGGACTCCGTCACCGGGTGATGCTCCACATCCTCTGATTGGTTGGACTCTGTGTGAGGAGGACAGAGATGTGACTGCTGTTTCTAGAACATGCAGCAAGGAGGCGGGGCTTACATTGTACTCCTGTGGCAAGTAATACATGTCACTCACATGCACGGTCACTGGAGTCTGTGTGTACGGTGGCTGCACCACGGCTGTCCACTGATGTGTGCTGTGACAGGACCGGGACTGTCTACGGGGGACGTGGTTCCTCCACAGCTCTCTGTGAGGTCGAGGCCTCCATCACAGCTGCCCGTGAGGTGGATACCACTGGTGACACACAGCATCTTAGACGCTGCAACACCAACAAACAAAAACACAGATTAGGGCCACTGCATAGTAGAAATTAATGAGGTAATATCAGCCAATGAAAACTGTTTGCAGTGACTCTTGTCCAGTGATGTATGTGGTGATGTAAACATGTATGAGTTGTGTGTGAGCAGTGTGTACTTCCATAGTTTTGGTTGACAGACCAGCCGGGTGTCTCTGGGCGTGGAGCTCTTTTTCTCTGTCGGCCTGTTGGTAGTAAATGGCCTGCTCCTCCGCTGACAGTGACTTCCACTGTGGACAGAGGGACAACACAGTGTTCGTTAGCACACACACACACACACACACACACACACACACACACACACACACACACACACTATACACACTGACAACAGACACAAATATGCACACAGTTGATCATTAATGGTGTCAATCACTGTAAAGAGAAAATGATTTAGACTGTAGAAAATGTTTTTTTTCAAGCATTGATCAGGTTTGTAACACTGACTGTCACACTTACTCTCCGTCCCAGGACTTTATTGACAGCTGCACTCTTAACATCCTCCTCAACATGGGGCCTGTGCTCCTTCACGTAAAGCAGGAAGGCATTTGGCGGCCTTTTAATGTACAACCCGTTGTCCTCCTGCTGACTTTCAGGCTCTCTTGCTACAGCACAAAAACAGGGTGAGAGCTCATGTTAACGCTGTGGAAACATTATGATAAGCAGAAAAATACAAGACGTGTAAAATGTCACCTTGTCTGCGCTGCACTGTACATTTTAACCCATTAAAAGACACTGATTATCAGAAATGTACAGATAATTAACAGTCACCTGAAATAAAACAACAGCTGATGGAATTCAGTTTAAAAAGACTGATCATGAGAAAGTCACAATAAGGACAAAAGTACATGTTGATCAAAAGTGTCCACAGCTAACTTACTTTGAGTTGGAGGTGCTCGGCTGAGGAGCAGCAGGGACAGCAGGAGGAGGGAAAACTCCAGCTGGAAGAGCGAACAACAGCTTTCCATTCCTACACAGGTAACAAGTCAGATGCACACATGATCAGACAGTAGAAATAGTGTGTGTCCATGTGTGTCCGTGTGTGTGTGTGTGTGTGTGTGTGTGTGTGTGTGTGTGTGCGTGTCCGTGTTTGTGTGTGTGTGTGTGTGATGGTGCAAACTGAAGCTCTATAGCTGTGTGTACTGGTGTGTTTGTTTGCATTCCTGTGTGTGTTACTTACATCATTCCTGCACACTGCAGGTTGTGGTCGAAGCCTCCAGGGAGCCTCACTATTGGTACCTTGTTATACTTGAGACACAAACACACACAGAACAGGTGCTTAGATGAGCTACAATGGCACCATGTGTCCACCAGGTGTCAGGATTTCCCCTCACAATTAATTATCATAAGTCTTTCAATGAGCTGCTGTCACATCTGTGGGATTAAAACACAGGATAGTCTACAGCATTCAGCCATTACATGTCTGCATGTTTCTGCTGAAGGACTGCGGAGGACTGAAAGTGCCAAAATGTCTTTTTCATTTGCTTTCCCATCTCATTTCAGGTTTATATATTCATTTTAAAATGTTATCATTTATTTAGGCATTTTTAATGCATTTATTTCTGTATTATTTTCCCTTTGCATTTGCCCCCAGTTAAATCCACTAACTTAATTATTTCAGTATATTTTCTTCTACATGTCCTTCACCAGTTTTCCCCCATAATGGAATAAATACATAATAAAATACAGAAGCACATTACACAATTATCAATTTTTGTTTTTATTTTATTAATTGATTAATGCCTCCATTCATTTGTTAAAGGAATAGTCCACTCTAAAACAAAAACTGAACTGTAGGTTATATATTTATCATGAAGCAAATGATTTGTTGGGATGATAGACTTTAATGTTAAGATGTACTTGGCATCAGCCTGACAATCCCTCACAAAACATACAACTGAGCTTCAAGAGCACACAGCTTCACTTTCCTTTAAATAATTCTAAAATGTGCCATTTTTCCAAGGGACCTTTGAACTGGAACAACAGGACAAAGTCAGATTTTACTTGTGTTTGTCCTGTGAAGATGCAACTGTTCCTGCACTGATATCCTTCTCCTACAGCACAAAACCTCTGCTGCAACCAAACAGTGGAGATGTTCAGAGTGTGTGTGGTGAACCAGGGTCTTACTGTGTGTTGAGGAGCAGCAGGGTGACTGACGGCTGCTGCTGCGAGTATCAGGACGCTGTACATGGGCCACTGATACAGCAGGAACTGTAGAGACAGAGAGAGAGAGAGATTTATCAAACCCATGACACCCTTCCTCCATACATGAAGACACAGAAGAATACAGACATTACATTCAGTCATTTTGCCACAAAGCACCGACCATTGGCAAATATCTGTATCAATACAGACATTGATCTAATTCTCATGACATCTTTGCCTATCCTATACTTAGTATCTCACCTGTGCCTGGATGTAAGTGTCTTGCAGACCTCCACCATGTAGTCTGACTATGTGCAGGCACAGGTTCAGGCTGGGTGTTCAGTTCCAGCACAGCAGGGCCGGGAGGAAGCGGTGAAGGGATGGGTTGGGGGGATGGGTTTGGTTGTCCAGTAAGTCAATAATGGCGTCCTGGAGGAGAATAATAATAATAATAATAATAATAATACATTTAATTTATATAGCGCCTTTCAGGTACCCAAGGATGCTTAACAAAGTGAAACATACAAAACAAAGAATAGATGGATAAACAAAAATACATACAAGATAAAGAACTGGAAAAGTTGATTGTTGGGGCTGGACCTAGAGCTGATAGGCCTTCTTGAAGAGGTAGGTTTTTGAGTCTTTTTTGAAGTTCTGTCGCTGAGGGTTTGCAGTTTGGTGTGAGGGATTGAGAGCTGGTGTGTGCCTGATGAGCGAGTGAATAATCCTGAGGTTGGGGTGGAGGGAGGACCAGTAGAGTAATGTTGGATAGCCCACAGAGTATTGAGCACGCCATTTTGAAAGTTAGCGTTGTTAGGCCAAACGCTGATCGGCAGGGCTGACAGCTGATCAGCGGAGAAAGGTGACGTCCACGGACCCAATTGTTCAGGTGTGCAGCCTTCAAAGTTTCTGGTCACACACATGGTAAAGAAGCTGCTTTAGAGACACTTGTACCAGGACTATCATATATTATATTCACTTAGGGATATATTTTACTTCACTGCATTTATATGACAGCAGATATGGACAAAACATATGACTGGTTAAGGAAAAAGTGATGATTTGTTACAGATTCAACTACTTAACATACACGACAGGACACTGAAATGATAAATCATCACTAACTAACAAAGCACCACCTACAGGACTCACATCTCATCCTCATCCATGTTCAGCATGGCCTTCAAATATCCCTAATCCTCCTCAGCACAGGTACAACATGAACCAAAGGTCTTCCTCATCCACGAGAAGACGCGTCTGAAGCGATTCTTCTTCTGATGCTTCCTCTTTGCCCCCGTGTTTTCTGAAAGTCAAAGGACATTAAAGACCTCATTCGTACTCCAAAATGCACAAATGCACAAACAGCACTTCAGACACAACTGGAGGTGACTGTTACTTACCACATGAGCCTGAGTCCTCACATATTGAGGACTTCATGCTCCTTTCAGTGTTGGTCACTGAGGACCCTGACGTCTCCCTCAGGCCAGACTGAAAACTGAGAACACCACAAAAAGTTAGAGTGTTATTTCTGTTATTGTCATCACATTTTAAAGCTGCAACAAGGACTTTTCAAGTTTGTTGTTACTGAGGCTCCTGCACACCAAAACCTCCTGTAGTAAAGATCTTGATCTAGCTATCGTGTGGTTCTGACACAGGTTCTGATACTATTTTTCATCATCTCACCTGACTGCACTCTCCTGGTCTTCCAGCAGCGTGCGCTCGGACAGTGCAGGCCGAACCAGGATCACACCTGATGGCAGAAATGTGGGAGATGGAGTGCAGTCGTCTGGTCGGACGTTAATGATGTCATCATCCGTCAGAGGAGGGGCAGCAGGCTCACAGTCAAAGTCCTCACTGGAGGAAGTGAATGCTGAACTTCCTAAGATCTTGATAATGAAAGTCCTGCCACTGAACATGAAAACACACACACAGAATGATCCTGTTATTGTCATGACATCTTCAAGAATCATGTCTCTGCTATTATTTCTGGCAATCTGAACTATTTTCTCATCTGAGAAATGGGTGTTGTGACCAGAGGAAGACATCTCACCTGACTTTGCTCCCCCGACCTTCCTGCATCAGTGTGTTCTCAGCCGTTGCAGGCCGAACCAGGATCACACCTGATGGTAGAAATGTGGGAGATGGCGTGCAGTCGTCTGGTTTGGTGTCAACGCTTTCGGCATCCTTTAGAGGAGTGGCAGCAGTTTGTGTGAGTTCGGCTGCTGCAGGCTGAACCCAAGTAAGAGTGGAAGATGGCCACTTCGTAGTAAGAGTGGGGCGTCTTTTAGGACTCAGGACTGACTTCTTTGGTGTCATCATCTTCTTAAGGTTCATCTTGGACTGCTCTGTGTTGCGTGGAGGGGATGTTGCTGACAAAACCCCGTTGCTACAAAAAGACACACTTACTGTTACACTGATGTCCCGGAAACACAACAGGACACTGATCAAATGATTCATTATCACTAACTAACAAAGCACCACCTACAGGACTCACATCTCTCACACACACTTACTTTGGGTAGTCTTTGGTAATAAATGGATGAGTGAGGACTTCACAGGGAGTGATCCTCTCATCCGCATCCATCTTCAGCATGGCCTTCAGGAGCTCGATGCACTGCTCTCGCTCTGCGGCCTCAGTTTTATTATTTTCCTCAAGACGCATCTAGTTGAGGAAACAACGGTCAAATCCACCATCATGAAAAGACAATCGATCATGGTGACAATGAAAGTTACTTCACACTTACTTCTTTGAGATCATCCAGAGACTGGAGCTTGTGGTCCTCGTTGACATGGTTGAGGTGACATCTGAAGTACTCGAAAGATGTCTGTAAAAAGGTTCAAAGTGTTCGTATCAATGTTCCTCAAAATCAGTCTGAATGATCGACTGCTGGGAAACGTAAACAAGAACATATTCTTATAAAAGATTAAAGGTCAGAGAAGGTTCACTGTGGTACCTTGAGCTCCCAGCTGTTGGAATCAGTCCTCTTAAAGAGGTTCCTTGTCTTTATACCAGCATTGAGAAGACGGTCCGCTGGCTGACCCAGGATATCAATAATGCACTGCAGCTGGAGATTAAACACAGCATTACATCAAAATATGCAAGAGGAAGCAGAATATTGTTCTCAGGAGGGCAAAGTCATGAATCGCCATATCTGAAAGGCCAGTTCTCATGGGTTGGTTAGGTTTAGGCATGAGGAGTGAGATCGGTTGGATAAGAATATCAGGGTCAGCCAATCAGAGGCAGAGTAGGGCAGGTCATCTGGAAAAGCTTCTGTTGTCTTTTTGACAACGTGCTTATGCTAGGACCTCCCATCGTACCCACTGTACAAAGTTCTTTGAACCACTAAACATCAGATTACTTCCTTCTGTCACACTCAAAGTAAATTTAGAGCATTTTTTCATTTGAATGAAACACCAAGATGGTTTATCATCCCCTATTTTCTTTAAATTTCCTTTTGATTCCCAGCTTGAGATTTCTCATCATACATGTGGGATGTATATGGACACTAATTAGAGAAAAACCACATGCAAGAGTGAAGACACACAAGTACGAGTAACTGACAAATTGTCTGACTATAGGAGAAGACTTACTAGTGCATACTCAGAGCGTCCTTCAAACAGTAGCTTGCCGCAGATCATTATGAACGTCAGACAGCCCAGGGACCACATGTCAATGGCCTCAGAAAATGGACAGCCCAACAAAATTTCTGGAGACCTGAATGTGGAGGAGAAACATTACATGGGATGTTTACACTGTCAGACTTGGGAAGGGAGCAATAAATGGTAAACTACTCACTCACTCCAGTGTAATAATAAAAATAATGAACCCTACCTAAAAGCCAGTGGTTGCAGGAGCGCGCCCTGCCTGGCTTCCGATCTTGAAATGGCACCACCGAAGTCAATCAGCTTGACTCTAAAGGGTCGTGTTTGGTGATTCTCCATCATGATGTTGTGGAGATGCACGTCACCGTGGATCACGCCGATCCCCTTCAGCGCGTCAAATGCTTTAGCCATCTGAAAGTACAAGGTCGGTAAGAATGTATCAAAGCCTAAAAGTGACAGAGTGCTCAGTGCTTTGCTTTCCATCTGATGGTGCTGACTTCATACCTGCTGGATGATGGTTTTGATGTCAGTCAGTTGCATAGGCGCAAAACTTGTCATTTCAAGGTAGTCGCCTAGGCTGATGTCCAGCACCTCAAACACGATTGCCTTTCCGTGTTTGGTTTGAAAGCAATCGATGAACTTGACAATGTTGTGTTGTTCGAGTTTGAGGCGCTTGAACCGTCTCAGCATGGACACCTAGAGACACACAGCAAGTTTGACATGATTAGTGTTTTACAGTCAGTTAATGTGTTAACGTGTGAAGAACTTAGTGTACAGAAAATCACTATATCTTTACATAGTGATGTTTGTAATTAGCTTAAAGTAGCTCAAAGTAAAAGGAATTGCTTGTTTGCACAAGGCACTTACTGCACCCCTGACTATACAGTATATTTTACAACCGTGAACATCAAAATCAACACCTCCCACCTCATTGATGGTGTCCTCGTCGAAGTATTTAGGAATCTTCACAGCCACAGTCTGCTTGATGTCCTTTTTCCAACATTTAAACACCTTTCCAAAGCAGCCCTCTCCCAGATCGTCCAGGACCTCATATACGCTGGGGAGCTGGACAGGTTTCATCTGGGAAGATGAGGTGGACGCCTTGAATACATTGGAGCCCATTTTGTCTCTCAGAATACTGAAACAAAACAGGTGAAAACAAGAAAAAGAAGAAGTTACTTTCATTCCCTTTGAAGGACCATAACAATGTTTCAGATATTGAGTATATTTATTTTTGCTACCATCCAACAGTTTCTACCCCGTCAACGATTAGATGACACAAAACATGTTAAACCACCGCTTCAGGTCTTTACAAAGACAACCATCTGATCGTCTCTACCACTAAATGTTAATGATTTTTACAGGTATCTACAAATAAGAGATTTCTATGAAAAACAGATAAAACCAGAATTCTCTCAGGAGGGTAATGCAGTGATAAATGTCCTAATTCAAGTCTATAAACACAAAAAACAATGTCTAAACTACACCAGGGTCTTCAGAGGCAGAAAGGGAACGATAGCGAATATGTTAAAGCGAAATGGGAAAAAAAAAACTAAACACAGAAACATTACAGGAAGCTTCGACAATAATATTAAAACTATTGGAGAGACAGAGATGAGTCTGATTAGGGTATTCATTGATGCATTTAAAGGTCAACTTAACAGAAAACTTATCTTCAGGATTTATTCATCTTCACAACTGGAAAGGGGCCTTTCCACAATGTATATTAAATCAAGATGGGAGACGGAAGCTAACACACAAGTGACTGAAAATGAATAAATATCTGTAAGTCCTAATATCTCTGCCTACTGGACAGATGTAGTAACAGAGATCAGATCTATAAGCGGCTCAGATCTGGATTTTAATGTCACTGTTATTTATTTGGGAAATGTACCAACTGAGCAGAGACTAAACGGCCAGATATTTACTACAAATACTACTAGCAGCTAGTAAAAAAGCAACAACCAGGAAATGGAAATGCAAATTCTTCATCTCGCCTCACATTACAAGTAAATGACCTCAATCACAACAGTGTTGGAGACTGTGCGGACACATCACTCCAACGTCTTCTGGACGTGTCCAAACATTTTGGAGAAACATGTTTGGCTCTAAAAATATGAAATACCTGTTAGACCGAACAGCCACACCACACACTGACTCTACAGAGAGACTTTCATGTTTTTAGTGACCACCATAAGGGAGGCTGAGACGAGGGGTCTTCAGTTGGTTATAATCTGCAACCTCACCACTGGATGGCACTAAGTCCAATACACTGGACCTTTAAAACAACACAAAGTGGAGCTCTTTTCTTCCTTTTGAGCCGAGCCGTGACAACAAACTCAGACAAGCGAGATGCTCCGATGTGATTGATACTTTCTGTTATGACGCTGGTGACGTCTGTGTTTTCTGAAAACAAAAAGCAGAAACGAACCCCTGAATGTTGTTTAGAGTTTGAGTTCATGTATTAATATGAATGTGAAGGCTTCCTTTTTATATTGTATGAATTTATTTTATCAGTGAAGTTTAGCATTTTTGTAAAGATTCTGTCCAGTATGTGATCAAGAGTATTGAACTGTATTCACTTAATAAATCGACAGAATAAATACTCAGAAAGACTCAGAAAGTTCTTTGTTTGTGGTGTTTTTGTTCAAATAAATGTGTCCGTCCACAACAGGAACAACACTTAAGAACAATTTTAAAATGTTGATTTGAAAAGACGTTATTTACACCCTCGACGTTTGGTCGAGCTTGTGCACGCTAACACTTTTATCTCAGCAGCTACAGTGAAGATTTGAGGTTAATACAGCGTGTAAATCACATCTCTTCAGATCAGTTTGTGATCTCTGGGCTTCTGCAGACTTGGATTACACCAGACGAGCTGTACGGAGACATTTGATGTTTTACAGCTGGTTTCTGTAGATTATTTATCCCTTCATCTGACCTTTTATATAACTCACTGCTTTAAATTTAATTAAGGTTTAAAGTTATGCATAGTTAGGGGTGTGGTCTCTTTGAGTGACAGGTAGCTGTGAGCTGTCTGCTGCCACACCTCAGATCATTCAGTCACTGATCTTCACCTCTTATTGTGTTTGTGCTGTTGGAGCCTTTTGGAGGATTTTAATTCAGATACTCTTTACAAGTTGCATTACAGGTGAGGATTTTACATCTTAAACCTGTGATTAGCTCATTAAATATGATGCAGTGTTACAGATTTCAATACCAGTTGATTCATTTATTAGAACAGCCTATCATGTAAAGTAAGTAGGCATATCCTCCAAGAACACAACCATTTGCCCAATGTCCCATTTATATACTGTATATCTGCCAAAACCTTTGTTGCGCAGTTGTTGTTTTTTGGCATTTTTCAAAAAAAGTTTAGCCTGCACCATCACGCAGGCTAAACTGTGTGCACCTTGATTAAAAAGCAGGCAGTTAACAACAGGACTTCTCCAAAATAAGCACACAATAATCTGTTCTTCTATGCACGAAAAACTGATAAAGCCACTATGTTGTTTATTAGTCGCAAGTCGTGCGTAGTGGAGGAGACGTGGTATGGACTCCACTCTCATCTCTTCCCAACTTTTTCAATACCAACAGTGCTGACTGAGCACAACAGTGAAAAGTCCTTCAAAAATATGATCAATTGTGAACTTGAACTCTCTCCGACAACATTTCCGGCTACACTTTAAGTTCAGTTTCAACAATTATAGCAGCAAACAGCTGCACACAGAGAGACGGGCCTGGTGTGTTTACGTGCTCATCTCCGCACGTTCCATCGTCTTCAGTGCACGAGACAAAAACGTTGTTGTTTTTTGGCATCTTTCAAAAAAATGTAGCATCTTAAACCTGTGATTAGCTCATGAAATATGATGCAGTGTTACAGATTTCAATACCAGTTGATTCATTTATTATAACAGCCTATCATGTAAAGTAAGCAGGCCTATCCTCCAAGAACACAACCATTTCCCCATTGTCCTATTTATATACTGTATATCTGCCCAAACCTTTGTTGCGCAGTTGTTGTTTTTTGGCATTTTTCAAAAAAAAAGTCCAGGTCGCCATCTTTTCCCCTTTATTTTCCTCATTGAATATGTAAAAATGGATGCCCTCAACAATAATAACAGTATTTAAAAATCACTACACAACCGTGAACACATTCCTCACCTGTGGCGGGACTTTCAGCACATTCTTATCATCTAAAAATCATTTACATGGAGAAACGTCCAGTATCACCTAAAACTGACTTTTCCTGGAGAGCTAGCTAAAATGCTATCAATATCCAATATCTGTAAATTCAACAACTTACCAATGCACATCATGAATACATATTCACATTGTCAACCGAAACCCACTTCTACACGTTTAAGAAGATGAATAAATACATTTGGTGTGATAATTAAAGATGTCCTACCTGCAGAGACTCTGGACAGCAGGTGCCTCCCACAGGGGGTCCACAAGAAACCACGTCTCCAGCAGTTAAAGGTGGTCCACGCTCTGCAGTAGTAGTAGTAGTAGTAGCAGAGCAAAGTAATCCACAAGGTTTTGTAGAAAAAAAAGTCTTTCAGGTGATCAGGAATGACCCAAAGGTTTATTTGAGTTTTCCAGGTGGTCAGGTTTGGTTGAGAATAAGATTTCCAGGTGGTCGGGTATAATCCAAAGGTTTGGTTGAGAAGAAGTTTTCCAGTTGATCAGGTTTCCCAGATTCAAACTTTCTAACAACAGATCCGCAGTAGGGCAACTTATCAAAGTTTAATGTGCGAACAGGGAAATGGCCGACGGGCTGCAGCTTTTATAGCTTTGGTCAACGTTCTGTTTCCATGGCCTTCAGTGGCGCGCGTGCGCGCGTGTGCGTGATCGAGTGACAGATTCTCTGCAGCAAATTGATTTATTTAGTTTTCTTTTGTAAAATGTCGTCATTCAATAATATGTCATTTAAATGTGTCAGTAATGTAACTTCATTCATGCCAATAAAGTTTATTTGAATTGACAGATGTAAACTGTGGGATTTGTGTGTGTGCAGCAGGTGTTTCTACAAGAGCTCCACTCATAATCTTCACTTTGTGGGGTCTCAAATAATGAACGTTAGGGGAAGAGATCAATAAATAAATCATAGCTACACGAGAGAGAAAGAGGGAGAGAGGCTTCTGGACGGCCTGCCTGCCTCATCCTATGGAAGCCTGTTTCCACCAGTTAAAGAAAAAAAAGATGGAAACTAAAAAATTATTTAAAAAAATAAAAAGGTAAAAAATCAAAATCATGAGATAAAAAGTCACATTATGAAATAAAAAGTCAAATTATTATAGACATGTCAAATTAAAGAGCTACCCACCCTCCAGAGAACAGTGTCACACACAGCATTAAAATGAATAATAATTGTGGTGTACAAGTTCGCATCCAAAAGTGGAGCGCAACGCAGCTACTAGGAACATGTTTTCTGTTTTGTGCCTTTATTCAGTGTAATAAAAGTGGGTTATATGCAGTCAAGTGGTTTTTCTATGTCATTTCTGTTAATTTCCTATTATATTTTTTCTATTGTTAACAGACAAGACCAGTTAATCCTGTTGAAATACATCAATCAGGCATAACATTATGACCACCTGCCTAATATTGTGAAGGTTCGCCTTGTGCAGCCAAAACATCTCTGACCTGTCAAGACATGGACTTCAGACCTCTGAGGGGGTCCTGTGGTGTCTGGCACCAGGGTGTTTTATAGTGGATCCTCTGGGTCCTGTATGGGTCCAGGATGGCATGAACTCCAGATTCTAGCAGTATTAAAGTGGTCCCATATTTCATTTCACACTACTTTTACACTGTGGTATTGCTACTTTTACTTAAATACAAGATCTGTTTACTTCTGCCACCTCTGCCATCGACTTATTCCCTCATAGATTTGTGTTGAGAGGAAGGAGTTGTGTGTGTATGTGTGTGAGTTTTCACAGACTTCTCTCCTTTACAACCTGTCCAATGTGCTCATCTTCCTACTCCCCTGATCATTGATGGTTTTACCAGATCTGTTGGATATGTGGGAATTTTAAAGGATCTGTTCTGCATTCTACAAATGAATCCAGACCATCAGTGTACCTGCTTGTTCAAAGAGCCTCCTGGTGACAAAGTTGTAGGAGCAGTTTAACAACAATGCACCTGATTCACCTGATTCACATGAACATCGCTGAGGTTAAAAACACATCTCACAGCAGACTGTGTCACTTCAGATGTCTGAGTGTTTTATTGATTGTGACACTAAACCAGTTGTATTGAGATAGTGTGGTGACAAAGTGAGTTCAGTGGACTGCTGTGCTGCTGCCTTTGTGTGCTGTGGTTGACATCCTCTCTCAGGACTGCCAGGGACACAGATGGAGTCCTGCCATCAACATAAATACAGTATGTTTCAGCAGTTTTTATTATGTAGGAAGGAAAATAGCATTTCAATTCAATTCAAACCTTTATTTAAGCCTCAGATAACTGAGGTGTTCCTCATTTTGACTGAGTTTAAATCTTTTGAAAGAACAATGCTACTCGCACACTGAGGTGCAGTGTTTTGAGATCATTGTTTTGACTTGTTCAGGGGTAGTGAGAGTATTGATATGAACACAAGGGTTATCACTATACAGTACCAGTGGACTTTTGCGTGTTTGTCTGCAGACTGAATCATCTCTAATGTATCTAACATTCTGTCACAGGTTATTTTAGCCTAGAAAAGATTCATAGGTTCTATATTTTACACTGAGTAGTGGAGCAGTGAAATATATTTCAAGACTTAAGTTATATGAAATATGTAAACATTCTATTTTTGTAATCTTATTCAGCTATTTACTTGCTTAGTGAACTGAAACACAGATGACCACTGCTCTCCAGCTGGTCCTGTGTTGCAAAGAATGCTGGGAGGGCTTCTGAGATGCATTGAAGCACCTTAGCATTAAAAGAATTTGTGCATTTCTTATCATGTCACGTCCAGATCATGAATGCGCTGGAAACAATTGTTACAGAAGAGAAAACAACAATGATCAAAATCAGAATCATGTTCAGAAATACTTTATTGATCCCTGAGGGGAAATTGCTTGAAATTGCTTGCTTGTCTGACACTCAGAGCGAGGAGTTGAACAGTTTGATGGCCACTGGCAGGAATGATTTCCTGTGGCGCTCTGTGGTGCATCTTGGTGGATCAGTCTAGTACTGAATGGACTCCTGTGGCTGACCACCACATCATGGAGTGGATGGGAGCCATTGTCCAAGATGCCATGTAACTTGGACAGCATCCTCCTCGCTGACACCACCATCAGAGACTCCAGCCCCACCCCCACAACGTCACTGGCCTAGCGGATCAGTCTGTTCAGTCAGACTCATAAAACATCCTGAGCATAGTCTGGCAGATGTTGAAGGACCTCAGCCGTCTTAGAAAATAGAGACGACTCTGTCCCTTCCTGTAGAGGGCGTTAGTCTGCATCGCTGTCAGCTCCTCGCCCAGTAGAGCCGGACGGATGGTGTTGAATGCACTGGAGAAGTCAAAACACATGACTCTCACAGTGCTTGCTGGTTTGTCCAGGCGGGCGTAGACACGGTTGAGCAGGTATATGATGTGCATCTTCAACTCCAAGTTTGGGCTGATAGGCAAACTATAGGGGGTCCAAGAGTGTTTGACCAAGGGCCAGAGCTGCTCCAAGATGAGTCTTTCCATGTCCTGCATTCAAACTTTAACTTGTGTAAAAGGATGTAAGTATTATCAGTGCTCATCCTGCAGTGAAATGTTCCCTGTCAGTGTGTTACTGCATTAATGTTTCTGTTGCATTTGACTGTTGCAGATGTTTAAGGCTGAGCTCATTTAACTTCTTTATTTTACTTTCTTTATGTACTGCTGGGTAATTTACATGACAGCAATGCATCATATTTTAGAAGATTATTGTATTTTTGTCTCTGTAATGTGAGAAATACAGCTTGTTTTCAGCTTTGTGATGACACTTCAGGCTAATCTGAGAGAGGTTTTAAAGACTACCCCGGTAAACATGCGCTGTGCCCCCCTGTAAAATTCCAAATGTAATTTCATGTGCCCCTGTAAAGCTGCAGGCCTAGCAACGCCCCTGGGTAGTAATTACCTATCATTTAAGGTAAAGTATCTGAAAATAGACATACTCGAGTACAGTACAGTATCAACAGTGTACTTATGTAGCCTACCGTCTTTAAGTAAAAGTACATAGTGACATTCTGAACTGTAGTTATGCTGTTGGGGACTGGTATCAAAGTGGCTCTTACAGAACTGACATAAGCTTCTTCCATGTTGACTGTCATATATTGTCAACATAGATGTTATACACTGAGGACATGATGCCACCACTGTTGAAATGGACAATTTTCTCCCCATCACTTTTTAAAAGCATAATTTGTAAAAAAAATAAAAATAAAAACATTTTAAAAATTTCGGAATTCTGGCAACATTTTAACTCAGGAACAACATGTACTGTACAATATGAGACTAAGCAACTGCCAACAACCCATGTAAACAGTTTCTGTTCATTAAGATAATAATTCTGATCGGTATATACTGTAAAATCAGAATTTATTACATTAGATGGGCTAGAATAGCCAGATAGTGATGTACAGTAGAGTGCTGCTTGCTGTAGTTTCTAATGATTCCTCACTTTTTCCTCTTGATAACGGTGCAGCTTGGGTTGCTGATTGTAAAATGTGTAACTATCTACTGTACTTTTCTATGATCATCCCTAGATCAGCTCCTAGTGAAGGAAACTGACATGGGTCGTGCTTGAGTTTATGTGAACCCAAAGTATGTAGCAAGGCATGTAACTTAACCTTTAAAGGTATCACTGTTAACATTATTCGTTTAGTTGATTCTTGTATATTGTTCCTGTAAGACGTGCACTGGTGCTTTCTGTGAATCTTAAATGTTATTAATAACCATCTTGGAAAAAAATGCAAGAAAGGCTGAGGATCAGGCCACCCAGCCACAGTCTGTTCACCCTGCTGCCCACTGACAACAGGTACAGAAGTATCTGCTGCTGTACCACCAGACTACGGAACAGCTTCACTCCTGAGGCTGTGAGACTCCTGAACTCCTCCTCAACATTCAGCCATGAAAAGTTTATCTTTATGAAAGGATTATTGTTTATTAATTTCTTCAAATCTGTGCAGTTTGTGTTGAGTATGCAGCTGAGGGAATTACAACTGAAATTCATTACACAATCATGCACAATGAAAAATTAGTCTTCAATCTTCACCACCAGCAAATCCTGTTACAAATCACAAATTAAGAAATTCCTGCTTTCACACGTTTTGCTCCAATTGTTAAAGACAAACCAGAGTGTGATGATAATAATAATAATAATAATAATAATAATAATAATAATAATAATAATAATAATAATAATAATAATAATAATATAATTCACACAGAAGAGCGCTCTGGCTCCAAAAGAGGCGTGACGGTACACGTCATGATGATGACGTATGTGTTTTTTTTCAAGGTGTTTCCCGGTGTCCTCCTGTTAATCTAAACATGCACCTGCTGACTGTTTATAATCACATGGATGCTGTTATAATGTGTTGTGGTTGAGATCCTGACCCACCAAACATCTTGGAGTGACAAAGTTATGTTTTTCTCTAAATTACATAATTACATAGTCACCATCAGTCAACAGGACGCTGTCTGAAAATTTTGTTTGTGCTGCCTATTTAAGTGTGAAGTGTTAAGCATAGATAAATACATATTTTTTGTGCTCCATATATGGAGCACATGTGCTCATTGGGAAAAATGTCAGCGTAGAGCCCTGTTGTAGACAGCATTTCAAAAAGTTCATTAACTGCCTCCCAACACAACTAGTCTTAAAATTGAGCGTTTCTTTTTTAAGGGAGTCTATAGACTTTCTCCATCGACGACAAGAAGGAGCCTATATTAGTTACTATATTTTTGGAAAAAATGTGTTGATACAAAATGATTGTTGCACTTCAGAAACAAAGGGATACAGGATGCACATACAAAAACAGACAGGCTTTTACAGTGATGAGACAAAAAACTGACACATTTTAAAGGAAAGAAACATCTTAATGTATTGTATCTAATGCCAAATTTACAAGAAGGCACCAATGACTTAGAAATTACTCAGCCCTCTCACATTCCTGGATTTCTTGACTATGCAAGGTGGCGTAATAGCATGATTATACTGTACTTCACGCCCACATTGTGCACCCCTGCTTGTTCTTGTGCATCAGCAACCATTCTGTGCCGAAGTGAAAGGATACCGTGCTTGAACACGGTATGGAGTGCTCACACTAGTCAAACAAAACTGGACTTTGGTGGTCAAACGTGCTTTGGCATGGTACAGTTTGCCTAGTGCGAGTGCGCCCTTTTAGTCCTTGGCTGATATGCCTCAGCAATCACTTCAATTCACAGTCCCTCACCAAACATGGAATATCAAATCAAACAGCAAACAAAGGCTGGCAACGGCTGCTCCCTCAGGTGTGTCTCACTGCAGGCACAAGAGCCCAGGTAAGATTCCCACCCCCCTGTATATACTCTGCCTCCTTCCTAGCTCCGAGTGCTAGGCTTCCTGTTTGCTGCCCTTCCACAAAGAATGACAGCGTGCGCCTCAGAGAGAGAGACTATCAGAGAGAATGTGGTGCGTAGTTCCTCTGGAAAACATATTTCTTTTAACCCCGTCTACACTCACGTGAAATATTCTCATAACATTAAGAAATCAATTATTTGTATTTAAAATAATGGTTGTTGGTGATGTATTAGTGACCCCCACAGATGTTGTGATTTTACTGCTTTAATGAGAGGTCAGACGCTGCTTCTCACGAAACTCCAATCCTGAACATATGATTGATTGCATTAAAAAAGTGTACTTTCCAAAAGTTGAGTGATTTTTACAAAGGAAGCAGCGCATTTTGTCCTGCTGCTACAGATGCTTTTCTCTTCAGTTGTTCCTGTTAGATTCACTCAAAAAACACAAAATAATAACTTCACATACATTTGTTTAAACATACATCAGAGACTGAACATACATTCAAGACTGAATTTGCTTCCCCAGTTGTATTGGTGCCTATGAAGACATGGATTCAAAGTAACACTTAAAAAAATTTGCTGACACTGAGAATAAAATGCTGTGTGGACAGGGGCCTGTGTGTGTGTGTATGTCATGCAGGAGCAAAATGCAAAAGTTTTAAATGTAATGTGCAGGACCAGCAGCCTTCATTCAGTATGAATACACACTCATCCTAAACGTAAAACTAAACTAAACTAAACTAAACTCAAAGAGTTTTTAGATGTGATCTTACCTGGTGATGAAACGTGACAGAAGAGAAGCAACAACAATGGCGTTCTCATCTTGATTTGATGAAGACGAGTGAGTGAAGGACCGAGCTGGATCAGCTGTTTACTGTTGTTTATCCAGGCAGAGGGAATTGAGAATGTTTCTGTCCTGACTGGAGATGGGCGAGTGATTAGGTTTTCTCTCACCTGTGAAGAGCTCTGATTGAGTACACCATGCAGACCCGGCGTTATGGGCGGGCCCCAGCGGGCCAGGCCCGTCCTGTCAGGAATTTGGCTCTCCCAGGAAAAATCAGCATTATTACTATAATCATTTTCCCCACTTATTTTTAGTTGTGCTTTATTATTATCATTATTGTTGCTGTTATTGGATGTACTTTATCAAAATATTTATTTTGTATTCAACTATCTTGCAACATTAGTGTATGAAATATACATTTATTGTGGGACGAAAGGAAGAAAGAATTGGCTCCCTTTTTTTTAAAGATAATATTGTCAAAGTCCACCCTCTGCTGGTGATCCGCAAGACTCAAAAAATCAGGGAGTGTTTTCACCAGCAGTAACTTAACATGACTCCAGCAACAGCTGAAAAGCAGCATGATGAAAAGTTGAGCTAATTTAATTTGAGTAATTCAAGTACATTCTTTTAGCTCACTAGTGAACAACATGACATTTTATTAAGAAATACAGAGCAGCTGGAAGTTTGTTCCTCTCCTTAGATCCCAACAGCACACAAATTGATTCTTTGTCTATATCTGTTTGAGTTTGGGGAGCAGCTCCACATTAATTAAACTGTCTTTAACTTTAGTTTACATAAATAAATGTTGCTTTACTAAGCTGAGTATTTTAATGGTGCAACAGAGATCTACTTAATTCTAAATCTGGATTTAATAATTTGAAACCTAGTTTCAGTAAACTCTGATTAGAGCTTATCTGAGATTAAATTAGTGCTTGCATTTACATTTACATTTGTAGCATTTAGCAGATGCTTTTGTCCAAAGCGACTTACAATAAGTAAATTTGTCACAAAAAAGAAACCACAACATATCATCGTAGATAAAGTAAGAATGAAAAAATAGAAACAATATTCAAGCCCTCATCGAGCATAGCAGCTGCTATTTATCAGGGATACCTTAAGTACATAAGTGCTAAGGGTAAGAACACACCACTTGTATGTACTTCTTTTTTTGGAGAAACTCAGTGTAAAAGTTCAACTGGTGAGACAGGTTGGCTATTATTATGAAGTTGTTACAGGAAATGCACTGGTTTTGTCAGTTAGCTTAACATCGCTGTCATTCATCAAAAATTAGCCTACAAAGCAATATGACGGTCAAGTTCAGGACTTTTGTCAGTGGATCAGTCTGAATTATTGGACGGAGAAACAATAAGGAGCCTCAGTGAGTTGTTAGCTGAAGAGCTGCAGGCGACAGGCTGAACACCTCCAACTTCTCAGTGATGTAACCAACTCTTTTTACCTTAATAAATGTGAGTGCTTTGATTTCCAGTTAATTTTCAAGTATATTATGTACTAAACTGAACTGAAAAGCAGTTGCTTGTCTAGTGCAGATAACAGTTGGTCAAACACCAAGTTCGACACAATATTTCTTTTCTAGAAGTTTCTTTATTGCTTGCAAACAAGAGTCACATATCAGCAGCGCATAGATGATGACTGAAGAGAGGTAGTCTCTCCTCATTCTTTATAGTAGCAGAAACCAAGATTGAAAACAAGAATTGTCTATACAACAATAATTCACAGTGATTTACAATATTCAAAATCAACAGTTTACAAGGGTATAAATGATTTTTGTATGGATTTCAAATGAGTCTATATGAATGATTTATTGCCATAGGACAAAACTTTGAGGGGAAGGATTTGTCTGGTGTGATGCTGATGATCCTGGTGTGAAACAACTTAGTGATCAAGATGATGAATGACACTGAACACCAGTAACAATGAGCTGTTTTATACTTTGTTCCACACTGGCAACTTTGAAATGTCACGTATTCCTATGCCTATCTGTCCCCTTCTGTTTACTCCTCCTCTGTTCTCCTTCCCCTCTCTCAGCTGCTGCTCATCATATTAAATGGAGGGTGGAGGAGAAGAAGCTCTCTTCCTCCACAGACTAAGCAGTCCTGACTGTTTTTAAGATTGTCTCTGTCTTCGTCCTCAGTTGGTGTTTGTTTTCTTTTGAGGATGGAGGTCTATAGTTCTGTTTTCATAGCTTTGTTTGTCAGTTTAATTTATGTAGGCTTTTCTTCATTTAGGGAGGGAAGTTCTAGGTCCCACGGCCCGCTGTGTGGATGGCCCAGACCTCCTCCATCCTTTTGTTCACTTTGGCCAGGCCACCAGACCTCATAGTTTTGGTTAATGTTTTGTATTCTTTGTAAATAAACCTTCACTTCCTTTTGCAAACTTCTTCTTGGGTATGGTGTCCTGTTTTAATATGTTGCTGGTCACAAGGTAGAGTCAGCTGTTTTTGTTGTGGCTGTAACAGCTTTTCAGACGGATCAACAGATGTGATGGACTGACCCAAAAAATGTCTCCACACAGCAAATGTTACTATTAATTACTGAACATTCCTTTAAGCTCTACAGTTTTAGGGATTACATTCATACTCATGTACCAGCAACACCTCATAATTTTGTCCCTTCTTTATAGCTCCACAGTTTGGAGCCCATTGATTTCATCTCAGTGATTTAAGAGAAAACTTGAATGGGAATGGGACAGTGAAAAAATATTCATTCATTCATTCAATCTTTTCAGCGTTTACAAACAGTCAACAAAGAGGATAAAATATATCCTTTAAATTCTTGTGTAAAAGTATTTATTTTCTAAACATCCTTTGATTTAAACATGGTGCTGGTGAGTGTGGCTTGTCTAGACAGACATATCCAAAAATGGCTCCATACTATCAGGTCAATATGCATGATATTGGTCTCAGTGGAGACTTAGGAGCTCAGAGAATGTATCCCATGTACATTTTTATCATCACCTATAACTTATTCTAGATCAGACAGTAGATAACACATTGATTGCAATGATCCTATGCACAGAGTATAGATATGAGTAAAAAAGCAGTAGAAACAATATAAACAATATGGATAAGAAACAAAAAACTCCTAAAATATTGACACTATTGTCCATTGACCAGAGTATTTACACCTTTTCACGGAGCGGAGTCTTTCTATAGCTACAGTGTGGAAACTTGCGCAGGCACTGCACAGCTTGTGGTCAGAAACGGACTCGTACATGTCTGGACGCGAACCACCAACCTCCAATTCTCAGCGGCTGAGCGCATGCGGACTAAGGACATCCGAAGTTGCATCTATTTAAACCGCTCGGCCATCGGCGATGACAGTCCCTACACCGTGGAAAAAAGGGGGGTCATCGGGTTCTTAGGTTCTTAGTGTCAGCGTAATGTACACGACGAATTAGCAAATGACAAAACACGACTCAGTGGCACCACTATTAAAGAACACAATCTAACGACGTTATGTCCACCTGCCACATTCATAAGGTAGGCCTACTTGCTTGCAGGCTCTAATTTCAGGGGCGGAAGATCTAGCATCGCCTTCTCCCTCCAGATGCATCATTTTTCCTAATGGCCCAATGTTATTCGCCCCTCTGAACCGTTTACACATAAAGTGAAGACAACGGGCCTTATAGAGCGAGACGTGTGCTCTTTTTCACCTCAAGGAATTAATGGTTAAGCGTTATTTCAAGGTCAGGATGTGGGAGAAAGCAGAAACAGTCAAACAAAATAAAAGCAGCATTATTACTGATAACTGATTGCTGCTGAGACAGTCTCAAATGTTGAAATTGATACTTTTGTCGTTTTGTGAAAATCTTCAAAAATGAGTTTGCTGTCAAACTCATGAAAGTCTTTACATTAAACAATAGAAAAATGGTGTAGCTGAGTTGGTCCCACCGTCGCGTATTGTCTATCTAACATTTCCTGTCTAAGTGCCGCCGCGCCTACTGCGTCTACTGTTATTAACTGGCCCGTAAGCCAGAGCCGGCATGCTGAGTGCCACCGGCCTCCGCAGGACTCCCTCTGCCGATGCTGGGCCCGCTATGTCCCAGCCGAAGCTTGTGTTATAGGCCGGGAGTGCCTGTTCACGGGTCTTCTAAGGTTACGCAACCCAAACCCCCCCCATGCAGAACCAACTCGCTACAACTTTCATAAGATATTCCACAAGTATTTAAAGACCTTTGGCGTCGTCCTCGTATCACTCATGGTGCCAACTTAACTTTTCTGCCAATGATTGTGCCTGACACACAGTCACAACTGATGCTCACTCCCCACAGTTTTTCACGTCTGAAATTGCTTTACTTTTCAAATCATTGGCCTCCGTTTGGCTGAGATGGCCTAAGGGGCGGAGCTAGACGGGTAGCCGGGGAACCTGATTGGACACCTCAGGTGCCACCTCTGTTGATTGACAGTTCACTGCACGTCTCATTGAAAGAAGCTCATTACGGAAAGGCAAACGCGGGAGGCAGAATAAACGTCTTTCAAAACAGATCGAGAGGACCTACTTTAAATACATCATTCTGACGTAAGTTTTAAAGTGGTTTCCTGATGAGTAATTGTTTCAAACTATTGACAATTTGGTTGCACATTTAGAGAAGAGATGTTGTCCCCAATAGCTCAACTGTGCGAGGAGGCTAAGCGTTAGCCGCAAGCTACGTAGCACTAGATTAGGATAATGCGGGGAAACCACGTCATAGTTAGTTTTTCAGTAAGGGTGTTTAGGGACTCAACTCAGTTCGCAAGAATTTCATACTAGAGCTCATAATAAACTGTAATGAATGCTGAGAGATGATCTCAATGTCCATGTAGCTTGTTTGCTATTGTGAAGGTCATTATAGCCAAGTTACTTAGCGCTGACTAGCCTACATGATCCAGTTTAATGTCATAGTAGCTAGGCTGGTAGTTGATTTTAAACTAAGCTACAGCACGAGAATGTGGACAAATAGTTTAAGATTCTGCCTAACACAATCTTGAGGTGTAACCAGGCTGTCTTATTTTGTAAAGGGACAGATAACAATGAAGAGGAAGGGAGACTTTTTTGTTGTTGTTTTTTTTTAAAGAAGCACAAATCAGGCCCCCAGCCAACCAGGCAAGTCAGTGTGGTCAGACACAAGGACCCAGTCTACCACCACCAGGTCAGAGCATACAGAGGCATTAAATTGCATGCCCAGTTAAGACATTGAAAAGTGTAGCCCCACACTGTAACACACGGTGATTTTGACAGATTAAGCCTAATTTTGAATGCTGATTCAGCTTGTAGACAGTGAGCCAGAGAGCTGCTAGGAGGAGATGCCACCGAGCCCCTCACATCCACATCAAGACTGCATATTGTGCACCTAAAGGACCAAGTGGTAGGCCCATACTTACTTACCTATCTCTGAACCTTTTTAACAGCAGCTATTCTGACATGATATAGTATGGCAAACACAGGTGATACTAATGGCATTAATTAGCCTAAGGTCCAGATTCAGCTTCACTTAAATGTTTCATGTCAAAATGACTGTTGTGCAAATGGTAAAGTATTTCAGCAAAACAACTTATTCTAGACATCTCAAGATCCAGAGAGGAGGGTCCTGTTCAGCCATGTCTGGAAATGTTCCCAAGAACTCAACATGGAACAAGGAAGAGGGCATTCAACAGTTCTTGGTATAGGGACGAATCCATGGCTGGAGTACTCTGTAAGTCAAGATGCCTGTTACGGTTTTGCTGCCACCTACTGGGTTCCCAGTGCTACTGCAGGCTTGCAGCCTTCCCAGGATGACCTTTGGAGGCTCGTGGACCCATTATACTTGCCTTTGCACTTCATTTGGAGGCAAAATTTTACAATTTAGTTGTTTTAATTGATTTTATACTGTTCACAATGGAAGAATCTGACGATACACATGCTAAATATATAAATAAATCATAATAAAATAATAATAAAAATCTAATAAATAATCTGTAGCCAGATTCCCCTTCAAGGGAAAAAAAAATTTGGAACTGGGCCTAAAGAAGAATCCACCTGGTCATTTCCTTACTAAATCCTTGTGGAATCAATGTACTTCATTGAATTCCCATATACTTTGCTACAGTTGGATTCAAGGAGTTGCTGAATGAGTTCAGTAGCATCTCAGGGCGCTTTCACACCGCTAGTTCGATTATTTGGTCCGCACCAGGCAGTAAAATTGTTACATTGTAGCATACAGACTGCGGTGTGGTCCGCGTTCACACATGCAAACGAACCAAAATTGGTCTGAATGACGTTTTGTCATCTTCTGGTAGAAATAAGCGCCAATTTGGACTTTCACAATGGAGCGACATGTTCGTACACTGGTACTTGCGCTGGTCCTTGCTTTTTATATTGTACAACACCTGTGTGTTGATCAGCTGTGCGCCATTAAAAAACAACACAGCTGATCAACGCGTGTGTGTTGATCAGCTGTGCGCCGATAAAACACAACACGGCTGATCAACACAGCACACTATGCTAAAAAAAGCGCAAGCATGTTCTTCTGATTTTGACCTTACAATCCAGTGGATTGCCTATGTGGTATGCAGAGGTGGCAAAAATAAACTACTACAGATCGATTTTTAATCGCGATGTGATTAAGGGCTGCACAGTCACACTCGCAGCCTCACAAGCGGAGCAGTGCAGAGCAAACTTGGTTTAACGGAGTGGCTTAGGAATCACCAAATGACTTACTTTAACAAATTTTGTTAGTTTATTTTATGAAGATTTGTAAAATATCACTTTAATGAGGATCACAGTCAGAAAAAAATTACATAGCCTAATTATCTTAGTAGCAGCTGCATCATAAAGATATCCCCGCAGCACGCATATTAAGCTTTAGCCTATAACCTATTCATTGATGGACATAAATTTTGTTATTTTGCCTTAATAATAATAAGCAAAAGCGGGAAAAATGACTCACCATCCTCAACATCTGGGTCAGATGTGTGGGTCACGTCTGATGAGGTTTATACCTGAGTTGGTCCAGGTTCGCGTTCTCACCAGAATCAAGCGGACCAAGACCACCCCTTTTTGGAGGTCTCGGTCCGCTTGATTTAGTGCGTACCCGAGTGCGACTGATGCTTTCACACTGACGAAAATGGACCAAACTAAGAGCTTTTGGTACAAATGGTTTGTTGCAAGCGCCCTCAGTGCATGGAATCATTGCTATCATGGTGTTATCCACTGTCTAATCTAATATAAATTTTAGGCGAGGATATAAATGTAAAGAATTTGATTTGCTTTTGGACCATTTCCGCTAATCCCTGGAGAATCTCATTCTGAATTTGGTTGCTGGTATACTTGGCATTGCCACATGCATCTAGTCTTCTCTCAATAAAGGGGTCATGCTTTGAAATTTGATCCAAAATGGCCAAATAATTGCCCTTATTGTACGAGTCATCTGATTCCAGATGACCCGCCTGTGCAGTATTTTGCGTTGCAGTTAATAGTAGCACCTGGGCAATTGTTTTTATGTAACTTTGATTTTCCACCCTCATTTAAGGCATCCAATATTGATTTGTTACTCTCAGTGCCCCTTTTGAATTCACTCCTGGCATACATGGTATTCATGTGTTGTTCTGACTTTGAGTGAAGTTTAAACCCGGCATCTTTAAACAAGGCTTTTTTTTCCAATTGGGAAACCCTGTCTCGGATGTGAAGGCCAATTCCGGCGTTCTAGAGGGGGAAAAATGCCTGCAGGCCAATCAGTAACAGGCATCTTGACTTACAGAGTACTCCAGCCATGGATTCGTCCCTATACCAAGAACTGTTGAATGCCCTCTTCCTTGTTCCATGTTGAGTTCTCGGGAACATTTTCAGATATAGCTGAACAGGACTCTCCTCTCTGGATCTTGAGATGTCTAGAATAAGTTGTTATGCTGAAATACTTAAATACAAGATCAAGTACTGTGGTTAACAGTGGCTTACTTATGGGTTTATGTGTAGACCATTTGCACAACAGTCATTTTGACATGAAAAATTTAAGTGAAGCTGAATCTGGACCTTAGGCTAATTAATGCCATTAGTATCACCTGTGTTTGCCATACTATATCATGTCAGAATAGCTGCTGTTAAAAAGGTTCAGAGATAGGTAAGTAAGTATGGGCCTACCACTTGGTCCTTTAGGTGCACAATATGCAGTCTTGATGTGGATGTGAGGGGCTCGGTGGCATCTCCTCCTAGCAGCTCTCTGGCTCACTGTCTACAAGCTGAATCAGCATTCAAAATTAGGCTTAATCTGTCAAAATCACCGTGTGTTACAGTGTGGGGCTACACTTTTCAATGTCTTAACTGGGCATGCAATTTAATGCCTCTGTATGCTCTGACCTGGTGGTGGTAGACTGGGTCCTTGTGTCTGACCACACTGACTTGCCTGGCTGGCTGGGGGCCTGATTTGTGCTTCTTTAAAAAAAACAACAACAAAAAAGTCTCCCTTCCTCTTCATTGTTATCTGTCCCTTTACAAAATAAGACAGCCTGGTTACACCTCAAGATTGTGTTAGGCAGAATCTTAAACTATTTGTCCACATTCTCGTGCTGTAGCTTAGTTTAAAATCAACTACCAGCCTAGCTACTATGACATTAAACTGGATCATGTAGGCTAGTCAGCGCTAAGTAACTTGGCTATAATGACCTTCACAATAGCAAACAAGCTACATGGACATTGAGATAATCTCTCAGCATTCATTACAGTTTATTATGAGCTCTAGTATGAAATTCTTGCGAACTGAGTTGAGTCCCTAAACACCCTTACTGAAAAAATAACTATGACGTGGTTTCCCCGCATTATCCTAATCTAGTGCTACGTAGCTTGCGGCTAACGCTTAGCCTCCTCGCACAGTTGAGCTATTGGGGACAACATCTCTTCTCTAAATGTGCAGCCAAATTGTCAATAGTTTGAAACAATTACTCATCAGGAAACCACTTTAAAACTTACGTCAGAATGATGTATTTAAAGTAGGTCCTCTCGATCTGTTTTGAAAGACGTTTATTCTGCCTCCCGCGTTTGCCTTTCCGTAATGAGCTTCTTTCAATGAGACGTGCAGTGAACTGTCAATCAACAGAGGTGGCACCTGAGGTGTCCAATCAGGTTCCCCGGCTACCCGTCTAGCTCCGCCCCTTAGGCCATCTCAGCCAAACGGAGGCCAATGATTTGAAAAGTAAAGCAATTTCAGACGTGAAAAACTGTGGGGAGTGAGCATCAGTTGTGACGGTGTGTCAGGCACAATCATTGGCAGAAAAGTTAAGTTGGCACCATGAGTGATACGAGGACGACGCCAAAGGTCTTTAAATACTTGTGGAATATCTTATGAAAGTTGTAGCGAGTTGGTTCTGCATGGGGGGGGTTTCTGTACAGCGACGTGGCCCAATGGGGCCCCGCTGGGTTGCGTAACCTTAGAAGACCCGTGAACAGGCACTCCCGGCCTATAACACAAGCTTCGGCTGGGACATAGCGGGCCCAGCATCGGCAGAGGGAGTCCTGCGGAGGCCGGTGGCACTCAGCATGCCGGCTCTGGCTTACGGGCCAGTTAATAACAGTAGACGCAGTAGGCGCGGCGGCACTTAGACAGGACATGTTAGATAGACAATACGCGACGGTGGGACCAACTCAGCTACACCATTTTTCTATTGTTTAATGTAAAGACTTTCATGAGTTTGACAGCAAGCTCATTTTTGAAGATTTTCAAAATATGACTAAAGTATCAATTTCAACATTTGAGACTGTCTCAGCAGCAATCAGTTATCAGTAATAATGCTGCTTTTATTTTGTTTGACTGTTTCTGCTTTCTCCCACATCCTGACCTTGAAATAACGCTTAACCATTAATTCCTTGAGGTGAAAAAGAGCACACGTCTCGCTCTATAAGGCCCGTTGTCTTCACTTTATGTGTAAACGGTTCAGAGGGGCGAATAACATTGGGCCATTAGGAAAAATGATGCATCTGGAGGGAGAAGGCGATGCTAGATCTTCCGCCCCTGAAATTAGAGCCTGCAAGCAAGTAGGCCTACCTTATGAATGTGGCAGGTGGACATAACGTCGTTAGATTGTGTTCTTTAATAGTGGTGCCACTGAGTCGTGTTTTGTCATTTGCTAATTCGTCGTGTACATTACGCTGACACTAAGAGCGCGACCACTAAGAACCTAAGAACCCTATGACCCCCCTTTTTTCCACGGTGTAGGGACTGTCATCGCCGATGGCCGAGCGGTTTAAATAGATGCAACTTCGGATGTCCTTAGTGCGCATGCGCTCAGCCGCTGAGAATCGGAGGTTGGTGGTTCGCGTCCAGACATGTACGAGTCCGTTTCTGACCACAAGATGTGCAGTGCCTGCGCAAGGTGTCCACGCTCTAACTATAAAAAGACTCCGCCCCACCCTGTGTGAAATGGTGTAAATGCTCTGGTCAATGTACAATAGTGTCAATATTCTGGGAGTTTTTTGTTTCTTATCCATATTGTTTATATTGTTTCTACTGCTTTTTTACTCATATCTATACTCTGTGCATAGGATCATTGCAATCAATGTGTTATCTACTGTCTGATCTAGAATAAGTTATAGGTGATGATAAAAATGTACATGTCATACATTCTCTGAGCTCCTAAGTCTCCACTGAGACCAAGATCATGCATATTGACCTGATAGCATTTTGAATTGAGTTGAATTGAATTGAAGAGCCGGCCCTTGACATAGGGTGTATATGCGAATGCTAAGGCGCATCCCCAGTGGGCGGCACAAACGGGGGAGAAAAAAAAAAATTACGATTTTTTACCAGTACTATTACTACCATTATCCTGAAACATTATAAAACCCCACAGCAACATAACTCCAGCAAAGCCTATTAAATAATGGAGAGGCCTTTTTTCTGGGTTCCTGGCTGGCTCTTTGCACTGTACCTGCCCTCTGTGAGGGTGGGGGGCGGGTTCGAGTGGCGAGCTGCCTGAATCTGACCGGACTGTGACCCCAAGACCAAGAAAGAGATTTATTGATAGTGTAGTGGAACCACAATGTCCAAAAGATTGAAACCATCTGGCGCCCAGGGAAGGAAAAGAAGGAAATAAGTGGCTGTGTTTTCCTGCTTGTATGTCAGTTAAAATGCTATTAGTTTTCCATCCCCTTTATAAGTAATAGGGCAGTTGTAAGCCTTTGGTTTATTGTGTCACAGTTTATGTTAGTTAAAGTTTACATCAGTGTTAAAGTGCAGTTAAAGTGTATTACTGTTAATACTCCATATTCCATATCATTCACAGGCTATATATATAGCCTTTATATATATATATATATATATATATATATATATATATATTAATTTCACTGCAATGCATTGTATTTTCATTATTAGTCTATATTAGTCTGGTGTATAGCACACACCAAGCATCTGGGTTTTTTTTTTTTAAACAAAATGCAACATCCAGTGGTCACATATACTTCTCTTCTCTCTTCAGATGCACTTTTAAAATATTTCACCACCAGTGACACAGTGTCAGGTGCTCCTGTCCCCTCTACCTCAGCACGGCAGAGTGACAATATTCTTTAATATGTTTGTGCAATACCTTATTTATGTTGTATTTTTAATTTATCACTTGTTTCTTTCTTCAGTTTTTATTTGGTGTGATATTTTTGACTTCAAAGAAATAAAATATTGAATACATACACGCAGTTTCTGTGTGAGTGTATGAAAATTGATTGCGATGCAAGGGGGCGTCAGCTAAAATCTTGCCTAGGGCACCAAATTGGTCAGGGCCGGCACTGGTCAGACACTTACTGATGTTTTCCAGATTTATTACAAATCTAACCAACAACGTAAGAGCTGGAAAAAAAGCACATAAAACGAAAATGAAATGCAATATATTAGCATGAGATACTAGTGCAAAATAAGCTAACATTAATTCTTTGACCAAATCAATTCAAAGAAATTCTGCGCTTCTAAATGATTTAGAGACACAAACCATGTATTAAATTACAACAAAACAACAAATACTAACCTTGTGCCTCTTCGGAGGGTTGCTAATGCCTTAAACCTTGTTAATTTATATAAACTTTGCCGTTTTATCAACTTCATTTTTCATGAATCTGATTGAGAGGATGCCAGAAGTGTGCAAAGCTGTCATCAAAGCAAAAGGTGGCTAACCCAAAACATTGAATAAGCCAAACTTTTGACTGGTACTGTCTGTTCTGTCTAGCTTCGTTTCACCAAAGTAAACTTGGACTTTTACCTCAGCCTGTTGGTCTGTGACTCAGAAAATTTGGGTACTCATCTGTCGTGATTTCGAGCCAATAAATAAACTCACATGCACCATTAGATTGAATGGGTTTTGTGTCACATGGGTAAAGTAATGATTTTATTGCATGCGTTTTAAGCTCCCAGTGTGTTTTAAATTTGCAACATTTTGCAACACTGGAAGTATGTTGTGCTTTTATTTTTGAAAATCCCACACTGGTGTGACACTTCACGGCACCTGGGAAAGTGAGATTGGCAGACTTTTAAAAGCATCCAGAGGAAGCAGGAGTGGTCAGACAGGACGCACAGAGCTGGTGAAGAAGCAGGAAGCAGAGCAGGAACAGAGGGAGAGGCACCGACCAAAGTAACCACGCCAGAGCCGCCATTGGACGGAGAAGCCAGGTGGCTGATTGACGGAAGGCTCCATGAAGAAGCGGGCTGAGTGATACCCTCTTGTGTGAGTAGCGGCCCTGGATGACAAAGCATGACTCACTGTACCTGTATGTGTGTTAAAAGTGCAGTGACTGCCGTCTTTACCTCCCCGATAGCTTGAGGCCAGTGCCCCGTGGAGGACGACGGTGGTGGATCGGCGGAGCCAGGCGACTACAAGACCACGAACACAGGACATATCCACGCTCTTTCTACGGGCCGACAGAGCCACTCCCGCCGGCATTCTGCACGTGTGCTGCAGCCCCTTCCTCCCGCAGATAAGACTCCGAACTGTTTTATTGGACTTCCTCACCCCTTAGTTTTAGCTTCCCTCATTTTAGCCTTTTAGCGCCTTTTTACCAGCCCCCTGGTCTTACCATTTTTATGGACTTTTACCTGTGGTTTTAACCTGATTTTATTCTGTGAATAAATATCAGTGTTTATGCTCCTCAAGTATCTGTTGTTTCTTGGTTTCAGCAATTGCTCTCTCGCCTGAGTTTAAACTATACAATCATTTTTAATACACCTTTTATACAAAACAAACATACACCATAGCCCCTCCATTTGCACTTATTAACTATGCAGTCCCTCTCTTATGGACTTAAATAAAACATCAGTGTGCTTTGTCAAGGTGACCACCAGATCAAACAATATTGAAAGACTGCGACACACTCACGTAGCCTACATGATTAACCAGGTGAATAATTGACTACAGATTTTACGTAATGATGCTGCTGTAACTTTATTTGTGATGTCCAGAGATAGCCTGTCAGAAACACACAAAGTAAGCAGTGCTGTGCAGTTTTAATATTTGTGCACAGATTCTTCGTAGTGAAATCTGACAAGTTCACTTCAAGATGGGGAACATGGTATGTCCTGCTGAAGATGCAGCCCTCCTGGCTTCTGTTGCTCGAGACATCTGTCCTTTCCCGAACTACAACCCCAGTCCTCATTTCATCAACATGCTGTCCATCAACTCTTCACTTCACCTGAAGAACCACTACACGGCCGTGCAGTCCTCCCTGACTCCCAAGCAGCTGGAAGACTTCACTCAGGGCCTGAGGACCACTTTTGGCAGGGAGGGCAGGGTCACTCTTGGTGGGGTCGGGGTAGTGGCTCTGTCCCTGGCTGTGCTGTTTGACACCCTAGCCAGACAGGTCAGGGGAGAGCGGGTGTCAGAGTCAGAGCCCATTCCAGGTTTATTTATCAAAAACCTGAGAGGGTACTACCCACCACAGGTCTACACGGTCAGCAAGTACCTGAGACTGGTACCGAACATTGCAAACAACCCGACCAGGATGAAAGAGGAGACAGAGAGGTAGGTACTGCAGTGTGTGTGTTTGTGTACGTGTGAGATATAAAATCAGTTTGCCACTATTGAATGTGTGTATTCTCTGTTAGCTTGTGTGACTTTATTGTCTGTTTATCTCACCAAGGTACCGCAAGCAGTTCATAATTGATGAGCAATCTTCGGACAAAATGGAAGAAAACGTCACGTTACTGATAAACGAAGACACCACAGCAGTCAACCAACTGCTCGGAGAGTTTGTAGCTGTCATTCTGAGACTTCACCTTCTCCGTATCACAAACAGTACAGCTGATGAGTTGGTTCCCATGAAGGGAAGACCATATGGTGATATGATCTTAAATCTCAACTGTGACCCACAGATAGCTGACAAAGACTTTTTGGCCAAAGTGCAGAAATCTGACAAACGCACCCAAGAAGCTTTTGAAAATTGCAAGCCAAGAAGTGATAATCTAGGGAAGACTTTGCTGCACCACATTGCCAAGCTGGAATTGACTGATGTTCTGTCCCTTCCCTTATTTGTAGCTGGACTTGTTAGTGTTGATTCAATGATTGCACAAAGAGAAGATTTTGACCTGAAGGCCAGTGCACTGGGAAAATGGGCAGAATAGTTCCACATAAAGAAAAAAAAGATAAAAATATGCAAAGTCAACATCAGATATATAAGTGTAAGATGAAACTAATAGAATACATCAGTTATTGACAGCATGTGTACAGACATAGACAATCAGGCATCATGTGACAAATGAGTCAGAATGTGATCAATTTCTTATTTTTTTTAAACCTCTGAGACCATTTTGTGTTTTCTCAGTCTCCAGCTGCTATTTACTATTTGGGTTTTATTTTGTTTCAGTGGTTTGAAAATTGGAGAAATTACTATTGTAATGTATGTGATATACACAGTATATACATTGTATTACATTGTATGCACAGTGGATTTTCAATGTGTCAATACATTTACATTTGACCCTATATTCTGTGTTAAGAAATTGAAAAAATGATAGATGCCATTAAAACATCTTCTTTTAAAAATTCCAAGTGAGTTTGTTATCCAGAGGAGGGTATTGTAGCTAATATTATTCATAGTACAGATCAACAGCGGTAAGTTCAGCTGGGGTCTGCAGTGTTTTATTTCAAGAAGCTGTCACCAATGACTGAAAGCCAGTTTGAGATGTACTCTTGTCTCTTGCTCTGTGACGGTCTCTTTTTCTGTCTTTTCCTCCGTCAACGTCCTCTTCCGTCTCTAAACCTCTGTCATGATGTCCATAAAGGCTGCCGAGCCTGGTTCCGCTGCTTCGGTTCTGGTGCTTTTTCTTGCTCTGAAACTGAAAACCTCCGCCCAGGAGGAGTATATGGAAATAAGAATACAACCAAGAATGCTTCCTTGAGGAACACTATATTCAATGTCAAATCTCTCAGACAGTTATATGTCAACCAAGTGATTAACTAGCAACCTGGTCTCCCACATATACGGATAAGTGGATTTATAGATAATGGATGGATGTCTCAGACACATGAAAAATCTTTCTGACAAACATGAGCCACGCCAAGCACTGTGCTAGAGAGACCCACCAATTTCTCAAGTTGTTTGATAAAAATGTAGCCATCAATTGTATCAAATGCAGCAGTCAAATCTAACAGAAGGATGACAGCCACAATGTTTGAAGTTGCCAGCATTATGGAAGGCTGGCCACTGGTACATTCATTCATACATGAATACTCAAATCATTCTTCCAAATTGAAAAATCTTGTTGCAAAGCCTTTTCATCACAGTTGAAAATATAAAGGTGTTATGTTTAAGCCAGCTTGTTCAGCTATGTCGTTTTGATTCTGGTCCTCTCTCTCATAGTGCCATAAAATCAGTGTGCTTTGGCAAGATGACCACCAGATCAAATAGTACTGCAAGACACAGACTGAGACAGTCACGTATGAGAGGAAGCAGGTGAATAATTAACAAATATTTGACGTCACCATCCTGTTGTGACTGTATTTGTGATGTCCAGTGACAGCCTGTTAGACACACACTAAGACGTGCTGTGTAGTTAAAACTTTTCTGCAGCAATCATTTATAGTCAAATCTCTGAGTAACAAATTGCTGTCACGATGGGAATCACTCTCTGCCCTGATGTGGATGTAGCCATGCTGGCTTCTGTTGCTCGAGACATCTGTCCTTTCCCAAACTACAACCCCAGTCCTCATTTCGTCAACATGCTGTCCATCAACTCTTCACTTCACCTGAAGAACCACTACACGGCCGTGCAGTCCTCCCTGACTCCCAAGCAGCTGGAAGACTTCACTCAGGGCCTGAGGACCACTTTTGGCAGGGAGGGCAGGGTCACTCTTGGTGGGGTCGGGGTAGTGGCTCTGTCCCTGGCTGTGCTGTTTGACACCCTAGCCAGACAGCTAATAGCTAAGCACCCTAGCTAATTTGATATTTGATTTGTCTTATTAGTGTATTGTTTTTGTCTAATTTGATACAAATTACGGTTTGTTACGTCTTATTAGTGTATTGTATTTGTCTAATTTGATACAAATTACGGTTTGTTACGTCTTATTAGTGTATTGTTTTTGTCTAATTTGATACAAAGTACGGCCTGTTACGTCTTATTAATGTACTGTAAAATAAATTGCGACCAAAAATGCCACAGACGATATGTAGATCAGGCCTGGTAAAGAATTACCAGATGATGTTATTTATAATTTCAACTGCGACCCAGAGATAGTTGGCAAAGACATCCTCACCCAAGAAACTTTGAAAAAACACTTCATAAATGTACCAATGCCATTGCTGCACGAGGTTGCCAAGTACAATATGTTAAATTCCATTTTCCACTTCGGCCCATGTCATGCTGGACAGGTTGATTCAAGGATTGCTCAAAGAGAAGATTTTGACCTGAAGGCCAATGCTCTCGGAAAATGGGCAGAGTAGTTCATTGGCCAATTTTCCATTTTTTCTGTGTTCAGAATGTCATCAAATAATTGAGGTCTTTATTTTGGTTCCACACAAAACATTCACTTTAAGAAGTTCAATGAAACAGAATTTGGTCAAATTCATTTGAATGCAGCCCATGTGCTTAACTACAGAGGACTGATGTTCTGTTTTGGGAATGTTGGTCACTACTGTTCGCTACTTTGATTTATAACCAGATTCCTATGAAACTAACTACATTCAGATCAGTCTTGGCTTTAATTCATGTTGAGCAATAATTAACAAATGTTTGCATGCCAACATGCTAAAACAAGATATGTTGGCATTTGGTTAGCAGCTAAATATTTAGCAAGCATAAGTACTGTACATCCTAACAAAGGTGTGAGCATGGCTGTCGATAGTCTTGTTGTCCGAGTGCTTCTTTCTCTATTTTTTATTGAATACATCATGAATAAATGACTTACTTACTTGAACACACTTCATAGATACATGTATAGATGTATACTTTATACTGTAAATAAAAATAATTTCCTCTCCTCCATGCCCAGACAATCTGACTTAACTCCACTATCTACCCATTCCCATCTACAAAACCATTCTCTCACACACACATGTTAACGCATGCTTAAGCGTGCATGTATTTAATTTATATTTTAATGTGACTTGAAATGACGAGACACACTTTCTCTCTAGACTTTAACATCAATACATGCTTTATTGTTGAAGGAACAAATATCAATATCATCACAATGATATGACTGACAGCAAGAAATAGCACTGAGACATTCAACGCTCTCACTGTGCTCTTGCATTGTCTAAAGATATGTCATCATGGTCACAGTGTGCTATCAGCCTTATGAAAGGCTGGCCACTGGTAAATTTAAATTATTGTATAGTGTTTTTGCTCACTCAGTCCTTCTCCCTCATAGAGTTTAACCAAAAGATCAATATACTTTGGCAAGATGACCGCCAGAAGCACGAGTGCAAGACACAGACTGAGACACACTCGCATATGAGAGAAAGCAGGTGAATAATCATTTACAAATTTGACGTCAGGATACTGACTCTATTTGTAATGTTCAGGGACATCCTGTCAGACACACACAGAGCGAGCAGTGCTGTCTAGTTTCAACATTTTTGCAGAGGTCTTTAATCGTAAAATCTCTGGCTAAGCTTTTCGCGCCACGATGGGGTTCGTTCTTTGCCCTGTTGAGGACATGGCCCAACTGGCTTCTGTTGCTCGAGACATATGTCCTTTCCCAAACTACAACCCAAGTCCTCATTTCGTCAACATGCTGTCCATCAACTCTTCACTTCACCTGAAGAACCACTACACGGCCGTGCAGTCCTCCCTGACTCCCAAGCAGCTGGAAGACTTCACTCAGGGCCTGAGAACCACTTTTGGCAGGGAGGGCAGGGTCACTCTTGGTGGGGTCGGGGTAGTGGCTCTGTCCCTGGCTGTGCTGTTTGACACCCTGGCCAGACAGGTCAGGGGAGAGCGGGTGTCAGAGTCAGAGCCCAGTACAGGTTTATTTACAAAGACCTGAGAGGGTACTACCCACCACAGGTCTACACAGTCAGCAAGTACCTGAGGCTGGTACCACACATTGCAAACAACCCGACCCGGATGAAAGAGGAGACAGAGAGGTAGGCACTGCAGTGTGGATTTATTGTTGAATCGTAAACATTGTAAACAATTGAAAAAGGCAAATGTGAGGCTCTCCAATGAGCAGCCATTTTGAGAGAATGGTCACCTTCAGAGTTTAAGTCACAGCCAGTTGCCACATACAGCTGATTTCTGATCAAATACTAATGTTTTCCATGTAGTTGAATCATTTGTCACTACTCTGTCGGTTTGTGCCACTTTAAATTCATTTGTGTGTGTGTGTGTGTGTGTGTGTGTGTGTGTGTGTGTGTGTGTGTGTGTGTGTGTGTGTCTTACCAAGGTACTTCAAGCAGCTCCTGATTGATAAACAAACTGTGGAAGAAATCAAGAGCCAGAGTGACATCACAAGGGTCAATGTCATGCTTGGAGATTTATTCCTAAGCCGTTTGCTCATTCACCTTCTTCGTATAACCAACTCTACAGTTGTCATTAACATAGTTAAGTATGTTAAAGCGCTGAAGAGAAGAAAAGGCAGTCCAAGCCCGATGGAAAGAACCACTGAAACTGGAGTTGATGCAGCTCATGTCAGCAGAACCAGACAGAGACTCCCACCTGCCCCTGAAGAAACTGTTGTCTTCAGTCTGAACTGTGATCCAGTGGCAGCCAGCAGAGATTTTTTGGCTAAAATGCACAAATCAAATGACACACAAGAAGCTTTTAGACTATGTCAGCCATTGTATATGCACATACCAAAGACATGGTTGCATTTTATTGCCAGGCTAGGTTGGCTGGATGTCATCAACCCCCTCTTTGAACAAGCTGAAAACAAGCGGGGAGCACGGAAAGCTCAAGGAGAAGATTTTGACGTGAAGGCCAACACACTCAGAAAATGGGCAGAGTAGTTCACCGGTCAACTGCCCAAATCAGTGTTGCCAGATGGGAAATGTTCAACTATTCATATTTAAAGTAAAAACCCTGGGCTTACTGGTGCATTCAAAACAACACAAATTGAACGCAGCAAACCTTAACGAGAAAGTTCAAGCTTTACCTCCAAGTTGCTTCAAATGAATATCGGGCAGCAGGAGGAGAAACAACAGCCGTACTCGCGAACCTCAACCTGATGATTGGACATGAGGAAACCTCAGGCGATCACTGATGTGGAAAACTGGTACTTTGTGTCAATCTTCATTTTGATTCTGTCTCCAGAGAAGGTCTTGGTACAGCATGTATAAATGGACACAATCATACCAAAAACTTAAAGTAACATTACATTGGCTCAGCTTTATACAGGAGGAGGTTATGTCATACATACAGATCCTCATATGATCCTGTCACCTGACAGGAGGCAACCAGACAATGTCATGCAGATGTGACATGTGAGCTGTCTAAGACCTTAATGTTATAGATTGTCATTTAGAAAAATGTTTTAAGAAAGTTTTAAGTAAATTCCTGAAAACTAGGCAAACAGACTGAAAGTGTTGTAGAGAAAGTATTCTTCAAGAAAAATGCAGAGACTGCAGCTTGTGTGTTCAGAGTTTAATTGCAACTTAGTCTATATCCTCTTTATACAGAATCAAACAATTATGATGTGATTACAGGAAGACTGAATTACTGCTTCCTTACAAGTCAGAGGGTCACACTCACCATCTTCATCCACAGTGAACAGCAGCAGCTCAGGTGGTGGTGGAAGATAAAAAAGGTTAGTAAGACAGGTCATCTTTGAATTATCAAATAATAGATATTATATATGTGTAAACAGGTGTTTGAAGCTAGAAAGGTGGCAGGGTCCGCCAAATATAAACAAAGTAAAATATATTTAGATCGGTTAGCCATAAAAAAAAAAAATCAGTCAATGCAGATTTTTCTCTTCTGGTTAAAATTAAGAGCCAACTCAACATATCACATTCAGACAACCAAAAAAAAAAAAAAAAAAAAATAGGGTTCTTCAACAAATGTTTTTCAATTAAATATCTTTTCAAGTCATGTAAAAAAGGGCAGTGGAACAGAAAATGAGATTCATTCTCAGCAACACCAAGATCACACAAAACACATACACACTGCTCTCCATGAATACCTTTATACTGTATACTACCAGTGTTAGGGTACCATGCAGATCTTAACTGAGCACTTAGGGACTTCTGCCCTCCACTTAAATGTAGTTGTTTTCTAATCTTCTTTAATTTGAACATAGTTTCTGAGCTTTGGCTTACTACAGATATCCTCTCTCCATTGTTCTTTGCGGATGTGTAGTAATTTTGTTTGACTGTGATTATATTATACTGCACATTGTTCCTGAAAATAAAACGTAAATCACAAAGAGAAAATATGACAGAAATCTCTGTAGACCAAGGATAATTGTGTGCTTGATCCCACTTAAAGATCTTTTTGGCCAGCCTTTCCTCTGACTGAACAACCCAGATCCACAGCCAAACTTCAACTGCTTTACAAGACAAGTGATGCTACTTGGTTTAAAGCGCAGCAAAGCATCATGGTTGGCGTCTCGTCGAAGATTTCATTTTATTTTTCGTGTACAACAGCATGTTTTCCTAATTGTCTTCTAACCCCAAGTCTCTCTAATACCAGATTATATCATCATCATGTTTAATATACATAATATAATACATGTCCTGCACGCAAAGCGTTAAGAGACATATGGGTTTGCCTCTTGGATTTATTTGTTTTTTCTTTCACATCATTCCCTGCTGCTTGATTTTTGTTTAGAAGAGGAGCATTTTGTCAAATAATCCAGCTTTACAACAGTCAGAGTCAGCTGCACGCAACAATATGTTGACCTGTGTTTGTCTTTTTTTCCTGCTTGTTCCATCCCCACGAATGAATAGATAAGCCCGAGGTTGATTTAGATTTGACTTCTGTGTCACACCAGCAGTTTTGAGCTGAGGGTAGGGTTTACATAAAATAATCAGTAACTCGCTTTTGCTTATACTGTAGTTGTCCACATGTAGATCGTCAAACACTCTGCTCTGAGTTCACTGCTGGGTTGTAAATGTTATAGGACAATTCCGATACCCAGCATTAATTAATAAACACTGGACAACATTACCACATTTCTATAAATGTACCATTCATCTATGATGGTAATACATTCTTGAGTTACATAAAACGTTAACAGGAACTGAAAATAAAAACAAATGTTTGAAAATAAATAAATCTAATAGCATTTTGACATTTTATTCAATTGCAGCTGTGATAATGGTGCTGATTGTGTTACTGCCTGGAGAGTGAATAGGCATTAATTCATTGAATGATGCACGCACACACATACACACACGCACACACACACACACACACACACACACACACACACAGGGCAGTACTCAGTTGCCTCGGCCCACTTTAAACGGGCACAGCTTTGTCAATGAGCGTACATCTTCTGAGAGGATTAATGCAGCCTAAAGGTGGAGCAAAAATTGTGAAGGTTTGTGGCGGACGGGAGTGTAATCCTTTGAGCTCTCGGGGAGGCAGAGAGACAGGGATGGAAATGTCGAAGTCTTTGCTTTCGGATCTTTGTGAGGAACTGATGGGCTGAGGAACATTTTTCCCCAATAATGGGACATTTAGTCAAGACTGTTTAATGGCAATATCTGAGACGGAGCTACCCATCCTCAGGGAACAGAAATGGTGCACAAACTTCTGCTGCCCATTGGTAAGTTTACAGCTGTAAACATGTTTCATAACGTTGCCTGTTTGTAGATGCGGTAATGGTGTGTTTACTGGGTGCTTCTCCCATCTGGTATATTCCAACAATGTCTTTTGTTGTATTGTTTTTTTTTTTTCTTATTTATTATCACCAGGCTATGGATTAAAAAGTTTGTATTTTTAAAATTAAATCACATTTCTAAAAAAAAAAATGCAAAAAGGAAAACGACATCACAATCTTGGATCTTTTCTCTCACTCAGCTTTAGCAGCAAGCCTCATCCCACCTGAGCTGTCAGGGGCCTCAGCTACCAAAACAAAAACTCAAGGTATCATTATCACGTCACTGTTCAGTCTTCAGTCACCATTCTTAGGCTCTGTGTGCATTCTGTTATAGCCCATCAATAGAGAAAAGCTCTAAAAAGTGATATAGATAACTCTTAGGGATATTAATCATCGTGTGACTGTGTTGCAGTGCTTACCTTTAAAACTGATGACAGAAAAGTGGTTCAGATTAGAGTTCAAACAACTATTGACTAATGATCAGCTGTTAATTCATGGGCAGCTGTCGTGATAATCAAACAACTGAATCATTTATCAAGCAAAATGCCATATCACTGTAAATTTAATGTGTCTTGAATGTGTATTTTGGGCTATATAGCATTAAAAATGTCACCTAGAACTTTTGATTTCCATTTGTTTTCTGTTTCATAGACTAAATGACAACAAAAACATAGTGAAAATACTCTATAACTGTAACTATAATAGACAGTGTGAGAGTAGTGCTTCATCTAATCCAAAGAACAATCCAGTGATATGTCAAATTAGGTCAAACCCTAAACTAATCCTCTAATATAAGTATTATATTCTCACAAATAAATAAAGTAAAGTGTGATTGGATAAACTGATAGATCAGTGTGTTGACAACCTTCCCACTATGATTTATCAACTTAACAGGAAGGGTATCACTGGATAATAAACTTTCATCTTTCCAGTTTTTCTACTAATGTGACAAAATGTGTGTACTCTCCCACAATTAAAAATAGGAATCTCAGTTAGCTTTGTGATGCTCAGAAGCACAGCAACCTGATGAAACAAAGTTATTTAAACTGGACCCTTTGAATTCAAAGATAATGTTCAAGAAAGTTATATTTATCGCCCCCTCACTATACAGTAATGAGTCTATACTTTAAATGACAGTATGAGAATCTTAAAGGGAAGAAATGACAATTACAAACAGCAGTCCAATTAACACTTTCATCTATCCGTCTGTCTGCACACTTGTGTTTCCAGTGCAGAACAACTCAGGTGTGACACCAGCTGGCGAGTGTGGGACCTGGGTAAAGGAGCCTGATGGAGGGTACTTCACCTCACCCAACTATCCTGAGAAATACCCCGCTGAGAGGGAGTGTGTCTACATCATAGAAGGTGAGGCTGTCATCCTTTTGTTTTAAGCTTCTCACTCAGTTTTCACCTCTTCTGTTCCTCTCTCAACTTGTCTCGACCTCTCTTCCTCCTCCAGCCGCTCCCCGACAGTGCATCGACCTATTCTTCGATGACAAGTATTCAATAGAGCCATCCTGGGAGTGCAAGTTCGACCACATCGAGGTCCGTGATGGGCCCTTTGGTTTCTCGCCTCTCATTGGTCGCTACTGTGGGCAGGAAAGCCCTGCATATGTCCGCTCCAGTGGGAGGTACCTGTACATCAAGTTTGTGGCTGATGGTGAACTGGAGGCCATTGGTTTCTCTGCCCGGTATAACTTCACGCAAGGTGAGTGATCACGAATTAATCTGAATGAGGGGGTCGCATTTCTGAACACGGCCTTGTTTATTAAAGTGGATCAAATGACTTATCATAAATAAACCCTCAGCATAGCTGAAGTAAGTGTACTAAAAGCAAGAGAGAGCAACATGTGTGTACATTTTGTTTTACTGTCACATAATCTACTTTGCAGAGGAACCTAAGCGTCATTCTGACCACTATTTTTCAAAATCATCATCTGTAATCCAGTTTAAGAGTTGGTGCTTATTTGACAAACTTTGCATCAAAATTCAATTAGTTAGGAGAATAATAATCAAACTGACCTCACATTTAATTTTCACGCAAATAACCTACATATTTTAGCAATGAAGGACTATAGTGACTATATAATAAATAATTCACATTGATTTTACAAATATGAAACGCTATAAATTATAAAATGTGTCCGCATTTCAATTATTTCTTTTTGCAGTTTTACATTTTTTTTTGCACTTTTAGCAATTTTTTGCATTATACATTTTTGATTGCATTTTTCTGCTTTTTTTCTCTTTCTGTACATTTTTCAAGTTTTTAGCAAACCAAGAGGGCGAGATGAGGTGTATATCGTTCGTTGCCATCTGCACCCTCACCATTAGATGCCACTAAATCCCACACACAGGCCCTCGAAGCTCCTCTCATGCATATACACACAAGTCCGAATTAATTGACAGTGATGTTGTTTGTTGATGCCCTCTCGAACGTCACATAGAAGTGTGATCTCTTGAAAAATAAATCTGGTTCATGATGTTGAACGTGATGATGGTTTGGTTAGGATTAGACACAGAAAAGACTTGTTAGAGTTTAGAGAAAGATGATCGTTTGCGTTAGAATAAGTCATTAAGATTAGGGAAATGCTGTGTAAACTTTGTCATTTGGTAATGGCATCACATAAATGTGGTTGACAGTCTACCAGTCAGTTTCTTTTTGGAGTGTGGCAAAAAAGTGGAAAATACAGACAGTAACTGCTTGTATCATAGCAGCTGCAGCTCTGTCTGTCTGGGGGACTGATGTTTAGAGTATTACTAAGACTCTAAGCCTTGGACTGCTTTCCTTGGCACAGTTTCCCAATCCACCACCCTGCTGTGAGTTTGACATTGTTGGCTACCACATGCCAAAACTGGCTACTTCTTTTACACAGTCCCTCCGTTTCTGTCTGCCACATCTGTCTGGTCATACAGTCCGATTATAACACACATTAACACCTTTATCACCAGCGTCACGGTGGAATGGCCTTGATTGAGCTAAATGCTAGAGAGAAACCTCAAATTACATTAAAGGATGTGTGGCAGTGTACAAAATATGTGATTATTTTTTCTAATTGTGTATATGATGCCAAAATGTTGCACATTACAACTTGAATAGTAGTTTGGTGGCATGCTGCTGGGAATATACTCTCATTTCCATTTGTAGTGCAGGCACACCAGCTGCAGCTGACAAGGGAAGAGGAGGGGTGCATTTATTCAAGCACACGCATATTCACACACACACACACACACACACACACACACACACACACACACACACACACACACACCAGTTAATGAAAGCTTGTCTTCAGGGGAATACAGCTTGTCAGCGATGAGCCGCAGTAGCAGCTTAAGGGAGTCCGAGGCAGAGGCTTTATTAACAGCAGATTTTATAGGCCGCCTACACAGACGAGGGGCAAAGATTAATCTGCATCCCTCAGTCCATCCAGCCATGCCGCTTTTTCTTTCTTTCTTTCGTTCTTTCTTTCTTTAACGTGGTTGAGCTTCTGTACATTATCTTCATATTCCGCAAGGGATGTTCCAGTTTTAGACTACAGTCCTGTGAATCCGTCCCACGCACCCTAGTTTTTAAGTTGCTTTGGGGCTGAAGTTGTTTGCCTGTGCATGTTGGGGCTCAGTACTATCCTTTGTGGAAACATCAGACACAATTTCTTTGCCATCCGAGTGTTAAGAACTTACTAGGCACACTTAAGCATGTATATTTTTAGAAACCGAAACACTCGAGCAAGCACTTTTTTCTGAAAAAAACAGGCTCTAGAAAACATGAACTATCCCTTTAAGAAGATACTGTTCATTACTGGAAGATCCTGAGAAGTTGTTTTTCATCTGTTTACATCTAATGTAATGAGTCTCCCATGCCAAGTGCTAATCTCCTGTCTAATTCCACTCATTACTAGTGGCAGGAGATAATTAATTGACCCACGTGCAAGTTCAATGTGATGGCTAGATTATTTGTGTCCTTGCGTGGTGCAGTGCAGTGCTCTATTTTATACTCTTGTTATTAGTTCAATGGTTTTCCTCTGTGGTGAGTTCAGACCAAAGATTTGCAACCAGATAAGTTAAAAACATGCAACTACTTGCAATTCTGCACCACTCTAAATGTCTGTATCATCCCAATTGCAATGAATCAGTAATTCCGTGCGGGCTTGTTCATCTTTTTTATAGCAGGGTATACAGTAATTTGCAGTATGGGTAGGCCAATTATCAGCACTGGCAGATTATCTGAGCCGATATTCAGCATTTTCTGATTACCGGAATCAGTGATTTTTCTGTCAGAATGCTGATAAAATAAGCTAATTTTAAAATGTGCTACTTTGGCTCTGATGCAACATCCGGCCCAGGTTGGGTATCCATTCTGGATACTGTACCACAAGATTACAGAGCAGCTTCTTTCCTCAGGCTGTGAGACTCCTAAATTCATCCTCAGCCTCAGCCATAAAAAAATGTTTTCATATTATTACTTATCCAACCTGGACAAGTCGTAATCTGACATGGTGAACGTTATTTTAAAAAACAATCTTTAATTATCAAGAAATAGCCAATCACCTTGCTGATCGTCTCGTATGCCTATGTAGAAGGTATCAGTATGAAACTGAGACTGTTTCATAACTAGTTAAAAGCTCCTTGCAGTACGTTTAAGTAAATATATGTGTTGTATTAATCTTCAGTGTTCTTGTGTGTACCAGACATTTTGAATAATATTAGGAGAGGATTTACATAAACCATCCTATATCTTGCCTTTATCCCGTCTTTACATTTTTTTTTCTCATATTAGGTACAAAGCCTCTGGGAATTCATTGTTCCAACACACACACATACACACACACACACACACAGATAGAGAGAGAGAAATGAATGTGAATAATCTGGACAAGCCTGGTGCAGAAGCAGGGGTAAGAAACATGAGAGGATTAATAAGAGTCCTTGTTGATTTGAGCCTCAGTGGAGTCCATCACCTGCACTTCTTACATCACAGCGACTGACCGATGTGCTGCATTACTAATGAATAAAATATTTCATGATGTGAGAAATTATGCTACATTTAAAACGTCTTCACTCCAGACTTCATACTGCTTCATTTAACACACAATTCCCTGTAGTTTGGTGTCATTAGTACAATTCTATTATTTAGTACTCCATTGAATTTCATGGTAGCATAGATTTTCCCCTCACATAACATCAAACTGAGTACTTGGAGGAGAATTTTGAAAACAAAATAGGAAAATAACATTTTACCACCAGGTTGTCATTGCTGGTGGGGCCTAATCTGTCCCCAACTAAGCTGGTATATCAGGATTTATAATCTACCTAGCAAGTAGATTCATCAGCACAAAGGTTTAGAGCACAATTTCTCTTCCCTGTCAGATGCTATGTGTGTGTTTTTCTCCTTTGACAAAGGTCATCAGGGTTTCAAGGGAGTTTAAATGAGGGCAGAGGGAATGTGCTGGCACAAAGATTATATAAACCTTGGCCAGCTGTGTTTTCTTTTTGTTTTTCACTACCATATGTCTTACATATTGTCATTTTCATTATCACTGTACTATTTTTTTCTTTGTATTGGATTTTGTTTTAATATCCTTTAGAAATCATTTGTTTCGGTGAATACTGCATGCAGCCATTTCTAATACTTCAGATAAGGTTTTAAAAATCTTTGCAAAACTGTGAAACCTGAGCACAGACAACTGACAAATGGAAATGCAAATGGTTGGATTGTATACTCAAGTTATTCTCAACGACAGTAGTAATAAGGGCTTCATGAAAAGATTTTCAAGAGAAATACAACTGGATTTGATAGAAAAATATGTCCACACACATAAGTTGAGAATGTTAAAATTGTGTGAGGCAGATCTTTAGTATATTTAGCATCACAACGACAAATTATAATCACAATAAAGATGGTGGTTACAGTTAATGAAAAAGGTAAATATTAATTGCACGTCCGTGCTTAAAGCAACATTGCGTAACTGTTTTTTTTACCTTAAAATAACAGCTTCAAATTCATTTTCATGATACAGTGTCTTGCAACTTCACCCTCCTGTTTATTGTTTCTGCACTGTTTTTATGTTTTCAGTTGTTTTGTTTCTTTCAAGTGGAAGTTTTCAAGACATAACATTGTTATGATGTAATGAGTTTTGTTTATACTTAACACCTACATTACGTCAATTGTTGACAGATTGTTACAGACCTGGGATTTGTATTTACAACAGTGGTGTTGCACTCAGAAACAGTGGGGGGCGCCAAATCACACAAAATGCCAATTTCTACATAAAGTTGCTTTAACCTCTCCCAGACTACTTCCTGTATTGGCACTCAGTGGGTGTTGGTAAAAATTAGTTGGTGATTGAGCAGAGAAGGAAAAGTTATTGCTAATAGCAGATCCTTGACTTAAGTAAAAATACTAATATCATACAGTGAAAACACTCCATTACAAGGAAAAGTACTGCATTTAAAACCTTACATCAAGGTTCAAATGCATTTGAAATAGAACGTAGTTAGAAGTAATCTGTATTACCCTTGTGACATGCATTTTGTAGTTCCATGTATCTAGAGCACAGGTTTGGAATTATTTCACTTTGGGACCCACACTTTGCCCTACATGACATTTTGAATTGTGGCTCATAATTGTAGAAAGACTTGAGTAAATGTTGTGAAGATTTATTTTTTCTAACAATAGTATGTTTTGCTTTCAGATCCTGAGTTCAAAGACCTTGGGGAACTGCCAGCTCTGCCATGTGAGTATTCAACCTATGTTACATCTTTACGTTACATTAGACCTGCTGCAGGTCAGGAGATACTGCTTACTGAGTTATATATTTGTTCATACAAGTGATGAAGATACATTTATTAAATGTGTTTTGAGTCCTCCTTTTTGCAGAAGGGGTGATATTACCCAAACTCCTTTTACAATCTCAAAACTAGCATTACTTTAACACGAAAATATTGTCATCCACAGTTTGTGACTTTGAGCTGAGCGGTCCTGAGGGCTTTGTAGAATCCGCCCAGATAGCTGGAGAGGGCCGAGCACTGCAGACTGAGGCTGTGGACTGCAGGTGGTACATCAAGGCTCCACCAAGAGCTAGGGTCTGTATATGTCAAGCTTTTAAATCAGTGTTACACGTAGGTGTTTGTCAGTTGTGCTTTTACAATTATTTATGTATAAAATAAATTTGACTGTCAGTGTTTGGACAGAGAGAGGTTGGATCATTACTATGATATCCAAGGACTTCCAAGATTAAATCTAAACTCACTGTTACGTTCACTTTTTATACAAAAGATTTTACAAATCACATTTAAACCTACTACAAGGAACTGCTTATGAAACAGTCTGAATTTAATACTGATCTATCTATATGTCCTACATAAGCAAAATCAGCAAAAAAGATTGTGTATCTCTATATTAGGGATCTCAAACTCAAATGAGCTGGGGGTCACAGCTGGTATTGTTATCTCATAGGAGGGCCACTTCGGCGTTGTGGTACTACAAGAAAGTGCAATATGTCTGAAAATGTAGTGTTATTTCTGTCATTGACAGAATAATCCTAAAATGCAAAAAACATTTTGTATACATTATTTATTTTTTAACAGTTAGTGCAAAACCTTTGTCCATATAAATAACTTATTCAGTACAGTTAAGTACAGGAAACCTTGCACTGACTAATAAATGCAATCCCTGAATACATTTGTATTTTATTACAAGATGGGCATCATTAAGCCTGGACCTGTACTACAGTTGAGAACAGTTTCTCACACAGATATGTGTTGCCAAAAAGGCACATTACCCAACTCAACACCTCAGACAGCTCTGGGAAGGATAGAGGGAGTTCTCTTAGAAATTAGCTCACAAACTCAGCAACTCTTCTGTAACCTTGAATTTGTCATTAATACCCCTGATGAAAATGTCTAGCTGTGCATTGTCAATCTGGTCTGTGCTTTTGTCAAGCCACAGAGTATGCAGTGAAACTTTGGGCCTTGTCCCTTAACGTTCCTAAATGTCACAACTCGTTTATCCGCTCTGCCACTGTGTTTGCCGATAGAGAGATATTGTTGAACAAGCTCTTCTGGTCAGAGAAAACCTCTAACCTTTCCTCTCGTCTCTCCGATACTTCTCATATAGTTCTCCATGTTTAGACAAGTAATGACGCTTGAGATTATATTCCTTTCGAATATCCTATCCTTCCTTTAGATAGAATTTCCACTGAACTCCACGAAAAAACATTGTAATATCCACCTGTCTTAAAACTGTCTGTGTCCATCATCCACTTTTCTTTTGGTTTGGAAAGAGACATCTTTAGTTTTCACAGACAAACAAGAACAACTCTGAGCTGGTTTCTATGTCAATATTACATGATCAGGATGGGCCAGTTGGCTACTGTCTATAAAATCTAAGACAGATTTCCTTAGAAAGTTAGAAAAAACAAGTTGAACGATGAGCCAGGAGGAGTAAATGTCAATAAAGCTGGTCCACTACACCTCTTCTTAATGCCACTCAACCTTTTACCCACAGATCTACATGCGTTTTCTGGAGTACGAGATGCACAACTCGAATGAGTGCAAGCGAAACTTTGTTGCCATCTATGACGGCAGCAGTTCGGTTGAGCACCTAAAGAATAAGTTCTGCTCCACGGTGGCCAACGACGTCATGCTGACCTCCTCGGTGGGTGTGGTGAGACTATGGGCAGATGAGGGAAGCAGGAAGAGCAAATTCAGGATTCTCTTTACAACCTTCCATGAACGTGAGTGAATCTCTGTCAATTCCGTTTATCTGTCACCACAAGCTCTCTCTATAGGCGTGCCCTGTCTCTGTGGGAGCATGGTGGTTTGGTCTGTTTTCAGGCCACTGTGTACAACAGCTGCATGACACGCCTTTTGTTTTTTCAGCTCCATGTGAAGGAGATACTTTCTTTTGCCATAGCAACATGTGCATCAACCACACCTTGGTCTGCAACGGTATCCAGAACTGTGTTTACCCATGGGATGAGAATCACTGCAAAGGTACCAAGAGACACTGAGAAACTCACCACCAGTCATATGTTGACTATGGCTAATATTGAGTCATATTTCTCCATGTTATCTCCTTGATTAGAGAAGAGGAAAGCCAGCATCCTGGACACGCTGGATCACACTAACCTCACCATCATTGGAGTAACCTGTGGCCTGGTTGTCGTCCTGCTCGTCATCTCCGTCATCATCCAGGTCAAACAGCCTCGCAAGAAATACATCATTCGCAGGTGAAATCTTTGAACATCACCCAGAAACATAATTCTCAGAGAATATGTTACTGCAAAATTCAATATTTTTGTTGAGGTAAGCAAGATGATAGGGGATTAGATTTTAACTAATCTTTTTTTTATTTCAAACATTGGGTGTGATGGCTAAGTGTAATGTGAAAGGGTTTACTTTTAGTGACAAGCTGACTCTACAGTTTCCCTCGGTTCTTAGAGCTTTTTAGCCTCTCATGAGCTCTCATCGTAAAATTGTATGTATGTCACAGAACCTGCCGCCTACATTACCATTACTAAACAATGCAACACCACTGGAAGCAATTTATCAGATTACATACAGCTTCCTTTGGAGCCACAAAAGGCTTTATACTACCTTTTTTCCACATATGCAGTAGTACTCCCCAAGACCTGTAAACACACTTTGTGTAAAATTGGTGGAGTTACCCTTTAAGAAATGTGGTTATTTAAAATAGCTCCATGTCACCTTTTCTTTCCCCTTGTCCAGCTCTCTGAAGTGAAGGAACATGTAACATTTATTTTATATTATATATATTTAAAGGGGCACTTTGTAGTTTTGTAGAACAAATTCAAACTCAGAAGTTTAATATTTATAATATTAATGAGGTAATAATACAAACTCAGAAATATTATGTTTTTCCATAACTGAATAAACAAGCTGTTCTCAGAGGGAAATAAGATCCCCAGAACACTGTTTGAAGCTGGGAAGGTGGCAGGGTCCGCCAAATATAAATATGTTGTCCTTTAAAGTCACTTTGTTTATTCAGTCATGAAAACAAAGAGACTTTGTTTGTTTAGGCATAAGAAAATCAGTCAGTGAAGATCTTTCTCTACGTCTTCTCCAAAACTACATAGTGCACCTTTAAAGCTACATATATTTGTCTACATTAGAGAAAAACAGGCTTATATTTTGAGTTACAGTGGGGAAGGGTTAGGGGTAAGGTTGGGAAAATCTTCTTCAGTGCAGAAGCAAAATTAAATGTATTTTGTGTAGAAGTGTGTGGATCACAGGCCTGCAGGCTGAAGCTGCAGTTCAGTAATAAGACAAGACACAATAACAACATGTTTGAGAAACACTTACAGCTTTTCTTGTACTGTCCTGAACATTTACTGTGTCTGTATCATACATGTTGGTGTGTCTGTGCATCTTCTTTCCTCTACTTGTCCACAGAGATGACTTTGACCCTGCCCTCCTCCACCCTGGTTTTGAGCCTCCTCACTACGAGCTCTGCACTCTGCGGCGGGCCCCATCAGGCGACCTGACTGATGCCGCCATGGCCGAGGACTTCGAGAAGTTCCACAAGCTCCGCCGCTCCTCCTCCAAATGCATCCGGGACCACCACTGTGGCTCCCAGCATGGGAGTGTGCACGGTAGTGTCCACGGTAGCCGCAGCAACCTGAGCATGAGGGACGCTACCATTGCAGCCGACGGAGGGGCTCTTGTGCCACCTGTGCCACCGGTGATGGTGAGCCAGCAGTCACCGCGGCTCTCACACCACACCACACCAGCAGGTCGAAGGAGCATCCTGGTGATGAAGCATAGTTATTCTCAGGACGGGGCAGAGGGGTACAGGGGGGAGGAGGAGGATGATCTGATGATGGATGATGGTCCCACCACCAGCCAACACCACATGCACCACCATCAGATGCACCATGGCCCGTCAGGGCTGGACCACACTGTTCACCGTACACTGTCTAATGATTTCTGATGTAAGGCAACATGGAATTGAGAAAATGAAAAAACACATAATCACCTCGGTTCTTTCTGTTGACGTTAAAAATATCTTAAACTCCTTTTAAAATTGGATTTCTGTTTGATTAATACTAATTCATTGAATTTTCTTGGTGTCATATTCAAAATTAAATGAAGGTTTAGCTTTGGATGCAGAGTGGAAAGGAGCTTATGAAAAAACATACTAGTGATTATAATAAAAATACCCGTCCACCAAAGAGTTGAGCAACTGTTGTACATGTTGAATATTACACTGCTGTGGTAATGCACGGGAGAAACAGGGAAATACGCTGTCAGGATATGACAGGAATGGATCAAGGAGGATTTTATACTGCATCCATGGATGCGGAGATAATTAATTATAACCCATTCTAATGCATCACAATTTGTTTTTTCCCTTTTGTTCCTTGTTTGGCTTGAGTTTCAACTCTGGGGTAGAATATATTTGTGACTGCATTATATTTGAGATTATTTGATGACTTAATGGTGCATTGTAGGGTTCCTTCGACAATACTGCACCATCAAAGCAAGAACGTTGTCACAGCTGTTAGGTCATTCCTTTTCTTAAATAAGACCAGATGTTTTTGTGTTGAGAACTGGTCCAGAATCAAATAGGTATAAACATTTAACCAGTTATTGACGAGAACAGCACATAATGGAAACATGAGTCATTGCAGTGAAGTCAGCACACATGCAAAACAATGCTTTGCAAGTATGACAAACCAGTGGGCTTGAAACTTATATTTTTGATTCTGTGTAAATGGAAACAATATTTAATTATTTGTTTTTGTTTGTTTTGGAGTATTTATTAATGTTGATTTATGTGTATCAGTTTCTCAATTTGGTTTGTCCCACCTTTTTGTCTGGCTGATTTATTTATTATATAATTGTCAATTTATTTATTTCATTAAATATCTTCTTTTTCCTCTCTTCTTCATGGCAACATGACATTGTCATTTATGTGTGTGTGCGTGTATTATTTATTTGTCTCTTTAATAACTTGTGCCGGACCGACCGGGGAACGAGGGCAGGTAGGAACATTTGTTAGCATATCTCTGACATCCTCACGGACCAGTAACAGCGCTGCACAGGTCATTTTTCGAATGCATGGATGGTAAATAACAGGACACCACTTTGGCATTTGCAACTTCTTTAGTTTACAATCATTTGTTTTGAACTTTTGACTTGGCGGATATCATAATGAGCTGGTGGAGTTTGATTTACATGGTAGTTTATTCATGACGTTTGCCTTGTGTTGTTAGCATGCACAGCTAACCTTTAGCAGAGTCCCAGCTGTCATTCAGCAGCTCAACTTCAGCTAATGTTAGCTAAGGTTGAAAGGCGTAACGTTAGCGTTAAGTTAGCACCATGTCACAACAAGAGGAGTTTTTCCTCGACTCGGCGCCGGCAGGACACCTAAAGAGCGATATAAAAGAGGCAAAGAGCAGAAGCCGGCTCGGTGTCATCGTCACGGGGGTGCTGGGAGGGTCGCTGGTCGCCCTGTATGCGGTGGCTGCTCCGTTCGTCACTCCTGCCCTGAGGAAAGTCTGCCTCCCGTTTGTCCCGGCGACAACAGCCCAGGTGGAGAATGTCCTCACGGTGCTGCGAGCCAGGTCAGGCACCCTGGTGGACATAGGGAGCGGAGATGGAAGAATAGTAAGTGCTGTGTCGTCTAACCCTGTGGGTATAGAGGCATAGAAGTAAGCTTATTAAAGCTCTGCTTAATAATCCTTAACTGGAGGTTAAAAATGTCAACTTCAGCAGTTGGAAACTAAGGAAGGAAAAAATGTCAGTAATGTCCGAAGCTCTCAAAAGTATTACCACGCTTGTTGCTCTGCTGCTACATTTGCTGTACGTTGTTGCTGATGCATTGAATCAACATACATCTTCCTTCCTCTTGCAGGTGATAGCAGCTGCCAAGCACGGCTTTCAGGCATCAGGCTTTGAACTGAACCCCTGGCTGGTGTGGTATTCTCGCCTCAAAGCCTGGAGAGAGGGAGTCCACCGCTCCACATCCTTCCACATCTCTGACTTGTGGAAGGTCAGTCATACCTGATTAGTACAGTAAAGTACTATGTGGTGACGAGTGACTTAAGTTTGGGGAAATACAGTTATTTTACTATAGCAGGTGATGTCTTCTTTTTGTTCCAGACATCTGGTATCACTTAGTGTAAGAAAATAAAAACATTGAATGTACAGGAAGTTTTCTTCATTCCCAATATTTCTGATTCTTTTGCTAGGTGAGTTTTGCTCAGTACTCCAATGTTGTCATCTTTGGAGTCCCCCAAATGGTGAGTTCTTCCGTTTGTCTTAGCTATGTTATCAACATTTTAGTTATTGTATTGTCTTAGAATATCATTTATGCCATTTTAAGAAACATTATTTATTGCTCCTTTTTAACAGTATTTCTACTGTAAAGCACTCAGTTACAGTCACCAGTCTGGCACACTGGTCGGTTAGCTCCTTAAGAAACTGACAAGTGTTGAGCTTGTCAGCTGTTCATAGCCTCTGCTAGAGAAGGAACTCAATACTTCTATATTGGAGGTCTTCAGTTCTATCTAAGCTCTATATTTTCAGAATCCCAAAGCATTACTCCTGACATACTGATCGTTGCTGTCTGTGTCTGCAGATGGAGCAGCTGGAGCTGAAGCTGGCCACCGAGTTACCGAGTACAGCCAAGGTGGTGGCCTGCCGCTTTCCCTTCCCCACTTGGGTTCCTGAACATACCAATGGAGAGGGCATAGACACTGTGTGGGTGTACGATGCCAAGACTTTTAAATCACACCTGCAGCACGGAACGACACAGAAGACGACACCAGAGCACAAGGACAAACAAGATTCACACACATAACACTCAGATCTTGTGAAATTGTCCTCATTTGTTGCTATCCTGGAAAGGTGTCTTCCTCTTCCTGCTCCGGTGGACCTGAAGTGGCTGGAAAAGACTGATGTTACAAATGTAAATTATTCGACATTGATATCCAATTTTAAGATTGAGCATGAAAAAGGTAGGAAAAATAAAATGCTTGACACTGGCACTGACCTTGATGAGTGGTTACATTTAAAGTCAGTATGTTCCGTATATCACAGGATTATTAGCAGAGTAGTGAGTCTCCTCGTGCTGGGCTCAGTGATTAAACAGGTATCTCATATATGATGTATTCGTCAAAACCAGACCCAGGATCACACAGAATGTAAATGGTGATGACTTGAGTAAATTAAATTCCTACTAGGAAAAAGTGCTACTCATCATTAATGATTGCATAACTTGTTTACTCCACTACATAATGGTGATGAAGGTTCTCAGTCATCCAGGTCATGGAGTTTGACATAGATGGATTCTTTAATCCATCTATGTCATCACCTAAAGGAATGGGATTTACATACAGAAAAGCCAAACAAAAGCCATCATTAACACCTAAACAGAAAAAAACAAGGTTACAGTGGGCTAAAGAAAAGCAATCATGGACTGGATGGAAGTGAAAATCAGTGATGAATTGCGAATCTGCATTGGGCAATGTGATGATGCTGGAACTTTTGTTTGGTGCTGTTCCAATGAAATTTACGAAGATGACTGCCTGAAGAAAACATTTCCAGTCATTGATGATATGGGGCTGCATGTCAGGTAAAGGCACAGGAGCGATGGCAGTCATTACATCTTCAATAAATGCACAAGTTTACATTGAAATTTTGGACACTTTTCTTATTCCATCAATTGAAAGGCTGTTTGGTGATGATGACATCATTTTTCAAGTTAACAATGCATCTTGCCATAGGGCAAAAGATGTGAAAACTTTCCTTCAAGAAAGACATATAATGTCAATGGCATGGCCTGCAAATAGTCCAGATCTCAATCCAATTGAAAATCTATGGTGGAAATTGAGGAAAATGGTCCATGACAAGGCTCCAACCTGCAAAGCTGATCTGGTAACAGTAATAAGAGAAAGTTGGAGCCGAATTGATGAAGAATCGTATTTATCAATAGTTAAGTCCATGCCTCAGAGAATTCAAGCTGTTATAGAAGCCAGAGGTGGTGCAGTGTACTAATGGTGTAGTGTTTTTTTATGACTCCATATTTCTTTCCTCTGCTTGATCTAAAAAAAGCAATTGAGACTGACTTCTTAAAGCCAGAAGTTTAGCATTTTGAATAAATATAGTTTTGTGGCATGTCTGTGATTTGCTTTTTTCTACAAAATTAAACAACTGAATGAGCATGCTCATTCAAAGAGTGGTGATTCCATAGTTTTTGCCAGGGGTTGTACATGCAATCCGTTTAATTTTGAGAACCATGATACAGAGTTTATAAGTATACGCCGATGGCCAGTTTTATCCCACAAAATCCTTTCAACCACTTTTTCAGAGAGGACAGTACACAAGAGAGTGTTACAAGCTGATACAGACAACTGGACGTCATCTAAAAGACAGATGATTGGCCGAATCACGTCAAGATTTTGGCGCTGGCTACACATTATTCTGTTTCAACTTGGAACCCGATGAAGGATCGACAGGCAATGTATCGCTAATTAACAGGCAATGTGAGGCTGGGAGCCCCATTCAGAACTCCTCTACCCTGTACTGTTAATTTGATGTCATCGTTTTCCCTTCAGTTAGAGATATCAAACAGGTGACAACTACTGATGGATTACTACTAAAACACAAAGAATACTATACTAATACTATACTATAGTATTTTTAGGAAAAGAATTATTAATAGTACAGATTTCCTGGTGGTCCTAGCATGCAATCAGCTCCCAAAACAGTGTTTGTAAATATCTCTAGCATGCCTGAGGGGTATTGCACAAAACCAAGATAAGGGATTATGCCGGGATATGTTGGTTATCCTGGCTGAATTTAGCCTCAGGTCGGTTGCATGAAAGCAGGTCAAACTTAACCCGGCCAAGTTACTATGGTGATTTATTCTCTGCAGCTAGCCTGCTCCAGACCAGGCTAACAGCCAGGCTAAGATTAATCCTAGTGATTCACCTGTATTTCCACCGTCAATCCTGTGAGGAATTAATGTGTTTTACAGCATGTCCATGGTCTTTCTAAGTATGTTGCATCATTTAAATTATCCTGCATTAAAATATTACATATATTGTTATTTCTCATTTCATTTAAATCTGTTGGCTATTTGTAATTGCAACAGTCTTTTTATATTGATTCAAGTGGTAGTATTATTACTCAGGCCAAGTGTTATATTTCTATGCTAATGAAGACTGCTCGTCAAATTGCCGTCAGAGGTTTCATAAATATGTTTTATTGCAGTAATTGAGATTACAAAACAGCTGATGAAGTTGCAAAGATGTTTTCAATGAAATCTGTGACAAGGGCAATATAGTATGATTGTGATCTCTCTCTCTCTCTCTCTAATATATATATATATATATATATATATATATATATATATGTATATGTATATATACCCATTCACCTGTTCCCTCTTCATAATGGCTTGCCCTTTTTTGGAGGATGTACTGGATGAGGAAGCCCTAATCCTCAAACGAGCATGGGACAGGTCAGACCCATTGACCTTTGGAGATGACTATCTCACTGAGAGATTCTCAGGTGATGGACTAAGATATTTATGTAGGCTGCTGGGTCCAAAAATGCAGCACCAAGCCATGCTCTCACTGTACCACAGAGGGTCTGTGTTACAATGAGATTTTTTGCAAGTGGGAGCTTCCTTTATTCTGTTGGGGATGCAGAGAAGGAACCATTTGCCTGGTTTCCCCAGACAGGGCCTGTGATGTCATTGCTGCATGCGCAGTAGTGCATAACATTGCAGGCCTAAGAAAGGAGAGCTTGGAGCTTTCTCTTGAGTTTGATTTTAACGTCTGCCAGCTCTATCTGTCTCTCCAGGACAGGTGCTTTGCGTATAGTCTTCTGACAGTTTGTGAAGTCTGTAAAAGAAATGTCAATTAGCACAGCAGGATTTGTGCATAATGTAGACTTATTTTAGCCAATACTCACAATGTTACCAGGCTGCCTAGGAGACTGTGCAGCATCTGGGTCCTGTTACACATATATTTTCTATTAGCACCACATCACTGACTTCATATCCTGTATGGACTAAATAAGCAGCATATTTCCATAAAATTGACATATCTCAAGCCTTCTGGAGTCCAGTGACACAGTCTCCTCATCTGCAGAAGTGCATTCTGCAGCTGCAGATGTGCCTTCCCCCTACCATTTACATACATGTATTGAGAGAACTTGAATTAAGATTTCACAGGACATACCAAGCCTGTGATTTCAATACAATGTACTAACCGGATCATCTTCTGGTGGCTCCAAAAGTGTTAGCGTGTTCCCAGACACGGCAAGGAAATCCAAAGTAGTACTGCAATATGTACCTTGTATGAAGCGGACAGTTTCTGTGGCTGGGACAGAGTCTGTTACTGTCCCTCCTTGGATCCCCTCCATCACTGGCCTCCCTTTATTCAAATGGAGTGCCACCTCCTCTGCTGGGGTCATATCCTGGCTTGGTGGGCCGCCCCCTGTGCCAGTTCTGTGGGCTTTTTTTTTAACTGCTACAATCATACAGACATTCAACATGTCAGCAGACATTAGCAATCATAATTTCACATCATGCAGATGTTATAGGTTAAATAAGGAACATACGAGGAATAAACCACAATATAAATTTGACAACTGTATAGCAACTACTGTAAACACATACACACTAGTAATACATGATGAGGCCTCTTAGAACACCAGACTTGATATAAAGCTCTGATTTTAAAGCTACATGGGTGAAGCATTGCTATTCAGATCATCATCACACTAACATTTGTCACAGTGCTGAATGTCATGGCTAACATCCATCATTATTTAACCTCACCTGTGAATTTCCTCTACCTTCTCTGGCCTCTCCTCCTCCATCTCCTCCAGCTTCTCCTTCTCTACCTCCTCCTGCCTCTCTTCGTCTACCTTCTCTGGCCTCTCCTCCTCCATCTCCTCCAGCCTCTCTGCTGTCTGTCACCTTACAAAAATATGTTGATGCATGACATGAACAGATACATTAGGGATACCATGATCATAGAGCTTGATGGTACAGTTACTGCCTGAGCAAAAAAGGCTTTTACTAAATATTAAAATTACTTAATATTAATTAATTATATTTTATAATTATAAAATCACATGATCATCTAGAATCTGAGGTTTTACTGTATTTCCACCACAAATTTTATTTGAATATAAGAATTAAAAATAACTTTAAAAAAGTGTATCTCTTTGGCATTAAATATTCTCTTTTATTCAATATCTGTATTGTTGAGCGTCTATACACCCTTAAAGTAAATTACACTTTGACTCCTAAAGAAGTCTCTTATATCCAGTTTTCTTTTCTTTGACATCCTTCAAATCCTATACAGCACACACGCACGCACGCACGCACGCACACACACACACACACACACACACACACACACGTACACGCACGCACGCACGCACGCAAACAGACACAAACACAAATGTAATTGACACCACTGATATTAAAATCCATCTAGCTGACGTGACCCAGGAAGAACAAATGCCGAACATGTTGACAACTGACACTCGCAGTTAACATGCACTGCCTCTCGGCCGGTGCAACTAGCAGGTTGCAGATAGTTTTGACAAGCAGAAGGAGTGACAGTGTGGACAGCCAATCACATGTAAGTTAGCGAGAAACCGTCAGCCGATCAGGGAGCGGTATTTAGGTTAGAGGCGGGACTTCTAGCAGAGACCGACATTTAACCCTTTGTGTGCCATAATCATTGACTAAACACTACGGACAGCGGTTGTATTGATAGTGACTACACAGTAGCGGCCGAATATTGCTAGGGACGTGTCCCTAGCGTCCCTACCCAATTCTACGCCCTTGGTTATTTGAAAAAGGATGGAAGTGAGGGAGTTCACTGGAAAAGCTGATCCCCGGGCTCTGTGGTCGGTCTGAGATAAGGACTTTGCCGAATAAACTGTATTATTCACTGTTAACACTTTATTGTATGTGAGGGCTGTTGGTGAGGACTGGATCACTTGTAGGCGGTTTGGACTATTTTTGTTCTCAGGACTGAAACTCCTCCCTCTGCGAGGGTAAATAACAGGAAACCGCTACGTGACTCTTTTGCTCCAAGTTTAGTTTCACTTTTGTCTCAACTCGATCAGACTGTTTTAACTGAGTCATACTGATTGCATCATATTTTTGAGTGTGGTGATGATGATTGTGTATTCACACTGAATGGAGGCTGTTTGTCCTGCACATTACATTTAAAACTTTTGCATTTTGCTCCTTCGCAGCAAACACACACACTTCATATCATATTTATGATATTTTCACTAAGCATCATATTTATGATTAGTGTTTTTTATAAGCTCCTTTGTTTGCCCTGCAGTGCTACACTCCCTGAAGTTTTTCATAACTGGAATCAACTGGAATCCCAAACCTCCCAGAAACTTGTGGCATGAACATTAAGCAAATGATGAACATTTGCTTACCTTGTTTAATATTTCTCTCTCTACTCTCCAGAGCTTCCCTCAGTGTCTCTCCTCCAGAATACTCCCTCCTGTGTAAGCATTTTAAATTGACGTTAATAACATGTTACTGTGTTATAAGTATCACAGTATCACTTTACTATCTTTCCTCAGGATCATTACTGAAGTTTCTGGCACCAGCAGCAAAAGAGGATAACGTGCCACTTCCAAATGCTGATAACGATAATTGTAAATTCAGTATTCTACTTGATTGATTATAACTGCATATGTATTGCACTCAAAATAATATATATAATATGCCCTGTGACATGTCATGCCATGTTTCTTTTTTGGTCATATCAGTTCAGTCAGCATCCACCTCCAGCGGGCAGTCAGCATCCACTTCCACCTCAAGTGAGACGGCAACATGTTTTCACATTGAAGACACATCATCCCCAACCAGTAGTATCACCACCACTTTGCTAACATCAGATGACCCTGCACAATGGCCAGATGTGTTGAGCCATCCAGAAAAGTGCACAATTGTAACAAGAGGACCAATACAAATTAAGGATATAGTTTTCCCACAAAATACTGACAAAACTTCACGTAGATTCACAAAAGAAAACTACTGTAGGAGCCTAAATGCCATTTTAGTTGATTAGTATTTGGATAATAATTTAAGTTTACATTTAAGAAGAGGTTGTTGTTAATTATGATAAAAATGGGTTATTTACATTATTTACAGGTGAACAGTTAATATTAATAAGTTACTATTTAATTCATTTCACTTAAATGTGTGGATGTTTAGAGGTTAAAAAATCACGCATGTAACCTTTAATGCGGATTGATACGTGTCTGCGTGATTTACGTGAAGAAGTCAGTCAGGTCAGTCGTCATGGAGTGGAGCCACACAGTTTTTTGACCTCTGCCTTTACCTCTGCCTTTACTCAGCATTTTTTAGATATTTTGCTCTGGCCTTTTTTATTTTCATCATGCTGGATTGTATCTTGCTTTATTTTTGGAGTAAACTATGAAAAGGAACGAAAGAACGTGTGGAGTTTTCTTTACCTTTAAAGTGGACGTTACGAGGGAGGAGAGCGTCAAGCTCATGGCTTCATTGATTAGGAACCTACAACTACAAAATGGTAATGAAAAATGTGGAAAAGATACAAGTTTTTTTTATGTTTTTGGGGCACTGTTTGAAATAAAAAAAATGTTTACATTTCACAATTTTTGTTGTTGTCATATTATTTATGACATAATGGTTATGAACGCTTGTTCGATGGGGCCCCTGTGAATTTTTGCCTAGGGCCCCATCAGACTCTAGAATCGCCCATCTGCAGCTTTACACGTCTGTGACTTATCGTCTCATTAACGTCAATTTATAGGTTCACCATTAACTCCCGCCCCTCTACCTTTCCGATAGGACTGACAAGATCGTAACAGCCAATGCAATTAACAAAAACTAAAGATGGACAACTTAACGCCCTGAGGTTAGGTTGTAAACTGAGCTGACCATGCTACTTCTGTGCACTGTAAAAAACCCTGTTTGAATTTCAATGAACTTTATTAACACAATGACAAAAACTTATGAGTCTGCCAAAACCCTGTTTTTAATCCATAATTAACTGTTTTTAACACTTATATGAATCCATTTTAATGTAACATTTTACCTCTCTTATGAACATCTTATCTTATTTATTTGTAAACATCTGTCAGTCTGAAATTATATTTTAACATGTTTATTAGTCTGATATGACGTGTTTTAGACTGGGCTACACCTGAAGGTATTCTTACTCCCCAACTGTACAGGAATGACTTTGTCAGATTTTTTTTTTACATTAAATAGATATTTAAGAGACCCATGTGAATGAATTAAATGTCATTAGATCTCATGCATAGATTATTAGATGGTCTTTAGAATCACTTACCAAAAAGTGGTAGCTGATTCTACCATCACACAGTTTAACCACAGAACCCAGGTGTGAACTGTGGAGAAGCTTGACTTGACACGAGCTTTCCTTGAACATGATTTGGGCAAAATTGAGGAGTCGCTAAAATATTTAAAGTATGCTATTTTTGTGTTATGACTTTTTATTTTTCTGTATTTTGTCATCATGGTATATGCGTAAAATTAGACAATTATTGATGTATGGTTCATTCGTGACGGTGATTTATAATTAATTCACTTTAAAAGATACCAGCAGCATCAAGTGTCACTCACTTTAACTCAAAGACAGACTCTGAAAAAACTAATTCTTTAGTCTGACCCAATCTCTGGCTCGAAGCTGTTCTGATCTTGTTTTGTTTTTTTAATCTTTTTTTTGGGGGGGGGGGGAGCTGATCCCCGGGTTCTGTGGTCGGGTCTGTCTGATAAGGACTTTGCCGAATAAACTGTATTATTCACTGTTAACACTTGATTGTACGTGAGGGGTGTTGGTGTTGGTGAGGACTGGATCACTTGTAGGTGGTCTCAGACTTCATCAGTCACGTGGTCCGTGAAACGTCGGACAGAAACACTCCTCCCTCTGCCACTCACTCGTCTTCATCAAATCGAGATGAGAACGTTATTGGTGTTGCTTCTCTCCTGTCACGTTTCATCACCAGGTAAGATCACGTTTTACAGCTTTAAACTCTTTAAACTTCACAGTCCACTCGACTCTTTTGCTCCAAGTTTAGTTTCACTTTAACTGTGTGTGTGTGTGTGTGTGTGTGTGTGTGTGTAAAACAAATCAGCACTAACTGTAAACTGGCTGAAATTATAAGTTCACCATATAATAGTAGAAGCTGTGTCATGGTTCAGTGTCTGTTGTTCCTGTGTTTCCTGTTTTACTATGAAGTTGTATCCTTGTGTGTCGCATCGTGCTTTTCAGTTCCTCCTGTGTGTTTTTCCGTTAGTTCCCTCACCTGTCCGTGTCCCTCACTCCACCTGTTCCTCGTCCCGTCATTAGTGTGTCCGTATTAAGTGTTTGTGCTCCCTCATGTCTTCGTCAGATCGTTTTCTTTTTTCCTTCCTCCTTGGCCCGTGATGTTCCGCGTTACTTCGTTTCCCGCCCTTTGATGTCCCGTTCCTGTTGCCGTGTCCTCCCAGCTTCACCCGGCCTAGCCTTTGTTAGTCTGTGTCCGTCTTCGTCCGTCATCCTCCGTCTTGGTCTGTCTCTCTCCGTGTTGCCTCCCAGCTTCGTCCCCAGTGTTTCCTCCAGTGTCTCCTCATGTCTCCCGTTTGGTATGTTTATAGTTTTGGTTTCTGGGTTCTCTTTTGATTTGTACTTTGCTTTTGTTTGCACTTTGTTTTAGCCTTTAGTTGTTACTTTGTTTTTGTCTTCTTGACTCATTTTAGTTTTTCTGTATTCCCCATTGTCTGTAGTTCAGCTTTGTTTATTAAAAGCTCGCCTTTTGCTTCCCCCCAGTCCTGCCTCCTGTGTGTCTGCACTTGGGTCCTCATTTAATATACCATAAAACATAACAAGTAGTATTTATACTGAATGTAAACCTCTTCTGTCCTGCAGTGAAACACTCCCTGAAGTTTATCACCACTGCATCTTCTGGACTCCCAGACTTCTCAGAGTTTGTTGGAGCTGTAATGGTTGATGAACATCTGGTGATTCACTGCAACAGCAGCAAAAAGTTACTCGAACCAAGACACGACTGGGTGAAAAAAGTATTGGAAAACGATCCTGTCCAGCAGAAGTGGTACAAACAGGGATGTTTTGAGCTGGAGCCAATTTCTTTCAAAGCCACAATCATTAGTTTGAAACAGCGCTTCAACCAAAGTGAAGGTACAGTATGTTCAACGTATATTTCACCTTTACTTCATGGTTGTTCTTTAATTTTATATATCATTTTGTAAGGTTTGTATCAGAAATATTTGGAATTGATTTCATCAGCCTCCCTGAGCTGAAAGAAAGTTTTCATCATGCACAGTGAAAAAGACTGAATACTTACTGACTAACACTGCTTCAGGGGGTGACTGGACCACAGAACATCTGATTGGTGTGCACATTTAAACACGAGGATCTAGGGTTGTCACGATACTAAAATTTTCAACTCGATACCGATACTCAGGAAAATATTTGATACTCGATACCATTTTCGATACCACAAGGATAAAAAAAAAGACCACAAAATTTAAAAGAAATATTATATAATATTAATATTTTAATATTATATTAAAAAGAAAAATGCAAAAATAACCCCTGTTACACGAGTAACAATTAACAGAACCACACGTTAAATATTCTGGGGACTTGGCATCATATTTTCGTTGTTGGTCAAACAGATGGTAGAGTCGGCTGTGTGTGTTCTATGTAAACTTAGTATACTGACACTGTGTCTATTAACGTAATATGGGCATGCCGTTTTCGTTGTTTCTAATCATTAACGTGATGTCAGCCTTTAATCGCTAGCTGCGGCTAATGGCTAATAATAACACGGCCAACATTAATGCGGGCCACCGGCCACGATAACATCGGTAATAAGTTTGAAACGAAAGACACTAACCTCGAAATTCACTGTGAAGGCCAGGAAGTATTACTTGACTTGGTCGCCACCGCCTTGTAGCAGTGTTTGCACACAGGCTTATCTACGTCCTTCGGCTTTCCGTGCTCGTTAGACTCGAAGGCAAAATACCTCCAAACACTTTTCCCTCTTTCATTTTCAACCAAAACTGGTTGATTTGGCCCTCCTGTAGCAGCACTGGCCATGCTCTGTTGTTATTGTGCACGTCACGGTGAGGGGGAGGGTGCCTGCTGCTGTGTGTGTGTGTGAAGGCAGAGAGGGAGAAGGATGCAGCGTCGGCCGCTCGGCGTCCGGGAGGGGAGGGGTGCCTGGGGGCGGTGGGGTAAAAGTATCGATACTTTTGAAAATGAGTATCGTATCCGGATACAACATTTTAGTATCGATACTTTTTTGAATTTCGATACTTTTGACAACCCTACGAGGATCCAAGAACCTTTAAATCATTTACTGAGTTGGGAACGCTGGATCAGATGGATGGATGGATGATTTCTATACAACAGCAAATACAGATCAATATATATGCATACATGCCAAAACTAAGTAACACAAAAAGTGCATGAGAACAAATGTAGCTTACATTATTAATGCAACCATGAAGGATGAGTCTTCTGTAATCCTTCACTGTGATTCTATTTCATATATTACAGTCTGCAAGAAGAATACAAGCAGACAGCATCATCACTTATAGACAGAACAAGTATACAATTATCTGCTGTTGAATCATGAGAAGACCAGAAGACTGGGAGAATAGCAGTGCATCACAAAATGCACAATATGTTTAAGATCATCTTTCCATTTCATCTGTACATCATTGTTGATTTCAGTCTCTGTTTCTTTCTCTGTCTCAGGTGTCCACACTTTACAGTTGATAAGTGGCATTGAGTGGGATGATGAGACCAGAGAGGTTATTGGTTTGCATCAGTATGGTTATGATGGAGAAGACTTCACATCATTTGACCTGAAGACAGAGACATGGGACACTCCAAAACGACATGCTTCTATCATCAAACCCAGTTGGGATTCTAAAGAATATACAATGGAAGAGTACAAGTATATTCTAATGACGTTTTTCCCTGAGTGGCTGGAGAAGCTTGTGGACCATGGGAGGAGCTTTCTGCAGAGAACAGGTAGAATCACATGACCTGATGTAGTTTAATGGACACAATCATGTTCATACAGTCTGCTCAGACTGGACTGTTGTTGTGTTATCACTCCAGTCAGTCTGACATTACATTGTTTTCTCTGTTTATTTTCTGTAGCTGTAAAATTTGATTGAGTTAGTTAGTTAGTCTACACTTAGCATGAGTTAAGTAAGTTTGCTGTCTCAGTTTTACAAAATAGAAATGGTTTCATTGAACTCTCTCCAGAGCTTCCCTCAGTGTTTCTCCTCCAGAAGACTCCCTCCTCTCCAGTCAGCTGCCACGCTACAGGTTTCTGCCCTCACAGAGCCTCACTCGTCTGGAGGAAAGATGGAGAGGAGCTTCATGAGGAGGTGGACCCCGGAGAGATCCTCCCCAACCATGATGGAACCTTCCAGATGACTGTTGATCTGAACCTTTCATCAGTCACACCTGAAGACTGGACGAGGTACGACTGTGTGTTTCAGCTCCATGGTGTGAAGGAGGACATCATCACCAAACTGGAGAAAGATCGGATCAGGACCAACTGGGGTAAGAGTGAGATCAGCGGGTGCTGAAGGGGAGTGCATGGGAATTCATCTTGGAAAAAAACAGTAATAATTAACTGATTAATTGTTTTGCTTTGTTCTAACCTGCTACATCTGCACCGGTCTTATTGTATTCACCAGTGAAGCCCATTGCCAACATCGTCCTTGTCACTGCTGCAGTGCTTGTTTTTGCTCTCATCGGTGCTGCTGGATTCATCGTTTACAAAAAGAAGAAAGGTGAGAGAGAAAAAGGAAAGACCTCAGTACTTTGATTTCAGTCTTTGAGTTGATTATTTTTATTCAGGTTGCAAAATTAAAACAAGCATCAGAGAAAGAAAATACAGTCAGCACTAAACACTGTATAAACAGATACTCAGTTTGAGTGAGTAGAAGGGAGGAATAAAGTGACTAAAGATAATCTGGCATTAACAACTGTGACTGAAATGATTTGTCTTGTTCTGATTTCAGCCATTAGCCCTCCATCTCATAAGTAAAACTGACTTTGGTTCTATTTCAGCTGATCTGACTCACACTTCATGTTTTAGATTAAAACATGTTTCACATTATTGTGCAGATTAACATTTTCAACACTGTTTTCTGTCTTTATTGTTTATAAAAGTTCAATATGGGATGTTTGTTTCTGACCTGCAGCTCCTGACAACAGCACAGAGCTCTCTAAGCAGCTGAATCCAGAGACCTGAATGACCAACACACTCAGTGACTCTCCTGGTGTCACTTTATGTAGCTTTGAAGAACTAAAAGACAGTAAAAGATGGCTTCTTGCAATAACAGTGAAGTTGTATCCACCTTATTCCTGGGGTCGTTGCTGTAGAAACGATTATGGGTGCAACTTCCGGTTCTCACCGGAAGTAGCAGTGAGCCATTGTTTACTAGCGGTTTTCGTTTCCCGTAGCGGTTTATTTGAAAGTTGTCTCTTACTGTTTTCTTTTCTAAATGATGATCAGCTCCAGTGGCATTTAAAAATGTCCTTGCGCAGCTCGGGAACATGTTGCGCTGTTCGCGGTTGTACTAATTACCACACAAAGTTAAATCTGTGGCTACAAGAGCAATGTTTTGAACATGCACCACGGACTAAGAGAGAATGTTGTTGTGAGAATCGGTACAGTTTCCACCGCCTACTGAAGGATGAGGAACCCAGAAGGATGTGGCTGAAAAATCTTTACTTGAAAAGACCACCTAAAACGTTATACATGTGCTCTTTTCACTTTGTTGACAAAAAATATTACAACTTACTAACTTATAAAATTATTATAATATATATTATATTATAATATTATAGTATATATTATATTATATTATATTGTTATGAATTATTAATACTTACTTATTACTGTGCAGGCACTGATACGCCTCAGAGCTTTTCAGATTATTCATTGCCTCCCTGTCCGAAGCAACAGAGTTAAGAAAGTAGCTAAAAATGCAACTGTATGTTATCTTAGGCCACTTCTTCATGTCATCCTCCCACCCCTCTATATGAGTACGCAACGGGATTGTAATGTTGTCTCGTTCAAGCTCTGACAGCTGATGTTCCCACATGTTTTACCTCTCTAACCCTCATGAAAACCGGATTAGCGTCTACCGTTACCATGTAAACAAACGCGACCGGAAGTTGCGCCCATAATTCACGCAAGGCATCATGGGGGCTAGGAATAAGGTGGATATAAAAAAGGACTGATTGAAAAGATGGGACTGTTCTATGTTCTAGGGCTCTGACTGGTTGTTTTATTGATTGTCGTTTTCTAACTGCTGCTAACTGTAGCTGCCATTAGCTAGTTAGCTCAGTTAGCAGTGCAACTGATAACTTCAGTAGATATCCATGCAAAACAATGCTAATGATAGACATCATAATGTCAAATCTGTCATTTACTATATTTACATCCTGTTGATAATTTTATTTAGGTGTCTTCTTAAAAGTATTTTCAACAACAATTCTTACACATTGCACCTTTTTACTTGGACATAATCCATGAAAGGTTCCTCAAACCACCAGGACTGCTATCTATGGTAGGACTGGTCGAACCAGACAGACAGTGGTGGTGGCGGTTGGACTGCTCAGCATGCCGTGGGATTCACCTGAATTTGGCAATTAAATTAGTTGGTCCAGGCAATGTAGTTAAGCCTGAGCAGTTATAGTGTAGATATAAGGCCGAGTCATACTGCAGAGTTCCGGCTGTTTGTTGTTTGTTTGGCTGAGTGAAGGATTTCTCCTGTGATCTGATTAACCCAGGTGAGGAAGGAGATTCAGGAGACGTGATGCCTTACTTTGAAGTATTTGATGAAAAACGATCGAGGAGAACAGGCTCGACAGTACATGTAGTAACAGTGTAATGTGTGCCAGTTCTGCCGGAAAACTTCCGTCTGTGATAATTTAACCTGCTACAGAATATTCTGGAAACATGCTTACCTTAGTCATGTTGTAATAGAGGGGTGTAGTCTGGAATCCTGAAACCTGGAAATCATTTCGCATTTTTGCAACTTTGCAACTTGTACATTGATCAGTTTATAAAAAACGTGTATAGTAATTGTGTAGTAAGACATTTAGTGGTGATGACGTTTATGCCATGCGACTGTAATGTCGTCTGTTAAGAGCCTAACATTAGCTTTTTACTAATAGCAATTGTATTTAGGCTTTGAAAATCACAATAGTTGTGTTCATCTATGAAGATTATCTTGATGAACAAAACATGTAAGAATCATAAACTTGTGTTTGTCACAGAGATTATTTTCTGAGATATTCAAAAGTCCCAGAGACTTCTTGTGGATGGAACCAGGGCGAAGCTAACTTCAGGGTTAGCCTCCAAAAATATGTTACTGCTGCACCACTCTATAGATGGAGAAGTTTGGTCTATCATGGAGCCAGTGCATCTCTCGTATGAGCAGTGAGCAGAGTGGGAGATATATATGGACAAATTTACAACTATGAACTTATGAGACTAAACATGTAAATTCCTTTACATTGATGAACATGAGTGAATGTTAAACTCAAATGTATTGTTCTTTCTTTTTGTGCTGATGTTTGTCTTTTCAATAAAATCCTCAAATTGTTTAAAAAGTTTGGTCCACATGCTCTATGTGATGACACTTCAATATATTACCTGAACATTCAGGATTTGAATGAGGAGATTAATATCAATGTTAACTCTGAGCAGAGTGACTGACTGATGTGTAGAAAATAAGCAATCTTCACACCTGTAATCCTTCACCTCTGAGGTCATAAGACACATTTAGAAAGGAAGAGAAACAAACAGACTGAGAGACTCAGAGTGAGATACATGTTGAAACATGTTTATGGACAGCATTGACAGTTAACACAAATGAAATGTACGAGCAATATACAACAATAATAGAAATGACTTAAATACAGAGGTACCCTGAGAGAAAATGATTAAATGTTACTATATAATACTCTAAATAATCAATATCACCTGTTTCTGTGTGATTCCTGACTGTTTGTTGCTCATCCTTCATTAACATCTATAATTGCACTGTAACTCTATAGAAAGAGTCTCTTTATAGAAAATGTCTGTATACAGTATAGACATTTAGGTCTTTATAAGCTTAAATGTGTTGCACTAAAAAGGGCAAAACAAATTTGAACACATTTTTAAAAAGATAATCATCTCAGGTGTGTTTAGACTCCTCTGAGACGGCACCTCTTTATGAAACGGTTCTCTTTCAAAAAAAGCAAAGAATATTACATCAATTCAAACAAAGGTAGTGAGTCGCTGTAGGTCTATGAGGCTATAAGACAAGAGCTGTGTTAAAATATGTTCAGATGAGTTTATCAAAGTGAAGCCCATCTGTGTTAGAATATAAGCTGATATATCCAATGTAAAGTTTGTCGGGACTTCATTCATTAAAGTTGTCAAGGTGAAAAAGCCTGTTTTAACAGTTTGACACTGGTCCAGTGTTAAAGTCCACCTCAGCCACTGAAACAGATATACATTGTGTTTTGATACTGTACCTGTCAAAGACAAAGCCAGGCCAGATGCTTCTCTGTTTCACTGTTAGGCTGTCTGATATTATGAAACTCTGTCAACATAAAGTGAAAAATGGGACTGTTCACTGGAGTGAGGCAGATTTTGAATGTATATGTGGCACCCTGGACATTTTATTAGTTCAGATTATGTCAAGAATTAGTATTTTATTAGTTCTTGTAATTAGCTTGGTCCCCCCACCATTATTTTTCTTATTCTAATTTAAATCACCTTGTGTCACTACTAAAAACATGGGAAACTCACCTGCCTTAGTGAAGTGTAACTAAACCCCAAAACCACTTTTTTCTGCTGAAAACAAATGTATTTGGGTATGAAATAGTGTTGTTGATGTGTTCTGGTCCAACTCTTGACATTTTAGTCAAAGTATTTCAATTTGGTGTATTTTGTTGTAAAAATGTAAGAGTGACTGCCCTCTATGGGTTGAAACCCGGCTATTACAATCGAATTTTGTTATTGGCTGAGATGGAGGCCGATGAGTTTTGGAGGCAGCTTACATCAGTTGGAGGCTGCACAGAGTGACTGGACGTGTCTTAACTGCTCCTGGAGCCCCGCCCACAATCAAGGCATTTTTTGAATTTCCAGCCTAGACGTACCTCAGCCAAAACCTAGGGGTTTAGTTACACTTTAAGGGCTAATGTTAGCTTGACTACTGAATAGTAGCTAGCTAACACTTGCATTAACATTAACTGCCTCAAGTTGTAAATAAGTAAAGGAATTTGGGATTCAGTCTATTCTAGGACATTTTATTACTGGACACAGAACCCCGTTCATTCCTATGAAAGCTGCTCAGTGGTGTTTTAAAAACAAAAAAAGTTCAACTTCCTGGCTGTGAAAATACCTGGCTCGCAGACCGAGCCATCTAACTTCTGGTTTAGCGCCTGGCTAATTTGACGGGATACAATTATTTAATCTTGCGGCTCTTCTAGACTTTCCAAATGTTATCTGACCGAAAAGCTCAAATTATGACAGTGAAACGAGTCATTTCACGGGGGCTGTGACATTCAAAACAATTTATCAACCTTTATAGAGACGCTTCTTTCACAATGGGTCTTTCGTTTCTCTTCTGTAACTATTGTTTCCGGCGCATACGTGATGTCAAACCTTTACATCACTGACATACAACGTAACGCTTCAGATAATCTGGAATGCAGCAAAATCACAGACGGGCTGCCTGGCCTGCGGGAAGTGGGAAGGGGGTTACTGTGCGATTTTTATTTAGTGGGTTGACCCAGGTTTAAAAAAGCTGTGTAAACCCGCAAATTTTTACGGAAGCCCTAAAGGGCCATGCATTCATACATTTTATTTCCTCCATTTTCCTGTGATAACGAGCAAATTTCATTTGTAAATGTTGATGTTAATTACAGTTATTGGTAATGTGTGAACACTCTCTAGTGGACAGAACGTATAACCACATGCTGACAGTGGCATTGGCAATGCATAAGCCTGTGTATACAGTGTAGACTCTACACTGACTCAGACAGCCATCTAACTTTGTATTCTGTTATAGCAGCTGGACTAGACGGGCATTTGAACTGAAGATTGTGTCATTCACCACCCCAGCTCTACCTGTCCAAAGCAATGCACAAATATGTTCTATTCATGAGGTTTTGCAGAAACTTTCTTAGATAAAATTTTTTCTTGCGATTGTTTCTCACATTTAGGCTATTTATGTCACAAATGCTGTTTGCCTAATTAATAATCAAATTATTTTTTAGTTTTCCAGCTTCATTCAATGTGTTCGTTGGTGTGCAAAGGGCAAAAGAGGAGGATGGTGACAGCAGGAAGAACCTGATGAGATGGTTGACAGAGTGAAGATTGTCACGCTGCAAAACAATTGAGTAAAGCTTAAATGTTTAACTGAGGGACAGAAAAAACACAGTTTCATTAACCATGGTTTTACATGCATCAAGGGGCTGAGCATCCCCAAGGGTCTGATCCTAGAACCGGCCTTGGATCAAGCCCCACCTGTGGCTGCATCCTGCAGTCAGCCTGGTCTTTAACTGAGGGACTGTATTATTGTGTGCTTTGAAGTGTACAGGTCAGTTCTTCAGAACAATTCTCTGGAGTCTCCAACAAACCTGGCCATACAACGTCCTCTAACTGATGTGATCATCAGCCTTTAACATCATTTGACCCAGTTCATCTTTCATTTTCTTGGTTGAAATCTGCATGGGGTCCAAAGTCCACCTGTAAACCCAGTGTAATGAGGTGAGTCAGAACACTTCCCACCTCCCTCCGCCAGGATGAACAGCAGTAAACAGCTGATCCAGCTCGGTCCTTCACTCACTCGTCTTCATCAAATCAAGATGAGAACGTTATTGGTGTTGCTTCTCTTGTGTCACGTTTCATCACCAGGTAAGATCACGTTTTAAACCCGTAAACTCTTTAAACTTCAGTCCACTCGACTCTTTTGCTCCAAGTTTAGTTTCACTTTTGCTTCAACTTGATCAGACTGTTGTAGCTGAATCATGATTGTATCATATTTCTGAGTGTGTTTTCATACTGAATGGAGGCTGTTTGTCCTGCAGTGAAACACTCCCTGAAGTTCTTCTTCACTGCATCTTTTGGAGTCCCGAACTTGCCGGAGTTGGTGGCAGCTATAATGGTTGATGAAATTGAGATGGGGTACTGCGACAGCAACAGAAAGATGAAGCTAAAACAGGACTGGGTGAAAAAAACATTACGAAGAGATCGTCAGCAGGTGGACTGGTACACCACAGAGTGTTTTGAGAGTCAGCCGACCTACTTCAGAGACACGATGCATAGTTTGATGCATCTCCTCAACCAAACTGGAGGTACAGTGTGTAAGCCTGATATGTTACACTTCACTTATACTAATACACTGACCAGCATAGTCGTTGGAGCCTAAATCAAAGTGATCCTCGACAGGCAACACTTTGAGTTTTCTTGGTATAGTGATGATAAATGTCCGGAGTCTATTCTTTAAACAGTTAGTCCTTTACTTAAAGCAGATTCTACAATGACGTCTATAAATTCAGAGACATTAATCTCAGGTGTAAATCAGTCGGGACAAAGTCCATCAAATAAACCATGTAGCAACAGATTACATAATATTCCTATCACATGCCTGCTGTCATCTCATTTACTAAAGCAGAGAACCACTAGATTTTAAACAAATTAAAATGTTAGAGACAGCAGTATTTCAATTAGGCCTGAGTTTAATTGAAATACATTCAAATTCCTTTTCAGTATTTTGTAATTTGCTGCCTATTTTGCTGGATAAAATTAAATTAAGCACCCACAAGAAGGGATCTGAGCTCCCAAGCATTAAAATAATAGCCTACATCATTATGGGTCATTTATACATTACCAACAACTATTACTGTAATTGCAACTAATGTTTTTTATTTTTTTTAAATCTAATGTAATGAGTTTTGTTTGTGTTAATAATCCAAAAGAGCTCAAAGAAACATGTTGTCCCAAAAAACCAAACCTGACCACCACACACTGGGGTAGTTCAGAGGAGGAGGATGTTACGGAGGCCCATTTCTGCCAGCTAGAGAAATGAAGTTGATGAAAACTTAGCCTTGATTAAAAAGAATATATATTCACACAGAAAGGAATAGGTGTGATGAAAAGCTGAGACAAATAATTCACGAGAAAAAAGTCATACGTATTGATAAAACTTTTTATCTCGTGATTATGACTTTTAAAGACCCCCACAAAGTTAAGACTATAACTCTAACTGATGATAAACATAAACAGGAAGAGGAAAAGCAGAAATTCAAGATAATTAGACTGAAAGGTGTAAGTTCAAGAATTTTAACGCCCCGCTTGTCATCTAAAGTTTTGTGTTACTGCATAATACTTAAAAAAATAAATGATTATATGATTCTGATATTGTATCTGAAGTATTTGGAATTAAGTTGATCAGCCTCTCTACACTAATAAAAGTTGGTCAAATATTTATTGTTTTTGAGTGAAATTTCATAGTACAAAATCAATACACAATGCACAATATAGTCAAGATTATCTTTCACCACTGTTATTTACAGTTACTGTCTCTGTCGTAGGTGTCCACATTTTACAGAGGATGAGTGGCTGTGAGTGGGACGAGGAGACTGGAGAGCTGACTGGTTTTATGGTGTATGGTTATGATGGAGAAGACTTCCTATCATTGGACATGAGGACATTAACGTGGACTGCCCTGAAACAACAGGCTGTCACCGCCAAACTGAGATGGGATGCTGAGAAAGCTAGAATAAACCACAACGAGAATTACCTCACTAAGGTTTGCCCTGAGTGGCTGAAGAAGTATGTGGCCTATGGGAGGAGCTCTCTGCTGAGAACAGGTAGAATCACATGACCTGATGTAGTTTAATGGACACAATCATGTTCATATAGGCTGCTCTTTTCTATGATGTTAAGATTTGATTTAGTCCCAACCAATCAGGGACTAACATTTTTGGGTGCTCTCACATGACTTTTGGTGAATGCTGACACTGCATTAGCCAGTGCACATTTAGCATTAGTTAGCTGTCAGTGTTTAAAAAGAGAGATATTAATCAACTGCTTTGCTGTAAACCATAAAAACTCTGGCTGCTTTGAGTTCCTGTAGTGGTCGTGTAAGTCCCTCTTCAAATAGATTGTTAGCGCTGTCGTACTGTATGTTCTTATATCTAATAGGATGGGTGTATGTGTCTGAACATGATAACAACTGTATTAATATAATACCTTCCAAAACAAAGTTACAAGGTGCTTTAAAACAAGATTAAATAACTTAAAAAGTCAAAGTCCCTGGAGGATAAAGTCTATGGACTTTGGTAATCCCTGGGCTTTTTCTCTGCTGCCACTGTGAGGTCTTCATTTGTGATTCAGAGAGAAATATGTATCTTGACAACAATCACAATGTTTGCCATGGAATTTGGCACACATAATTAAATAAAATGTAATGACCTGGGTGATCGGCTGACTCTCCTCTTGCACCACCAGAAGGTACAATTGTTCACGTATACAATGAAATATCTTAACAGCTTTTTGATAGATTGGGACCACGTTCTTTGAGAAATTCTTGGTTTACAGAGATTTAATCCAATTGGCTTTGATGATCCCCTGTTTTTATGATAGATGATTTTGATGTCATACATGTTAGCGTGTGAATCCGAACACGGCTTGAGTCATCTTGTTGTGTTTACTTGTTTATTTTTGAGCTTGGATTTTCGCACAAGCTGTTGTTGCAGCATTGACAGTCACTGTACATAAAACTGATTATTAGTGATTGACTCATTATTTTAGAAACTTAAAAACAGATTATCTTGTCTCTCTCCGTCCCCTTTCCTGTTCTCATATTGATACATATACAGTACAAATACATATAACCCTTCCCCCTCTCTTCACTCTCCAGAGCTTCCCTCAGTGTTTCTCCTCCAGACGACTCCGTCCTCTCCAGTCAGCTGCCACGCTACAGGTTTCTACCCTCACAAAGCCTCACTCGTCTGGAGGAAAGATGGAGAGGAGCTTCATGAGGAGGTGGACCCCGGAGAGATCCTCCCCAACCCCGATGGAACCTTCCAGATGAGTGTTGACCTGAACCTTTCATCAGTCACACCTGAAGACTGGACGAGGTACGACTGTGTGTTTCAGCTCCATGGTGTGAAGGACAGCATCATCACCAAACTGGACCGTGTGTTGATCAGGACCAACTGGGGAAAAATTGTGTTACGTAATTCCAAAGGTGAGAAACACTCCTCTAACTTTGTTGTTAATGCTGGATAGTGCCGGTTTGGCTTCCTTGTCAGTTTAAATAATCTAGATTTTCTTTTAAATAATTGTCTGTGAAGTCACCATCTATCAGTGAATGAGGTACACAGTGGTGATTAAGCCTATGGCCCACTGATGAAAATACTGCAATATATGTTTTGCAGTAATTACAAACGGGGTGTCGGCCTCAACATTCCCAGAAATCGAACATTTCTTACTGCTGTAGCTGCACAAGAAACGTTTAACTGGTGAAACACAGGGTGGCTTTTATTATGAAGTTGCCTCAGGAAATGCAGTGGATTTGTCAGTTAGCTTAACATCACTGTCGTTCATCAAAAATTTGCCTACAAAACAAAATAACAGTCAATTTTCAATGGGCAACAGGCTGAACACTTCCAACTTCTCAGTGATGTAACCAACTCTTTTTACCTCACACTGTTGTTTGCGGACTCATGCCTTGTGCCAGGAGGAATTGTAGGAACTCCTTATGAGAATGTGACACCTGTAATGTGTCTTACAAAAGTGATTAATAATGTGCGTGCTTTGACTTCCAGTTAATTTTTAAATATATATTCTCTATGAAGTCAAGATGGCCTTCAGTCACAGTTCCAACAAATTCAAATCTACAGACATTTTTTACTTGGATCCAGTGATAGTCAAAGGTTGCAGTTGATCAGGAGATGTATCTGTACTTTTGCACAAACATCAGTAGCTGCTGCCATAATATACTGTATAAATACCCCTCAGACAACAACATCTAGTTGAAATAGGTAATAACATGATAAATACTGTATGTGTGATGAAGAGATGGATCGATTTACATCTGTTCTAATCTGCACGTTTTTTCTTGCTTTTCTTTTTTGCTGAGCAGAGGGGATCAGTAAAGTCACCGTCCTGATTATTGTCATAGTGGTTCTTATTGCTGTCGTCCTGACCTCTACTATTGGATTCACTGTTTACAAAAGAAGAGAGGTGAGGGACTCAAATGTACCACATTTAATAGCACCAACATCTGCAGCAACTAAGAGTAGCAGTAGAAGGCTCAAAGTATATATGTCTGATTTATTTGTCAGTTTATACAAGAGAGAGAGAATGAGATTCAGTGGGGAAAATAAGACAAAAGATCTGCGAAATGATTTGTCTTTTCTTCTTATGTCAGACAATTCCTCTCATACACGTAAGTCCATCTTATTTTCATTCTATAGTCTCTGATCCGATCGCACTCTAGATGAAAAAGCTTTTCAGTGGGAGCCACGTGCAAATTTCAAGATTTTTTCTGGCCGGCCGTTCTTTCTTTCCCAGATCAAAATGTTTTTGTTAATCTTAGGGTTACGGTGTTAGAGTGCCGCTGCAGTTTTGACCATTTCCAAGCTTAAACGAGTCAGTGCACAAACATTCAGAGAAGTTTGCACTCACTTAAAAAAAATGGTCATCAGGTTCAAATGGGTAAAACAAACATTTAAATTTGATCATTTTCTTCTAGACTAGCCTACTTATGGATCATTTTAGCATTATAAGCTGTAAGGCATGTTTTATTTTATTTGCCCGCTCAGCTCAATACTTCCTCTCCAGGTGAACATGGCTCTGAAGAAGAAAGGGAAAGGATGGAAGAGGAGGGAGCAACAACCAGCACCAAACCAAATACAGGTACTTTGGATTGGATGTTACTGTGTGACTATGAAGTAAATTAGACACAATACAACATTCATATGATCAGGTTGGACCACTTGTTTCGTGTTATTTATTGTTGCGTTACAAGTAATAGAATGAATGGCAGGTATGTTGCATAATACACCACATATGTATTTCCCTATGTCGAGGTTGGACTATTCATTGTGGATTCAATGAATACAACAGTAGTTGCTGCTCGTGTAAGACAGTCAAAGTGATGTCTGTTGTATGTGTTTCAAACAAACACATGCACAAATGAGCAGATTATGATTGTTTTTAATTAGTGATTTGATGATTGACAAACATGTTGCATCATATCGAAGTTGGTTCAACAAATTGAGGGCAAATTCCAAACAGCAGATTCCCAGTTTAGTTTCCCGCCCAGCCCTGCTGAGAGCTGACAGTATGTTTCCTTCCTTTCAGATGCTGTCAACAGCTCTGAGACTGAATCCAGAAACGTGACTGACAAACACACCGCCCTGCTCACGGGGACGTCCTGTGGAACAACCAATACAGTGACAAGAAAAACAAAATGCTTTGATTGGAAGTATTCACACCTCTGCAGCTGCCTTCATTTAAACGACAGTGCTTTTGGTGCTCAAATCATAAATAAATAACAAAACAAACGTCCTGTCTACTCAGAATAATCCAAAGCCTTCACTGCTGATGTTTTTTGTTGGAAACTTTTCCTTCTTAACGTACACCAGTAACGATGAGCTGTTTTATACTTTGTTCCACACTGGCAACTTTGAAAAGTCATGTATTCCTATGCCTATCTGTCCCCTTCTGTTTACTCCTCCTCTGTTCTCCTTCCCCTCTCTCAGGTGGTGCTCATCAGGTAGATAGCCCTGCCCCATATTAAATGGAGGGTGGAGGAGAAGAAGCTCTCTTCCTCCACAGACAAAACAGTCCTGACTGTTTGTCAGATTGTCTCTGTCTTTGTTTGTTTTCTTTTGAGGATGGAGGTCTATAGTCCTGTTTTCATTGCTTTGTTTGTCAGTTTAATTTATGTAGGCTTTTCTTCATTTAGGGAGGGAAGTTCTAAGTCCCACTGTGTGGATGGCCCAGACCTTCTCCATCCTTTTGTTCACTTTGGCCAGGCCACCGGACCTCATAGTTTTGGTTAATGTTTTGTATTCTTTGTAAATAAACCTTCACTTTCTTTTGCAAACTTCTTCTCGGGTATGGTGTCCTGTTTTAATATGTTGCTGGTCACAAGGTAGAGCCAACTGTTTTTGTTGTGGCTGTAACAGCTTTTCAGACGGATCAACAGATGTGATGGACTGACCCAACACAGAAAGGGACATTCCTACATTGTAGTTTGGACTAAGGAAAATGTAAATGCTAAACAAGCCCATCGTCCCCACATGAGAACATTTATGTTTTTGTCAAAATCTACTTCCTGTTCAAAGATGACATTTAGTTGTTATACAAAACTTTATAAAATAGGAAATAACCACACGGTGGCTCCATTGTAGGAACAGGTATGGGGTCACCTCTTTATTCTTTATTATTCAGCTTACATGTCAAGTTCAGCACATCATTTCCGGACTTTACCCTTCAAAATAAGAGTCCTGGATATACCAGTGTAAACTGTGTAAAAACATTTAAAAGGAACTTAAATGTCAAAAGCTCATCTGACTATCACTGGTGCAGACTCAACTAAATTAATGACAACCATCCTGCATTACTAATATTTTCTTTTGACCCTCTGAAGGAGAAAATCAAACAAACAAACAAAAAAACAACTGCAATACAATAATTGCACCCTAAGTTTAACTGAGACATTTAAGTTTACTACAGCTCTGCTTTGTGTTCTGGTGCAAATAAAAGAGCTGCTGCAGACTTGAGGTTCACTCAGTTACCACTAACAAGCTTCATGTGTTGTGTATCTAATCAGATACAATGATTCAGTATTGAGAATTCTGGCCTAACTAAGATGACCTTCACACTTGATAAGAACACACACACATAGCCGCATGGAGAAGCCAAAACCTTCCAGAACAGTGAGAAACAGGACGACTGACATCACACTTGATAAGAACACACACACAACCGCATGGACACTCCAAATCAACACGTAGGGCCAAGTCAACCAGGATAAACACACACACACACATGCACGAGCATACACGCACTCCCGCACACAAGACTCAGGAGTTATTAGAAAGTACATGAAATACTAGGAACAATGAGACAAGAGTCATCGTGACAATTTGATAATGGTCTAAGTCATCACTACGCAAGTGTGATTGTGCATGCAGATTTCGAAGTACATAAATGTCTGGTCAGTCCAGGAATAAACAGAACCCACTTTCTACAACCCTTGCCTCTGTGTCGTCTTTCTGAGAGTTTCGGCTTCAACAGATATTATTGTTGTACATTCTCCACAACATCAGCTACTTGATTGATTGCGATGAGGAAATTGGAGCCCTGATACAGGAAGTGCTTTCATGACCTGCAGCCCTGTTCTTTATGACCCTTATTTCAACAGACCATAATTATACACACACCGTTCAGATCACTCAAAGAAAACATTAGCTATATAGTAGCACTAACTTAATTTAAGGTTATCTTTATGCATGGACTCTCAATCATTGTGTAATCCAGACATTATTTATCCAACTAACAATGGGCCTCATTCACCAATATCTTCTTAAGAATCTTCTTAGATTACTTCTTAAATTGTTCTTAAGAGGTTCCTTAAGAAAACCCTACGTCAGATTCATCAACGCGTTCGTAAGCCTCAGAATTGTTCGCAGCTGTGTTCCTACATTGATGAATGCCAGCTCTTCGTAAATTGAGAGCGCGTGCAAGGTGAGTCTAATTAACATAGGATTAGCATAGGTAACCGCCCATTAATGCCCATAAACGAAACTGCAGGGCCGTGTGGACACAACAAAATGCCTAAAGCAAAAAATAATTCAGTTGGCGTGCAGCAGGTGAAGCGAAAAAAAAACTTTAAACATGTGAAAGATGTGCACTGAAACCGGTCTGTCTTTTTTGTTTGTTTATTTTTTTAAAGTGAATTAGACTGTTAGACTGAAATTGTGATATTAATGCATTTTCTTCACAAGCGGGCAATTAATTGCGCTCGAACATGAACAGCGCGCCTGCAGTCTGGTCCCATCATTGCGTCAGGACGCACATCCTCACGGTGTTGTGGCTGAGGGGGAAGTGGCACACCACGCTTCATAGCGATGTTGTGCAGGACAAAGCAGCTGGCATGATCATCATACAGACCTGTAATGGTGAGGGAGAGTCATAAGTTAAGATGCAAGGTGTTTGAATAAACGTGACCTTAGTCTAAGCAGATTTTATAATAAAATAAAATATAAAATGTTATAATAAAATTAGTTATTATAAAACATCAATCACTAATTGATGGCATGATTTCCAATTTACTTGATTAATGTTAAATCATTGGCACATTTAATTTATTTTAAAATTTAAAATTCTCTGTAAATTACCAAAAATATGACATGAATAAATAAATAAATAAATATGACAGAATTATCACTGTAATATTGTATTTTATTGAACTGCACAAGAGAAGAAAACACAACCATGTCAACATGTCGGCACTGAAACGTGCGTAAGAGTACTCCTGAGTGTTCGTAGGATTTGTTCTTACCTAAGAATAAATCCTGGATAAGAAAAAATTTGTGAATGCCACAATCTTCATAAAATCTTTGTAAGTGGGACTTAAGAACAAATTTGTTCGTAAGAACGGTTCATGAATGAGGCCCAATGATTTTTGTTTCTCTCCTCTTATGAGCTTCGAATTTGTTAAAGGAATAGTTCACTCTAAAACAAAATTCAGTCATTATCGACTCACCCACATGCTGATGAGAAGTCCGGTGTAGTTTTTTATTCCTCAAAGTGCAGCTGGAGACCCGCGGTGCTACCCTCCGGCAGCCATAATCCATATAACGAGCATAAGTGGCGACCGAGAGGACAAGGTCCATAAAACTACACAAAAACTTTGTAATATTCCTCCATACTGCTCGTCCGCTGCAATCCAAGTGTCCTGAAGTGGCGACATCCAGAGTTTACTCGAAACGACGTCATGTAGTACATTTTTACAGCCTAAACAGTCACTATGCTATGTTTACATGGAGGCTCGCTCCGCTTTCACGCGAGTCTCCCTCACAGCCGATTGCACTAGGAAGCCGCGCCGGACAAGATGAACGAGACTCGCGATAGATACACCGGTATTTACTTCCTGCTTTGAGCGACCAAGCGACACACAAACACAAGAGGGATCTGCCTGCACTAGTGATTTGAAACTTTGACACTCACAAGGCAAAACAAATCAATGCACATAATTGGGTATAGTGACAGACGACTAGATAGCAAGAAAAGTTAACATAGCTAACGTTATCATTTGTTAGCTAGCTACGTTATGTTTTCGGGAAGCAAGGGGAGCTAACCTAAGTAAACATGTTTCACCAACGTAGCTGACTGGAGTGCATAATAAAACGATACACAAACGTATAATGGTGGTGATATCAGAAAGCATATGTACCTTAACAGGGCTCTACGCTGACATTTTTCCCAATGAGCACATGTGCTTCATATATGGAGCACAAAAAATATGTATTTATCTATGCTTAACACTTCACACTTAAATAGGCAGCACAAACAACATTTTGATTTACAGTGTTTGATTTCTTTCTTTTCTTTTTTTTTTTTTTTTCATTTCAGGCAACTCAAAATGTTTTTTTTTTCAGCTGCAGTATTTGCAAAACAATGTTTTTGGTGTTCACTGTCTGATAGTAGTAGGCTAACTGGTCGTCTCTTTGGCAACTTATATGAGGAAAAGCCTCTGTCCGACCGACTCTTCGTCACATTTCTGGCCGAAAAACAGCATCTGTCCCCGTCAAAAACTTTAATTCACCAACTGTTTGTCCCGGTGAGAAAAATCACCACGACGGTCAGTCCTCCCGACCGAGACTCAGTGAACTTTCCCCCTAGACAACAGCCTCCCTCCCTGCGAGTGAAATAGTTAGACAGCGTCCTGTTGACTGATGGTAACTATGTAATTATGTAATTTAGAGAAAAACGTAACTTTGTCACTCCAGGATGTTTGGTGGGTCAGGATCTCAACCACAACACATTATAACAGCATCCATGTGATTATAAACAGTCAGCAGGTGCATGTTTAGATTAACAGGAGGACACCGGGAAACACCTTGAAAAAACACATACGTCATCATCATGACGTGTACCGTCACGCCTCTTTTGGAGCCGCAGCGCCGGCTTTCTGTGTGAATTATATTATTATTATTATTATTAGTAGTAGTAGTAGTAGTAGTATCACACTCTGGTTCGTCTTTAACAATTGGAGCAAAACGTGTGAAAGCAGGAATTTCTTAATTTGTGATTTGTAACAGAGGATTTGCTGGTGGTGAAGATTGAAGACTGATTTTTCATTGTGCATGATTGTGTAATGAATTTCAGTTGTAATTCCCTCAGCTGCATACTCAACACAAACTGCACAGACTTGAAGAAATGAATAAACAATAATCCTGTAGAAGCCATTTCAAACTTATTTGAAGAGTTTATATTAAAGTCAGCAAATTAAGGCTTTAGTTTAAATGTATTAATTTTAATATATGTAAGTGGTTTGTTTATGTTAATTTATTGATTAATCTATACCTGTCCGGAAGATATTTGATTGTAGGTGGAGTCTTACTTATTCAGGTCAGCCAGCACAGGTGTGTATGGCAGCCTTTTGCTTTTGTTCAGGATGAGACGAGCCGGACGCAAAATGTTTTTTGACCGTGAAATTTGGATCACGGGATACGTTTTCTTTTTGTGTTGATGTTTTTAAACCATGGAATCCTGCTAATAAATGGACATCAACTGCAGACCTGTGAGTAGTGGATTATTTTGAACAAAAGTGGACACGCGTCAGAACAAAGTCAGCTCGTACCATTCAGGTGGCCTTTAAAACAGAAAGGAGGAATCTGCCACTACAAATCCTTTCATAAAGATAAACTTTTCATGGCTGAATGTTGAGGAGGAGTTCAGGAGTCTCACAGCCTCAGGAGTGAAGCTGCTCCGTAGTCTGGTGGTACAGCAGCAGATACTTCTGTACCTGCTGTCAGTGGGCAGCCCATGTCAGTTTCATTCACTAGGAGCTAATCTAGGGATGATCATAGAAAAGTACAGTACATAGTTACACATTTTACAATCAGCAACCCAAGCTGCACCGTTATCAAGAGGAAAAAGTGAGGAATCATTAGAAACTACAGCAAGCAGCACTCTACTGTACATCACTATCTGGCTATTCTAGCCCATCTAATGTAATAAATTCTGATTTCACAGTATATACCGATCAGAATGATTATCTTAATGAACAGAAACTGTTTACATGGGTTGTTGGCAGTTGCTTAGTCTCATATTGTACAGTACATGTTGTTCCTGAGTTAAAATGTTGCCAGAATTCGGCTTTTTTTTTTAAATTTTTCAATGTATTTTTTTTTTACAAACTATACTTTTAAAAACTGATGGGGAGAAAATTGTCCATTTCAACAGTGGTGGTGTCATGTCCTCAGTGTATAACATCTATGTTGGCAATATATGACAGTCAACATGGAAGTAGCTTTTGTCAGTTCTGTAAGAGCCACTTTGATACCAGTCCCCAACAGCATAACTACAGTTCAGAATGTCACTATGTACTTTTACTTAAAGACAGTAGGCTACATAAGTACACTGTTGATACTGTATTGTACTCGAGTATGTCTATTTTACAAATACAGGTACACAAAAGGTACAGGTTCCAGGGTGAAGGTTTTGTAATTCAGGTAAGCAGGTATGCAGACAGGAAGGTACGGTTGGCTTGATGGTGATATGTCATAAGTGTTGTCTTTTTCTGGCTTTAGTGATGTTGTTCTCTGAACTTATCAGACTGTTCTACTTGTTCTAATACTTGCCTTTACTCACTTGGTCATTATATTACTGATGTTTATTGATCAAAAATGTCACTGTTTTCATATTTGAGTCATCCCTACAATATTGTTGAAATATTCATATCAAGGTCATTGATCAAATATATTGTCATATTTGATTTTGTTGCCCAGTCATGGCATATATGAAGTGCTTTAAAGAGATCAAAATATATGTAGTGCATCGTGATATAGCCTAAAGATATATAGCTAAACCCAATGATCAACTGACAGTGACCGAGGAAAAAACAGGCTGGTCTAATTGTGCAGATGAGACGGGGGAAAGTGTGAGAGCACCTGGTGGACAGCTCAGGGACAGCAGGTGATAGTACATTGAGAGGGAGCACTGCACAGGGCCGGGGATGAAGTTGAACAAGTGGATCATCCACTCCACTCGTCCCTCCTCTCAGCCACACTCATCCACTGTGGATGAGTGTGGCTGAGAGGAGGAACTAAGTGTGGCTGAGAGGAGGGACTGAGCACTGAAGCAAACTTTGAGACCATATAAATCTTTGCAGTTTGAACTCACCAAGAAAAGATATTATATATATAATTGGTTGTAATATATATATATATACAGTATATATAGTCCACACAGTGTAGAACTGATGCTGACTCTATATGATGCAATCTGCATCTTTATTGTTAGTTATAACAATACTGGAGGTGGACTGGAGTCATTAGGACTTGGACTCGAGTCGACTTGAGTCACTGTTTTGATGACTTGACAGAAAATAAATTATTTGATTTACATTGTTTCATATTAATAATTATAAAATAAATTACATTTATTGTCATTTTATTTGAGCAAGTTAATAATATCACAGTACCTGTCTGCACTAATACCTTAGTGCTTTTCACACTGCATTACTAGTCCTGGGTTAAATATCTGTTAATACACACAGCTAATGTTAACATTCTCGTAGTGGGACTATATTGGCACCTTTTAGACGTGTTTAGTTGAGGATAACCAGAGCATCCAGAGCAGGGCCAATAAGCCCCAGGCTAGAGTCAGTGTTGGCCCACTTTGACGTGTGTCAGGATTGTGTCAGTGTGAACATTTTCTTAGCCTGGGGCTAACAGCTCCGCGAGGCGATCCCCATTCCGAAGGACTGCCATTCCGACGGTCCGCCATTCTGACCGGGTTATGGTTAAGGTTAGGGCTTCAGGTTCAGAATAGCGATCTTTTTTCAAAAAAGGGCCGGCATTCCGAAACATGAAACTGAACGTTCGGAATGGCGGCCCTTCGGAATGGCGACCTGTCACCAACAGCTCCATTTGCCTGGGGCTAAGAGCTCACCTTAGCCTGGAGCTAACAGCTCATTTAGACGGGGGCTAACAGCTCCCTTAGCCTGGGGCTAACAGCTCCCTTATCCTGGTGCTAACAGCTCCTTTAGCCTGGGGCTAATAGCTCCTTTAGCCTGAGGGCTAACAGCTCCCTTGGCCTGGGGCTAACAGCTCACCTTAGCCTGGGGCTAAGAAAGTCCTAAGCATGCTTTTAGCCCTGGGCAATGTGAAAGGCCCCCGCTGTCTTTCCTCTTTGACGTACCTTAACTGAACACTCCCTAGATGGAGTTGTCCCTATAAACGACACACTTTTAACTGTGCATCAAAGAAATTATCTCAAAATCAGATAATATTTTACTATACATACAGTAATATATAATAGTGTACTATATATAATTAAAGATTGGAGGGGAAGTAGAAGATCAGATCGGACACTTCTGTTTTGTCTGTAGGCCTAGTGCTTCTGTAATATAGATGTTTTCTCTTTCCCTAACCCTAACCCTGCTGGTGTGGTGTGAATGTAACTAAGTACACTTACTCAAGTACTGTACTGTACTTTACTTGAGTTTCTTTTATTTTCTGCAACGTTATATTTTTAATTTGCTACATCTCAGAGGCAGATTTCGTACCACCTGCTTAAACTAAATAAAGTCTTTAAAACCTCTCTCAGATTAGCCTGAAGTGTCATCACAAAGCTGAAAACAAGCTGTATTTCTCACATTACAGAGACAAAAATACGATAATCTTCTAAAATATGATGCATTGCTGTCATGTAAATTACCCAGCTGTACATAAAGAAAGTAAAATAAAGAAGTTAAATGAGCTCAGCCTTAAACATCTGCAACAGTCAAATGCAACAGAAACATTAATGCAGTAACACACTGACAGGGAACATTTCACTGCAGGATGAGCACTGATAATACTTACATCCTTTTACACAAGTTAAAGTTTGAATGCAGGACATGGAAAGACTCATCTTGGAGCAGCTCTGGCCCTTGGTCAAACCACTCTTGGACCCCCTACAGTTTGCCTATCAGCCCAAACTTGGAGTCGAAGATGCACATCATATACCTGCTCAACCGTGTCTACGGCCACCTGGACAAACCAGCAAGCACTGTGAGAGTCATGTGTTTTGACTTCTCCAGTGCATTCAACACCATCCGTCCGGCTCTACTGGGCGAGAAGCTGACAGCGATGCAGACTAACGCCCTCTACAGGAAGGGACAGAGTCGTCTCTATTTTCTAAGACGGCTGAGGTCCTTCAACATCTGACAGACTATGCTCAGGATGTTTTATGAGTCTGACTGAACAGACTGATCCGCTAGGCCAGTGACGTTGTGGGGGTGGGGCTGGAGTCTCTGATGGTGGTGTCAGCGAGGAGGATGCTGTCCAAGTTACATGGCATCTTGGACAATGGCTCCCATCCACTCCATGATGTGGTGGTCAGCCACAGGAGTACATTCAGTACTAGACTGATCCACCAAGATGCATCACAGAGCGCCACAGGAAATCATTCCTGCCAGTGGCCATCAAACTGTTCAACTCCTCGCTCTGAGTGTCAGACAAGCAAGCAATTTCCCCTTAGGGATCAATAAAGTATTTCTGATCATGATTCTGATTTTGATCATTGTTGTTTTCTCTTCTGTAACAATTGTTTCCGGCGCATTCATGATCTGGACGTGACATGATAAGAAATGCACAAATTCTTTTAATGCTAAGGTGCTTCAATGCATCTCAGAAGCCCTCCCAGCATTCTTTGCAACACAGGACCAGCTGGAGAGCAGTGGTCATCTGTGTTTCAGTTCACTAAGCAAGTACATAGCTGAATAAGATTACAAAAATAGAATGTTTACATATTTCATATAACTTAAGTCTTGAAATATATTTCACTGCTCCACTACTCAGTGTAAAATATAGAACCTATGAATCTTTTCTAGGCTAAAATAACCTGTGACAGAATGTTAGATACATTATAGATGATTCAGTCTGCAGACAAACACTCAAAAGTCCACTGGTACTGTATAGTGATAACCCCTGTGTTCATATCAATACTCTCACTACCCCTGAACAAGTCAAAACGATGATCTCAAAACACTGCACCTCAGTGTGCGAGTAGTATTGTTCTTTTCAAAAGATTTAAACTCAGTCAAAATGAGGAACACCTCAGTTATCTGAGGCTTAAATAAAGGTTTGAATTGAATTGAAATGCTATTTTCCTTCCTACATATAAAAAACTGCTGAAACATATTTATGTTGATGTCACAGAGCAGGACTCCACCTGTGTCCCTGGCAGTCCTGAGAGAGGATGTCAACCACAGCACACAAAGGCAGCAGCACAGCAGTCCACTGAACTCACTTTGTCACCATACTATCTCAATACAGCAGGTTTAGTGTCACAATCAATAAAACACTCAGACATCTGAAGTGACACAGTCTGCTGTGAGATGTGTTTTTAACCTCAACGATGTTCATGTGAATCAGGTGAATCAGGTGCATTGTTGTTGTTAAACTGCTCCTACAACTTTGTCACCAGGAGGCTCTTTGAACAAGCAGGTACACTGATGGTCTGGATTCATTTGTAGAATGCAGAACAGATCCTTTAAAATTCCCACATATCCAACAGATCTGGTAAAACCATCAATGATCAGGGGAGTAGGAAGATGAGCACATTGGACAGGTTGTAAGCACTTCACAAAGGAGAGAAGTCTGTGAAAACTCACACACATACACACACAACTCCTTCCTCTCAACACAAATCTATGAGGGAATAAGTCGATGGCAGAGGTGGCAGAAGTAAACAGATCTTGTATTTAAGTAAAAGTAGCAATACCACAGTGTAAAAGTAGTGTAAAATGAAATATGGGACCACTTTATTACTGCTAGAATCTGGAGTTCATGCCATCCTGGACCCATACAGGACCCAGAGGATCCACTATAAAACGCCCTGGTGCCAGACACCACAGGACCCCCTCAGAGGTCTGAAGTCCATGTCTTGACAGGTCAGAGATGTTTTGGCTTCACAAGGCGAACCTTCACAATATTAGGCAGGTGGTCATAATGTTATGCCTGATCGATGTATTTCAACAGGATTAACTGGTCTTGTCTGTTAACAATAGAAAAAATATAATAGGAAATTAACAGAAATGACATAGAAAAACCACTTGACTGCATATAACCCACTTTTATTACACTAAATAAAGGCACAAAACAGAAAACATGTTCCCAGTAGCTGCGTTGCGCTCCACTTTTGGATGCGAACTTGTACACCACAATTATTATTAATTTTAATGCTGTGTGTGACACTGTTCTCTGGAGGGTGGGTAGCTCTTTAATTTGACATGTCTATAATAATAATTTGACTTTTTATTTCATAATGTGACTTTTTATCTCATGATTTTGATTTTTTTATCTTTTTATTTTTTTAAATAATTTTTTAGTTTCCATCTTTTTTTTCTTTAACTGGTGGAAACAGGCTTCCATAGGATGAGGCAGGCAGGCCGTCCAGAAGCCTCTCTCCCTCTTTCTCTCTCCTGTAGCTATTATTTATTTATTTATTGATCTCTTCCCTTAACGTTCATTATTTAGACCCCACAAAGTGAAGATTGTGAGTGGAGCTCTTGTAGAAACACCTGCTGCACACACACAAATCCCACAGTTTACATCTGTCAATTCAAATAAACTTTATTGGCATGAATGAAGTTACATTACTGACACATTTAAATGACATATTATTGAATGACGACATTTTACGCAAGAAAACTAAATAAATCAATTTGCTGCAGAGAATCTGTCACTCGATCACGCACACGCACGCACGCGCGTCACTGAAGGCCATGGAAACAGAACGTTGACCAAAGCTATAAAAGCTGCGGCCCGTCGGCCATTTCCCTGTTCGCACATTAAACTTTGATAAGTTGCCCTACTGCGGATCTGTTGTTAGAAAGTTTGAATCTCGGAAACCTGATCAACTGGAAAACTTCTTCTCAACCAAACCTTTGGATTATACCCGACCACCTGGAAATCTTCTTCTCAACCAAACCTGACCACCTGGAAAACTCAAATAAACCTTTGGGTCATTCCTGATCACCTGAAAGACTTTTTTTTCTACAAAACCTTGTGGATTACTTTGCTCTGCTACTACTACTACTACTACTACTACTGCAGAGCGTGGACCACCTTTAACTGCTGGAGACGTGGTTTCTGGTGGACCCCCTGTGGGAGGCACCTGCTGTCCGGAGTCTCTGCAGGTAGGACATCTTTAATTATCACACCAAATGTATTTATTCATCTTCTTAAACGTGTAGAAGTGGGTTTCGGTTGACAATGTGCATATATGTATTCATGATGTGCATTGGTAAGTTGTTGAATTTACAGATATTGGATATTGATAGCATTTTAGCTAGCTTTCCAGGAAAAGTCAGTTTTGTGTGATACTGGACGTTTCTCCATGTAAATGATTATTAGATGATAAGAATGTGCTGAAAGTCCCGCCACAGGTGAGGAATGTGTTCACGGTTGTGTAGTGATTTTTAAATACTGTTATTATTGTTGAGGGCATCCATTTTTACATATTTAATGAGGAAAATTGAGGGGAAAAGATGGCGACCTGGACTTTTTTTTTTGAAAAATGCCTAAAAACAACAACTGCGCAACAAAGGTTTGGGCAGATATACAGTATATAAATAGGACAATGGGGAAATGGTTGTGTTCTTGGAGGACAGGCCTGCTTACTTTACATGATAGGCTGTTATAATAAATGAATCAACTGGTATTGAAATCTGTAACACTGCATCATATTTCATGAGCTAATCACAGGTTTAAGATGTTACATTTTTTTGAAAGATGCCAAAAAACAACAACGTTTTTGTCTCGTGCACTGGAGACGATGGAACGTGAGGAGATGAGCACGTAAACACACCAGGGCCCGTCTCTCTGTGTGCAGCTGTTTGCTGCTATAATGTTGAAACTGAACTTAAAGTTCAAGTTCACAATTGATCATATTTTTGAAGGACTGTTCACTGTTGTGCTCAGTCAGCACTGTTGGTATTGAAAAAGTTGGGAAGAGATGAGAGTGGAGTCCATACCACGTCTCCTCCACGACCCACGACTTGCGACTAATAAACAACATAGTGGCTTTATCAGTTTTTGGTGCAGAGAAGAACAGATTATTGTGTGCTTATTTTGGAGAAGTCCTGTTGTTAACTGCCTGCTTTTTAATCAAGGTGCACACAGTTTAGCCTGCGTGATGGTGCAGGCTAAACTTTTTTTGAAAAATGCCAAAAAACAACAACTGCGCAACAAAGGTTTTGGCAGATATACAGTATATAAATGGGACATTGGGCAAATGGTTGTGTTCTTGGAGGATATGCCTACTTACTTTACATGATAGGCTGTTCTAATAAATGAATCAACTGGTATTGAAATCTGTAACACTGCATCATATTTAATGAGCTAATCACAGGTTTAAGATGTAAAATCCTCACCTGTAATGCAACTTGTAAAGAGTATCTGAATTAAAATCCTCCAAAAGGCTCCAACAGCACAAACACAATGCGAGGTGAAGATCAGTGACTGAATGATCTGAGGTGTGGCAGCAGACAGTTCACAGTTACCTGTCACTCAAAGAGACCACACCCCTAACTATGCATAACTTTAAACCTTAATTAAATTTAAAGCAGTGAGTTATATAAAAGGTCAGATGAAGGGATAAATAATCTACAGAAACCAGCTGTAAAACATCAAATGTCTCCGTACAGCTCGTCTGGTGTAATCCAAGTCTGCAGAAGCCCAGAGGTCACAAACTGATCTGAAAAGATGTAATTTACACGCTGTATTAACCTCAAATCTTCACTGTAGCTGCTGAGATAAAAGTGTTAGCATGCACGAGCTCGACCAAACGTCGAGGGTGTAAATAACATCTTTTCAAATCAACATTTTAAAATCGTTCTTAAGTGTTGTTCCTGTTGTGGACGGACACATTTATTTTTTTTTTACAACAAAAACACCACAAACAAAGAACTTTCTGAGTATTTATTCTGTCCATTTATTAAGTGAATACAGTTCAATACTCTTGATCACATACTGGATAGAATCTTTACAAAAATGCTAAACTTCACTGATAAAATAAATTCATACAATATAAAAAGGAAGCCTTCACATTCATGTTAATACGTGAACTCAAACTCTAAAGAACATTCAGGGGTTCGTTTCTGCTTTTTGTTTTCAGAAAACACAGACGTCACCAGCGTCATAACAGAAAGTATCAATCACTGAATCAAATCTGAATCACATCGGAGCATCTCGCTTGTCTGAGTTTGTTGTCACGGCTCGGCTCAAAAGGAAGAAAAGAGCTCCACTTTGTGTTGTTTTGAAGGTCCAGTGTATTGGACTTAGTGCCATTCAGTGGTGAGGTTGCAAAGACAACCTGAAGACCCCTCGTCTCAGCCTCCCTTATGGTGGCCACTAAAAACATGAAAGTCTCTCTGTAGAGTCAGTGTGTGGTTTGGCTGTTCTGGGCTAACAGGTATTTCATATTTTTAGAGCCAAACATGTTTCTCCAAAATGTTTGGACACGTCCAGAAGACGTTGGAGTGATGTGTCCGCACAGTCTCCAACACTGTTGTGATTGAGGTCATTTACTTGTAATGTGAGGCGAGATGAAGAATTTCCATTTCCATTTCCTGGTTGTTGCTTTTTTACTAGCTGCTAGTAGTATTTGTAGTAAATATCTGGCCGTTTAGTCTCTGCTCAGTTGGTACATTTCCCAAATAAATAACAGTGACATTAAAATCCAGATCTGAGCCGCTTATAGATCTGATCTCTGTTACTACATCTGTCCAGTAGGCAGAGATATTAGGACTTACAGATATTTATTCATTTTCAGTCATTTGTATGTTAGCTTCCGTCTCCCATCTTGATTTAATATACATTGTGGAAAGGCCCCTTTCCAGTTGTGAAGATGAATAAATCCTGAAGATAAGTTTTCTGTTAAGTTGACCTTTAAATGCATCAATGAATACCCTAATCAGACTCATCTCTGTCTCTCCAATAGTTTTAATATTATTGTCGAAGCTTCCTGTAATGTTTCTGTGTTTAGTTTTTTTTTTCCCATTTCGCTTTAACATATTCGCTATCGTTCCCTTTCTGCCTCTGAAGACCCTGGTGTAGTTTAGACATTGTTTTTTGTGTTTATAGACTTGAATTAGGACATTTATCACTGTATTACCCTCCTCAGAGAATTCTGGTTTTATCTGTTTTTCATAGAAATCTCTTATTTGTAGATACCTGTAAAAATCATTAACATTTAGTGGTAGAGACGATCAGATGGTTGTCTTTGTAAAATCCTGAAGCGGTGGTTTAACATGTTTTGTGTCATCTAATCGTTGACGGGGTAGAAACTGTTGGATGGTAGCAAAAATAAATATACTCAATATCTGAAACATTGTTATGGTCCTTCAAAGGGAATGAAAGTAACTTCTCCTTTTTCTTGTTTTCACCTGTTTTGTTTCAGTATTCTGAGAGACAAAATGGGCTCCAATGTATTCAAGGCATCCACCTCATCTTCCCAGATGAAACCTGTCCAGCTCCCCAGCGTATATGAGGTCCTGGACGATCTGGGAGAGGGCTGCTTTGGAAAGGTGTTTAAATGTTGGAAAAAGGACATCAAGCAGACTGTGGCTGTGAAGATTCCTAAATACTTCGACGAGGACACCATCAATGAGGTGGGAGGTGTTGATTTTGATGTTCACGGTTGTAAAATATACTGTACAGTCAGGGGTGCAGTAAGTGCCTCGTGCAAACAAGCAATTCCTTTTACTTTGAGCTACTTCAAGCTAATTACAAACATCACTATGTAAAGATATAGTGATTTTCTGTACACTAAGTTCTTCACACGTTAACACATTAACTGACTGTAAAACACTAATCATGTCAAACTTGCTGTGTGTCTCTAGGTGTCCATGCTGAGACGGTTCAAGCGCCTCAAACTCGAACAACACAACATCGTCGAGTTCATCGATTGCTTTCAAACCAAACACGGAAAGGCAATCGTGTTTGAGGTGCTGGACATCAGCCTAGGCGACTACCTTGAAATGACAAGTTTTGCGCCTATGCAACTGACTGACATCAAAACCGTCATCCAGCAGGTATGAAGTCAGCACCATCAGATGGAAAGCAAAGCACTGAGCACTCTGTCACTTTTAGGCTTTGATACATTCTTACCCACCTTGTACTTTCAGATGGCTAAAGCATTTGAGGCGCTGAAGGGGATCGGCGTGATCCACGGTGACGTGCATCTCCACAACATCATGATGGAGAATCACCAAACACGACCCTTTAGAGTCAAGCTGATTGACTTCGGTGGTGCCATTTCAAGATCGGAAGCCAGGCAGGGCGCGCTCCTGCAACCACTGGCTTTTAGGTAGGGTTCATTATTTTTATTATTACACTGGAGTGAGTGAGTAGTTTACCATTTATTGCTCCCTTCCCAAGTCTGACAATGTAAACATCCCATGTAATGTTTCTCCTCCACATTCAGGTCTCCAGAAATTTTGTTGGGCTGTCCATTTTCTGAGGCCATTGACATGTGGTCCCTGGGCTGTCTGACGTTCATAATGATCTGCGGCAAGCTACTGTTTGAAGGACGCTCTGAGTATGCACTAGTAAGTCTTCTCCTATAGTCAGACAATTTGTCAGTTACTCATACTTGTGTGTCTTCACTCTTGCATGTGGTTTTTCTCTAATTAGTGTCCATATACATCCCACATGTATGATGAGAAATCTCAAGCTGGGAATCAAAAGGAAATTTAAAGAAAATAGGGGATGATAAACCATCTTGGTGTTTCATTCAAATGAAAAAATGCTCTAAATTTACTTTGAGTGTGACAGAAGGAAGTAATCTGATGTTTAGTGGTTCAAAGAACTTTGTACCGTAGCTAGGATGGGAGGTCCTAGCATAAGCACGTTGTCAAAAAGACAACAGAAGCTTTCCCGGATGACCTGCCCTACTCTGCCTCTGATTGGCTGACCCTGATATTCTTATCCAACCAATCTCACTCCTCATGCCTAAACCTAACCAACCCATGAGAACTGGCCATTCAGATATGGCGATTCATGACTTTGCCCTCCTGAGAACAATATTCTGCTTCCTCTTGCATATTTTGATGTGATGCTGTGTTTAATCTCCAGCTGCAGTGCATTATTGATATCCTGGGTCAGCCAGCGGACCGTCTTCTCAATGCTGGTATAAAGACAAGGAACCTCTTTAAGAGGACTGATTCCAACAGCTGGGAGCTCAAGGTGCCACAGTGAACCTTCTCTGACCTTTAATCTTTTATAAGAATATGTTCTTGTTTACGTTTCCCAGCAGTCGATCATTCAGACTGATTTTGAGGAACATTGATACGAACACTTTGAACCTTTTTACAGACATCTTTCGAGTACTTCAGATGTCACCTCAGCCATGTCAACGAGGACCACAAGCTCCAGTCTCTGGATGATCTCAAAGAAGTAAGTGTGAAGTAACTTTCATTGTCACCATGATCGATTGTCTTTTCATGATGGTGGATTTGACCGTTGTTTCCTCAACTAGATGCGTCTTGAGGAAAATAATAAAACTGAGGCCGCAGAGCGAGAGCAGTGCATCGAGCTCCTGAAGGCCATGCTGAAGATGGATGCGGATGAGAGGATCACTCCCTGTGAAGTCCTCACTCATCCATTTATTACCAAAGACTACCCAAAGTAAGTGTGTGTGAGAGATGTGAGTCCTGTAGGTGGTGCTTTGTTAGTTAGTGATAATGAATCATTTGATCAGTGTCCTGTTGTGTTTCTGGGACATCAGTGTAACAGTGAGTGTGTCTTTTTGTAGCAACGGGGTTTTGTCAGCAACATCCCCTCCACGCAACACAGAGCAGTCCAAGACGAACCTTAAGAAGATGATGACACCAAAGAAGTCAGTCCTGAGTCCTAAAAGACGCCCCACTCTTACTACGAAGTGGCCATCTTCCACTCTTACTTGGGTTCAGCCTGCAGCAGCCGAACTCACACAAACTGTTGCCACTCCTCTAAAGGATGACGAAAGTGTTGACACCAAACCAGACGACTGCACGCCATCTCCCACATTTCTACCATCAGGTGTGATCCTGGTTCGGCCTGCAGCGGCTGAGAACACACTGATGCAGGAAGGTCGGGGGAGCAAAGTCAGGTGAGATGTCTTCCTCTGGTCACAACACCCATTTCTCAGATGAGAAAATAGTTCAGATCGCCAGAAATAATAGCAGAGACATGATTCTTGAAGATGTCATGACAATAACAGGATCATTCTGTGTGTGTGTTTTCATGTTCAGTGGCAGGACTTTCATTATCAAGATCTTAGGAAGTTTAGCATTCACTTCCTCGAGTGAGGACTTTGACTGTGAGCCTGCTGCCCCTCCTCTGACGGATGATGACATCATTAACGTCCGACCAGACGACTGCACTCCATCTCCCACATTTCTACCATCAGGTGTGATCCTGGTTCGGCCTGCACTGTCCGAGCGCACGCTGCTGGAAGACCAGGAGAGTGCAGTCAGGTGAGATGATGAAAAATAGTATCAGAACCTGTGTCAGAACCACACGATAGCTAGATCAAGATCTTTACTACAGGAGGTTTTGGTGTGCAGGAGCCTCAGTAACAACAAAAATGAAAAGTCCTTGTTGCAGCTTTAAGATGTGATGACAATAACAGAAATAACACTCTAACTTTTTGTGGTGTTCTCAGTTTTCAGTCTGGCCTGAGGGAGACGTCAGGGTCCTCAGTGACTGACACTGAAAGGAGCATGAAGTCCTCAATATTTGAGGACTCAGGCTCATGTGGTAAGTAACAGTCACCTCTAGTTGTGTCTGAAGTGCTGTTTGTGCATTTGTGCATTTTGGAGTACGAATGAGGTCTTTAATGTCCTTTGACTTTCAGAAAACACGGGGGCAAAGAGGAAGCATCAGAAGAAGAATCGCTTCAGACGCGTCTTCTCGTGGATGAGGAAGACCTTTGGTTCATGTTGTACCTGTGCTGAGGAGGATTAGGGATATTTGAAGGCCATGCTGAACATGGATGAGGATGAGATGTGAGTCCTGTAGGTGGTGCTTTGTTAGTTAGCAATGATTTATCATTTCAGTGTCCTGTCGTGTATGTTAGGTAGTTGAATCTGAATAATCACTTTTTCCTTAATAGTCATATATTTTGTCCATATCTGCTGTCATATAAATGCAGTGAAGTAAAATATATCCCTAAGTGAATTTAATATATGATAGTCCTGGTACAAGTGTCTCTAAAGCAGCTTCTTTACCATGTGTGTGACCAAAAACTTTGAAGGCTGCACACCTGAACAATTGGCTCCGTGGACGTCACCTTTCTCCGCTGATCAGCTGTCAGCCCTGCCGATCAGCGTTTGGCCTAACAACGCTAACTTTCAAAATGGCGTGCTCAATACTCTGTGGGCTATCCAACATTACTCTACTGGTCTTCCCTCCACCCCAACCTCAGGATTATTCACTCGCTCATCAGGCACACACCAGCTCTCCATCCCTCACACCAAACTGCAAACCCTCAGCGACAGAACTTCAAAAAAGACTCAAAAACCTACCTCTTCAAGAAGGCCTATCAGCTCTAGGTCCAGCCCCAACAATCAACTTTTCCAGTTCTTTATCTTGTATGTATTTTTGTTTATCCATCTATTCTTTGTTTTGTATGTTTCACTTTGTTAAGCGTCCTTGGGTACCTGAAAGGCGCTACATAAATTAAATGTCTTATTATTATTATTATTATTATTATTATTATTGTTATTCTCCAGGACGCCATTATTGACTTACTGGACAACCAACCCATCCCTTCACCTCTTCCTCCCGGCCCTGCTGTGCCTGAACTGAACACCCAGCCTGAACCTGTGCCTGCACACAGTCCGGTCAGACTACGTGGTGGAGGTCTGCAAGACACTTACATCCAGGCACAGGTGAGATACTAAGTATAGGTTAGGCAAAGATATCATGATAATTAGATCAATGTCTGTATTGATACAGATATTTGCCAATGGTCGGTGCTTTGTGGCAACAGAAGGCATTCATGTATGGAGGAAGGGTGTCATGGGTTTGATAAATCTCTCTCTCTCTCTCTCTCTGTCTCCACAGTTCCTGCTGTATCAGTGGCCCATGTACAGCGTCCTGATACCCGCAGCAGCAGCCGTCAGTCACCCTGCTGCTCCTCCACACACAGTAAGACCCTGGTTCACCACACACACTCTGAACATCTCCACTGTTTGGTTGCAGCAGAGGTTTTGTGCTGTAAGAGAAGGATATCAGTGCAGGAACAGTTGCAGCTTTACAGGACAAACACAAGTAAAATCTGACTTTGTCCTGTTGTTCCAGTTCAAAGGTCCCTTGGAAAAATGGCACATTTTAGAATTATTTAAAGGAAAGTGAAGCTGTGTGCTCTTGAAGCTCAGTTGTATGTTTTGTGAGGGATTGTCAGGCTGATGCCAAGTACATCTTAACATTAAAGTCTATCATCCCAACAAATCATTTGCTTCATGATAAATATAAAACCTACAGTTCACAGGTGGATGTTATTTCCTTTTTTATAGCTAGTCAGAGGTGAAGCACAGTTTTAATCAAGTTAGTACTCATTCAATGCTGCGTTACGGAGGACTGAATCCGCCAAATCAAAATATATTCAAGGAATAGTTCACTCTAAAACAAAATTCAGTCATTATCGACTCACCCACATGCTGATGAGATCTCCGGTGTAGTTTCTTATTCCTCAAAGTGCAGCTGGAGACCCAGGGTACCCTCCGGCAGCCATAATCCATATAACGAGCATAAGTGGCGACCGAGAGGAAAAGGTCCATAAAACTACACAAAAACTTTGTAATATTCCTCCATACTGCTCCTCCGCTGCAATCCAAGTGTCCTGAAGTGGCGACATCCAGAGTTTTCTCGAAACAATGTCATTTAGTACATTTTTACAGTCTAAAAAGTAAAGAGTCACTATGCTACATCTGCCTGGAGACACGCTCCGCTTTCACGCGAGTCTCCCTCACAGCCGATTGCCGCGCCGGACAAGATGAACAAGACTCGCGATAAATACACACTGGTATACTTCCTGCTTTGAGTGACCATGCGACACACAAACACAAGAGGGATCTGCCTGCACTAGTGATTTGACACTTTGACACTCACAGCAGGATGTAAATACCAGTGTGTATCTATCGCGAGTCTCGTTCATCTTGTCCGGCGAGCAGTATGGAGGAACATTACAAAGTTTTTGTGTAGTTTTATGGACCTTTTCCTCCCGGTCGCCGCTTATGCTCGTTAAATGGATTATTCTTGCCGGAGGGTAGCCCTGCAGGTCTCCAGCTGCACTTTGAGGAAAAAGAAACTACACCGTAGATCTCATCAGCATGTGGGTGAGTGGATAATGACTGAATTTTGTTTTAGAGTGGACTATTCCTTTAACAAATGAATGGAGGCATTAATCAATTAATAAAATAAAAACAAAAATTGATAATTGTGTAATGTGCTTCTGTATTTTATTATGTATTTATTCCATTATGGGGGAAAACTGGTGAAGGACATGTAGAAGAAAATATACTGAAATAATTAAGTTAGTGGATTTAACTGGGGGCAAATGTAAAGGGAAAATAATACAGAAATAAATGCATTAAAAATGCCTAAATAAATGATAACATTTTAAAATGAATATATAAACCTGAAATGAGATGGGAAAGCAAATGAAAAAGACATTTTGGCACTTTCAGTCCTCCACAGTCCCTCAGCAGAAACATGCAGACATGTAATGGCTGAATGCTGTAGACTATCCTGTGTTTTTATCCCACAGATGTGACAGCAGCTCATTGAAAGACTTATGATAATTAATTGTGAGGGGAAATCCTGACACCTGGTGGACAAATGGTGCCATCGTAGCTCATCTAAGCACCTGTTCTGTGTGTGTTTGTGCCTCAAGTATAACAAGGTACCAGTAGTGAGGCTCCCTGGAGGCTTCGACCACAACCTGCAGTGTGCAGGAATGATGTAAGTAACACACACATGCAAACAAACACACCAGTACACACAGCTATAGAGCTTCAGTTTGCACCATCACACACACACAAACACGGACACGCACACACACAAACGGACACACATGGACACACACACACACACATTATTTCTACTGTCTGATCATGTGTGCATCTGACTTGTTACCTGTGTAGGAATGGAAAGCTGTTGTTCGCTCTTCCAGCTGGAGTTTTCCCTCCTCCTGCTGTCCCTGCTGCTCCCCAGCTGAGCACCTCCAACTCAAAGTAAGTTTGCTGTGGACACTTTTGATCAACATGTACTTTTTTCCTTATTGTGACTTTCTCATGATCAGTCTTTTTAAACTGAATTCCATCAGCTGTTGTTTTATTTCAGGTGAAATAATTATCTGTACATTTCTGATAATCAGTGTCTTTTAATGGGTTAAAATGTACAGTGCAGCGCAGACAAGGTGACATTTTACACGTCTTGTATTTTTCTGCTTATCATAATGTTTCCGCAGCGTTAACATGAGCTCTCACCCTGTTTTTGTGCTGTAGCAAGAGAGCCTGAAAGTTGGCAGGAGGACAACCGGTTGTACATTAAAAGGCCGCCAAATGCCTTCCTGCTTTACGTGAATGAGCACAGGCCCCATGTTGAGGAGGATGTTAAGAGTGCAGCTGTCAATAAAGTCCTGGGACGGAGAGTAAGTGTGACAGTCAATGTTACAAACCTGATCAATGCTTGAAAAAAATGTTTTTCTACAGTCTAAATCATTTTCTCTTTACAGTGATTGACACCATTAATGATCAACTGTGTGCATATTTGTGTCTGTTGTCTGTGTGTGTGTGTGTGTGTGTGTGTGTGTGCTAACGAACGCTGTGTTGTCCCTCTGTCCACAGTGGAAGTCACTGTCAGCGGAGGAGCAGGCCATTTACTACCAACAGGCCGACAGAGAAAAAGAGCTCCACGCCCAGAGACACCCGGCTGGTCTGTCAACCAAAACTATGGAAGTACACACTGCTCACACACAACTCATACATGTTTACATCACCACATACATCACTGGACAAGAGTCACTGCAAACAATTTTCATTGGCTGATACTACTTCATTAATTTCTACTATGCAGCGTCTAAGATGCTGTGTGTCACCAGTGGCATCCACCTCACGGGCAGCTGTGATGGAGGCCTCGACCTCACAGAGAGCTGTGGAGGAACCACGTCCCCCGCAGACAGTCCCGGTCCTGTCACAGCACACATCAGTGGACAGCCGTGGTGCAGCCACCGTACACACAGACTCCAGTGACCGTGCATGTGAGTGACATGTATTACTTGCCACAGGAGTACAATGTAAGCCCCGCCTCCTTGCTGCATGTTCTAGAAACAGCAGTCACATCTCTGTCCTCCTCACACAGAGTCCAACCAATCAGAGGATGTGGAGCATCACCCGGTGACGGAGCAACTTGATCCTCCACCAAGTCCATCCAGTGCAGAGCATCAGCTGCCCTCCTCTCCTCACTGTGGACTTCTGGGATGTCGTGCAGATGGATCGATGGATGTGTAGATAGATGTACAGTTCGATGTTTAGATAAATGTCTAGTTGTATGTATAGATTTATGTATAGGAAGATGTATAGATGTATGTATAGATAGATAAGAAGTATGTATAGATGGATAAGATGTATTTATAGATGTATGTATAGATAGATTAGACGTATGTATAGATGTATGTATAGATGGATAAGATGTATTTATAGATGTATGTATAGATAGATTACACATATGTATAGATGTATGTATAGATGGATAAGATGTATTTATAGATGTATGTATAGATAGATTAGACGTATGTATAGATGGATGTATAGATGGATAAGATGTATGTATAGATTGTTTTACAGATGTATGTATAGATGTATGTATAGATAGATAAGATGTATGTATAAATGTATGTATAGATTGTTTTACAGATGTATGTATAGATGCATGTATAGATTGTTTTACAGATGTATGTGTAGATGTATGTATAGATTGTATTACAGATGTATGTATAGATGTTTGTATAGATTGTTTTACAGATGTATGTATAGATGTATGTATAGATTGTATTACAGATGTATGTATAGATTGTATTACAGATGTATGTATAGATGTTTGTATAGATTGTTTTACGGATGTATGTATAGATGTATGTATAGATTGTTTTACAGATGTATGTATAGATGTATGTATAGATTGATAAGATAGTTGCCATCATTTAAAGTAAATCATTTTAAACTTTAATCAGGTCAATATGATTCATTTTCTGCAATGACATGGTAAATACACAAATAACTTTGAAGCATCACACTGGCTTATTGTTTATTTTTTCAGAATGATCTTTTTTTCCCAGTGGAGTTTTACTAAATGGTAACTACAGAATACATAAAGCTGTGTTTAACATGAGACAGAGACAAGAGCCAAAGCTCAGTACACATTAAGTATCAGAAACGACAGCATGCTTTTAAGCCAATAACTGCAGAGGTTCATCAGTGGGAAAATGTTTCATATACAAGGTAAACAAACCAAACAACAACACAAACAAATTATGTCAGGGTGCTACTTCTAGCAAATATGAATAGGGTGAATTTGATGAAAAAAGTGACTTAATCTGCTACTACTACTACTGCTTCTATAGCCTGATAATATTTAGTAAAACCAAATGTAAGCAGACTAAAGTTATTATTATTTTATGACCAGAGTGTCTTTAGATTCAAGTATTTGTTAGAGTAACTATTCAGTTTTAAAGCTCTGCTTTGCAGCACAACGCAAGATACATGACCTACAAACTGCTGTGCCACTAAGATGCAGAATGCAGTGCATTGACATGTACTCATCATTATTGCATGTTATGTATAAAATGTAGCTTTTTCAGGTGCTGCACAGACTCCTTTGCAAGTTGTTTGTGTTTTATTCCATTTCAATGGAGACAAATACTGTATGCTAATCCTGTTTAGCTACTAAGGATCACTAATTTAATCATTCAAGGTTATCTTTATGCATAGAATATTAATCATTTTGTAATCCAGACATTATTTATCCATCTTACAATAATTTATGTTTCCCTCTTCTTATCTCTCTTCATCACCTGAGCTGCAGCTGTTCACTGTGGATAACAGTATGCTAATCCTGTTTAGCTATAAAGTAATCACTAATTTCATACTTCAAGGTTATCTTTCTGCAAATAATATTAATTATTTTGTAATCCAGAAATTATTCATCCAACTATTCTTATACTTTATATTCTATATTCTACACCCTGAGCTGCTGCCCATTACTGTGGACAGAGCAACACAGGACCGGCTGGAGAGTCATGGTCATCTGTGTTTCAGTTAACTAATACCCCTTTTCTACTGGTCAGAAATCCCGCTTAAACCTGCTAAGATCAGGATTTTTTGTGCAATGGGAATGTGTAAACTCTGCATATGCACCCGGGTCAATTGACCCTGCAGTAGACCCAGGTTTTTATCACACTCAGCTCTGATCTAAACGTAAGACCCGGGTGAAGACGTTAAATTGCGGCGCGCGAAGTGATGACGCGTTATCAACATCCGGTGGTGTGGTGGCACGTGAATAAGGAAGGAATTTGGGATTCAGTCTATTCGAGGACATTTATTACTGGACACAGAGCCCCGGTCATTCCTATGAAAGCTGCTCAGTGGGGTTTTAAAAGTTTGACTTCCCGGCTGTGAAAATATCTGGATCGCAGACCAAGGTGGCTAACTTCCAGTTTAGCGCCTGGCTAACTTGATGATGGATAAAATAATTTAATCTAGACTTTCCAAATGTTATCTGGCCGAATGGCTCAAATTATGACAGTGAAAAGAGTCATTTTGCGGGGTCTGTGACACTCAAAAGAATTTATCCACCTTTATACAGACGCTTCTTTCACAATGAGTCTATCACATCATGAAGACTCTGGAGAGACTCGTCTTGGAGCAGCTCCGGCCCTTGGTCAAACCACTCTTGGACCCCCTACAGTTTGCCTATCAGCCCAAACTTGGTTTTGAGGATGCCATCATCTACCTGCTCAACCGTGTCTACGCCCACTTGGACAAACCAGCGAGCACTGTGAAAGTCATGTTTTTTGACTTCTCCAGTGCATTCAACACCATCTGTCCGGCTCTACTGGGTGAGAAGCTGACAGCAATGCAGGTGGATTCCCCCCTTGTGACCTGGATTGTTGACTATCTGACTGGCAGACCACAGTATGTGCGCTTACAACACTGTGTATCAGATAGAGTGGTCAGCAACACCGGGGCCCCACAGGGGACTGTGCTCTCTCCCTTCCTCTTCACCCTCTACACCACGGACTTCAACTACTGCACAGAGACCTGTCGTCTCCAGAAGTTCTCGGATGACTCGGCAATAGTTGGATGTATCAGTGAGGGTGTTGATGATGAGTACAGGACTGTTGTGGACAACTTTGTCACATGGTGTGAGCGGAACCATCGACAGCTCAATGTGACAAAGACCAAGGAACTGGTTGTGGACCTGAGCAGGACCAAGGTACCGTTGACCCCTGTTTCCATCCAGGGGGTCAGTGTGGATATTGTGGAGGATTATAAGTATCTAGGGGTCCACAATGATAATAAACTGGACTGGGTTAAGAACACTAACACCCTCTACAGGAAGGGACAGAGTCGTCTCTATTTTCTGAGAAGGCTGAGGTCCTTCAACATCTGCCAGACTATGCTCAGGAGGTTCTATGAGTCTGACTGAACAGACTGATCTGCAAGGCCAGTGACATTGTGGGGGTGGGGCTGGACTCTATGACCGTGGTGTCAGAGGATGCTGTTCAAATTGCATGGCATCTTGGACAATGGCTCCCATCCACTACAGTATTCTGATACTAGTGGACTCTTACCTATTTTTATTCAAGTAAAGGAGAATACTTTTTACACTTTCTCTTCTGACAGTGTTGTCTGTCGTGTGTCTGTTAATGTGTCTGATTTTGCTCTGATTTGTATTTTGTCTTTCTGTTACAGTGAGTTGTTCAGTCTGGTAGTGTTACTTGTCTGTAACTCACTGTCTTTTACATAGGCCTATAATTCAATAAGCTGTATTAAATCCTTTTCTTTATTGAGTTGTCCATAGTTTACCATGGCTTTAGTCACCATAAACAATAACTTTAATATTAAAAACAAGGACGGAAATATTAAAAAGCTAAATCATTAAAAGGGCGACATTATAAAAGCCAACAGATTTCCACCATAAGGTCACAAACAACACAATGTGGCCCCACCTATATAACAGTAACAGCCAGTAGGAGGCAATCATATGACCCAGATAATGACAAACCAGGTGAAACACATAGACATACTGAGGGGCGATACAGATCATTGTTTTGTTCTCAGATGTCAAATCTATAATGTGACCAGGATACTATGTCTATGAATCCAAAAAGCCTCCTTTCGGTTGAGTTCAAGTGTCCTGTCCCCTCCCCTGACCAAATGTGTGATGTGCTCAGTGCCCTGTAGATGCAATAAAGAATCATTATTCTACCCTCGAGCATCTTTTTGTATGGCCTAAGTAAAAGCAGCCCTCCACACATGGACCAGACAGATATATAACACAGGTGGTGTCACACTTAATAAAAACACCGTGTGTAGAAGTTCTTTTTGTGTGAACATCAGCCGAACCTTCATACATGTGAAAGCGCCGACCTTTTTCTTTTGAAGATATGAGTGAATAAGTCTGTCCCTGTGTGTGGGGACATGGCTTAAAGAAATAACAGGGCTTCAACAAACACTTCATACATTTCTGATCTGCTGCTACGTTATGACCCATCCGGACCTCTGGGGTCGTCAGGTACAGGTCTGCTTTCAGTCCCTAGAGTCAGAACTAAACATGGAGAAGCAGTGTTCATTAATTATGCGCCACATATCTGGAACAAACTCCCAGAAAACTGCAGGTCTGCTCCAACTGTCACCTCTTCTAAATCAAGGCTGAAGACCTTTCTGTTTCACAGCCTTTCACTGAAGCGATTTGAAGGCTTTGAACTGCACCGTGGCTTTTATTTTCTAGTCTTGTCTCTTTTAAACCTATTCTATTTTAGCCTACTTTCCTATTTCTCAACTTGTTTTAATGTTTTGTTTCTTGGTGTCTTCCTGCTTGTTTTTAATGTATTTTAAATGCAATTTTTTATTTATTTTTATGTAAAGCACGTTGAGTTGCCTTGTGTCTGTATTGTGCTGTAGGAATAAACTTGCCTTGCCTCCACTCAGGGTGTCACTCTCAATAATGGTCCGGTTGCTTTAAAACAACCTGTTTAATATGTTCAGTGTTTGACCACAGTTGAAGTGGAGGATCTGGGAAACCAGATATGAGCCTGTTCCTAAATATGACATTCAGGCTCCACGTGTCACTGAGCACAACAGGGTCATGCATACACTGAATAGATGAACCATTGGTGGGGATGTTGGTGTCAGCGGGTCACTGTGGTGTAAAGGTGTTTGATCACATGAAGCCTGTAAACCAGGTCACTTCTGTAATATTACCATCACATGATACATGACGATCAGCTTCTCATACAAATGGCTTTTTCAGAAACTGCCTCCTCTGATAGGCTGTGACCTACAATCCAGGCAGCAGCTCCTTCTCTGATTGGACAGCGGCCCTTCAGTACAGCACCGCTTCCTGGTTTTCTGCAAATGAAGAAATCAAGTTGTTTTTAAACCTGAGCCACGGTGGGAAACTGTGCCTTCACTGACTGGACATCAAAATGTATGAAGGTATATTTGGTGCAAAAGTCCTGAGCAGTTGTGACAGTGAATTTGTATCTGTATAAAAAGAGTCACACATGTGTATCAGTAAAGTTGAAGTCACAGAGAAGGAGTTGCACACCTGTAGAATTTGTTTGTGTCCCACAAATACAACTCAACAGTTACACCTTCTCAAATTCTTCATTACAAGTGCACAAATCCTCTGTTACAAATCACAAATTAAGAAATTCCTGCTCTCACACGTTTTGCTCCAATTGTTGCAGCAAAAATGGTGCAAAACACATTTGCACACCTGTATCAAAGAATGTGAAGATGTGGACAAAATGAACATCTGTAAATCAGTATGTGAGTTCGTGTAATGAGAGTTGCACACCTGTAGAATTCTTTCTCACAAATACACATTTTTTTCTTGGATATTTTTTCAGCACACACACAAATCAGTAACTACAACTGCTTGAATCTGCTGCTGTTGGTCACAAATGCCGTTTTCCTCTTTCAAATCACAAGTCCCCCGCGCTCTGACTTCTGCACCAAATATCTCAGCGTAGTTGGGGCAAAAGTGTGTTTCACGCAGATGCACACAAAAGCTCCTCCTTTGCTCCTCCAGTTTGGTGATGATGCCATCCTTCACACCATGGAGTTGAAACACACAGTCGTACCTCGTCCAGTCTTCGGGTGTGACTGATGAAAGGTTCAGGTCAACACTCATCTGGAAGGTTCCATCGGGGTTGGGGAGGATCTCTCCGGGGTCTACCTCCTCATGAAGTTCCTCTCCATCTTTCCTCCAGACGAGTGAGGCTCTGTGAGGGTAGAAACCTGTAGCGTGGCAGCTGACTGGAGAGGAGGGAGTCTTCTGGAGGAGAGACACTGAGGGAAGCTCTGGAGAGAGTTCAATGAAGCCATTTCTAGTTTTAACACAGAAAATAATGTTACGTCAGACTGACATAACACAACAGCAGTTCAGTCTGAGCAGACTGTATGAACATGATTGTGTCCATTAAACTACATCAGGTCAGGTGATTCTACCTGTTCTCAGCAGAAAGCTCCTCCCACAGGCCACATGCATCTTCAGCCACGCAGGGAAAATCACTGTGAGGTAGTTCTGATTGAATTTCATTTTAGCTTTGTCAGCATCCCATCTCAGTTTGGTGATGACAGCCTGTGGTTTTGGAGCAATCCATGTCACTGTCTTCAGGTCGATTGATATGAAGTCTTCTCCATCATAACCATACTGATTAAAACCAATAACTTCTCCGGTCTCATCATCCAACTCACAGCCAACCATCCTCTGTAAAATGTGGACACCTGAGACAGAGACAGAGAAAGAAACACCTCACCTCATTACTTTCAGGTTTAAGATGCCAACAATGAGCAGTGATGCATCGTCCCTGGTTTGAGTCCAAACTATTATAGCAGGGACTAACACAAAAACAGTTTTCTCTAGTTTTGTAGTATAATAGTTATATTCTGTGTTAAAAAATGTCAAGTGGAGCGTCAGTTCTGTGAGGCTTTGACTGGGTGAAGAGATTCACCTACCTGTGTGCAGGGAAGGAGTTTAGTAAGGGGAGGACATGTATGCTGGGTGTGTCCTGTATGTTTCTCTGTGTGAGACCATGCTGCCACATGTTAGTTTGTTTGAACCTATTCTGCCAATATGTTCCTGATACGTTGTTGTATCCTTTAAGTTATGTGTACATGCATCCAGATGACGTATTCCTCTCTTATGAGAAGCTGAACCCTGTAAATATGACTCACGGCGTATATTTAGATTTACAGTCATTGTGTATTGTTATTCTGTATTTACTTTTTGAATAATAGAATCACAGTGAAGGATTACAGAAGACTCATCCTTCTTGGATGCATTAATAATGTAAGGGACATTTGTTCTCATGCACTTTTTGTGTTACCTAGTTTTGGCATGTTTGCATCTATATTGATCTATATTTGCTGTTGTACAGAAATCATTCATCCATCCATCTGATCCAGCATTCCCAACTCAGTAAATGATTTAAAGGTTCTTGGATCCTCGTGTTTAAATGTGCACACCAATCAGATGTTCTGTGGTCCAGTCACCCCCTGAAGCAGTGTTAGTCAGTAAGTATTCAGTCTTTTTCACTGTGGATGATGAAAACTTTCTTTCAGCCCAGGGAGGCTGACGAAATCAATTCCAAATATTTCTGATAAAATTTTACTAAATTATTTTTATAATTATAAAGAACGACCATGAAGTAAAAGGTGAAATATAACATCGAACATACTGTACCTCCACTTTGGTTGAAGCGCTGTTTCAAACTATTGATTGTGGATTTGAAAGAATATGGCTCCAGCTACTTACTTTAAATCGAGTAACTTTTTGCTGCCGTCACAGTGAACAAACTCTGAGAAGTCTGGGAGTCCAGAAGACGCAGTGTAGATATACTTCAGGGAGTGTTTCACTGCAGGAGAAGAAGGTTTATATATCAGTATTAAATGCTACTACTACTTTTATATCATGTACAGCCAGTTTACAGTTATATCGTTTATATCAGTTTACAGTCGTAATGGTCCAAACCAGACCCAGGATCACACAGGATGTAAATGGTGATGACCTGAGTAAATCAAATTCCTATTCGGAAAAAGTGCTACTCATCATTAAAGATTGCATAACTTGTTTACTGCACTACATTATCTGACAGTTTTAGTTACTAGTCACTTTACATATTACAATTTTTTATACCCTTCCTGTCCAGTGAAAACCCTGCATCTCCAAATATGCTGATTTTGACAGTTTTAGATAGACTGAAATCTAAGTGGTCTGTGAAGATTCTCAGTCAAGGATTAATTGTTGGTGCTGTGATTGTGAAAATCAGGCCGCTTCATGTGCATGCTACTTGTCACGTACCACACATCCACACACTGTTGTTTCTGTTCCTTCCAGGCTCAGACTTGTGCAAGCCTAACCCAGAGATACTAGTTTGGTTGGAAATGAGGGGAATTCTGAGGCCAAATTGATAGCTTGAGCTGTTTTTCATGTACTTCGGGCGATTCTTGAGCAGTTTTCAGTGTGGCAGGGTGCATTATCCTGCTGAGGAGGCCACAGCCATCAGGGGTTTGTCGTTGCCATGAGAGTGTGTGCTTGGTCTACAACAGCATTTAGGTGAGTGGTGAATGTCAAGTGGCTTCTACATGAATACCAGCAGAACACTGTATTGTAACAGGATTATCAGTGTTATTCATTTAACCTCATAGTCCTTTTAATGTTATTGCTGACCAGTGTATATAATAGTAAATCACTGAGGGGGGCCATTTAACTGCACAATGAGTAATTCTACTTTTGATACTTTGAGCACATGCTGCTAATTATGCTTATATACTTCTACTTCGGTGACATTTTAAATGCATCACTTTGCAATGCAGCAGTATTTTTACAATGTGATGTTCATACTTTTGTTGAAGTATTAAATCTGAAAAATGCATGTTCATTTTTGTTAAATAACTTTATTGAACAATATGATACAGACTCCTAGTTCCAACATTTATGGAGTATTCATGGAGAAAAGGAACACGAGTGAAACAACAATATCAGCTGTGAAAAAACAGCTGATATTGTCGCAAAGCTGGACATAGTTTTTGTAGGGGGCTGCTGTATATCAGCTGGTATCTGTCCAGAAGGAAAAATCTTTTTTAAATTCAGAAATCAAATTAAGATAGTTTCTATTGTTTTCAGTTAAGATGAATGATATAATGTCATGTGCATAATTAACGATAATAATGTGAACCAAACCAGGTATTTCTTTAGAGAGACTGTCTGTGTGAACGAGAATTTGGATATTTGTCGTCTGGAGAATGATTCAGTTATTGTGCCAAAGCTGTGATGTGACTGAACATGAAGAGAAAGGGTGTTCAGAGGTTTCAGGCTTTTGAACACAAAAAGAACCTCAAAGTGAAATCTTCTTTTGAAGCATCCTGCAGCTGGATTGTATCATGATTTGAAAGCCTTTGGGACAAACTGGACATATTAAATATTTGGAGAAATCATCTGAGATTTATTAATTGTCACTTATTTTGATATTCGTGTTTCCTATAAAATCGTGAAAAAAAGTTGTATTTTTCTGTATGATTCATTTATCACACTTATCATCATAAGGCATCACTGATGAGCAGTTAGTCAATGTGGAACAACTAGGCCTTCATGTAAGTGTGAATGTGTTAGTGTCAATTGCAACATCTGGGGTCAGATTTACCAATGCAGCTGAATTCTCTAAGAGCATTTTATATCAAACTTTATATCAAAGGTGTCCAAGTGCCATAAGCATAAGTTTTCCTATTGATTGTAATAGCTGTGCTGTTCCACAAGGTGGAGCAATGTGGACTAAACCTTTGGGTAAATGTCTTCTTCCCTTAGTGTTTGTTCATCACAATGTGTCATGTTGTTGTTTTGTCAACATTCCAGTATATCTGTGGATCCACTGCAGGTTCTCCAGGTGCCTGTTTGAAGCTCATCAGTGTGAAGGCGGAGGCCTGAGTCCCTCCAGAAAGCAGCTCTCCTTTAAGGAAGCATGTCTCATGTCTAGAGTGGAGTCTGAGTAGACTGGGAATCACCTGTAAGTCTGCTTTGTTTTACATTTACCCTTGATAGTGGTTTTGTATCTGTAGCTGATTCAAGTTCAAGCAGTATTGATTCAATAATTCAGTCTTTATCAGAGATAATAGATCAGAAGCATCTGTAACATGCTGACACATCCAGTAAACCTTTCAAAATAAAGTGCACTGGAGTTGGAGCGTGAGTGATCAGCTTGTAGAGGGGACCGGGATGAGCCTTTGCTCGCCCGCAGTCTGTCTGAGCCACTGTACTGGTAAATTTCACTGAGAAAATGTTCACAGTAAAAACCATAAAGAATGAAAACAAAGAAATGTAAGATTGCATTGCGGTATTTGTACCTTTTACATGACAAATGTATCCCAGTGATGCATTTAGGGAAGGATCAGTTTGTCAGAATGTTAGAAACCGTGCTCACTTCTCCTTTAGAGACGTGACACTTTTTAAAAACTCACTCTCAGCAACAAGTTATTTTTAGGACCACTTCAACATTTGACAACATTCATTCACATTCAGATATTTGTTTTAAAATGTAGGGAGTATGAGTAAAACATTGTAAGAAAAATAAATACTCAAGTAAACATACCTAAAAAACAATCTACTTAAGCACAGTAATAAATATCTGTGATCAGCCAATATCACCGATAATATCAGCCGGCCAATAAATCGGTTGGGCTCTTGTTACAGTTGGTTTGCTGATTAAATAATTGGACTGATACTTTCAGTTCTGCACTTATTGTTTTCTCTACAGATGAAGGTAGAACATCTCTTGGATCTCTGCCAAGGTCATATGATTAATATTGCATAATTCTGCTAGTAAGTAGCTAGTAGTCTTGGAAAAAGAGGAACATTTCTGTATATTCGTCATGTGACTGAGAGGAATGTATAAAAATAATGTGCAAGCTCTCCCAGCAGGTTGTTGTCTGCCATGAATCAGTGTGAGGAACGAGAGGAGAGAGTCCCGCCCTCTAGAACCACTCTGTATGGGGAACATGACAGCCAGACCAAAGCTCATAGGTGAGATATAATCTTTATGTTGATGAAGGTTCTCAGTCATCCAGGTCATGGTAATTCTAAGTGCTGTATCATAGGCTACTGGACTTTTTTCAGTTTCAGGAGGATATGATCTTTAATTGTCCATGAGTCTTGTCCATGTCATAGATATTTATCTGAGCAACATAGTTGTCAGGATAAAATTGTGGCTGGATTATCTCATTTCAAATCTGTATCGGGAGAAACTGCTACATTTAGCTTCATAACGAGAAATGTCACAGTACCTTGTGTATGATTTAATCAGAGCTCGCTGAAGATGTTTGTCCTGATTCGTACTATTCTAAACAGTTCCACACTCTGGTCTTCTGGACTGGACTGTGTGCTGATTGGTGTGTTGAACACATGGTTAGAAGTTGTTGTGTGTTGAAATTTGTGATTTGAGTAAATTGTGTTCAGTACATTGTCCATATTATAACTGATTTAATACATGTTTCTTATGATCTAGCCCTGTATTTAAACATCTAAAATTATACATCATTTCACAGCTCTTTCATTCAGCGACCATGATTCTAAATATGTGAGATTTAATGAATTTCTTATTATCAGGATCAATCAGAGGCCAGACTATCCTGAACCTAAACCCAGCTGTGTGTCCATGAAGAGTGGCTGGTCTATGGATCCTCCTTATAACTATAAAGATGGACGTCACTCTGTTGATCAAAGGTGAGGATTTGGAAGTGTCATGAGTTTTTAACCCTTACCGACTTACATGAAGTTCCCCTCCAGGCGCTGCAGAGTACATTTGACAAAAACACTATTTTATCTTGTCGTGGCTCATCCATGGACATTGGTTTTCCATGAGTCTCGGTGTCAAAGTTAACAAATAGTTGCAGCGTTTTCAATTGATCACTTGTTTAACTTGTATGGTCAAATAGCCACACATTGTGGTGATCATCACCTTTAAGAAGGTAAGGACACAATTTTTCCAGGTCAGCTCAATCAATAACTTTACTGCGTTTTCAAACTAATATATTATATCTACTCACCAGTGGAAGAGGTTCAATCCGTCTAAATAGTGACAGTTCATTAGTTTGCCAACCCCTGACAACAGTCATCTGTAGTTCAGGGTTTGGTGGATCTTGTCCAAGATTCTGACTTGAATTGTCTTTTTTTTTTTTTTTGTTCAGTGTACAATGGAATGCATCATAACTCCAGTGTGTCCAGAAAGTCACTAAGCTGGTTTATGAGTCACAAGAGGCATCACTTTGTTTTGTTTTTGTTGGCCAACATTTGCATTGATTCTCAAACTGATTTTGTCTGACATTAAGGAAGTTAAATATACGAATAGACACACTGCTTTGACACCACGTCGATCCCTCTTTTATTCTAATTAAACAACGTTGGTATTCAACCACTATGGTCACCCCACAGTGTCATTTCCCTGCTTATGCTGCACACTGCACTGATTATAGCTTTAAAATACGCATTGAAACATGTCAAATTTTGCCATTCAATTCCAAGAAAAGCTAACCAAGAAATACCTTGATCCAAATATACAGTGCACTGTAGAAATATTAAAGCATTGGCAGTTGTTTTCTCTATATAGTGGGTACAGTGCATAATTTATCCTGTGTTTTTCTCCGAAGAATGCTGGAAGAAACTCAACCCAGCTGTGTGTCCACGAAGAGTGACCGGTCTATGGGTAATCCTATATCCTTTAAAGATGGACGCCATTCAAGTAAAAGGTGAGGACTTCAAAATGATAATGTAAAAACATTTTTTTTATCAGGCTCTCATTTGTGAGATCTTACTCATTTGAAGTTCTCTGAGTATTAACCGTCATTTTCAGCAGCAGCTGTCTCAAACTCACACAGTCAAACACATTCACTCTGTGGGCTGCCCAGTACAACAAGTCTGATACAAGCAGTCAGGAGTTAGGATGCTTCAGCATACTCTCCTTCCTAGTCCATGCCTACAGGACCCACTTACCATCCTGGTGGTTTGGGTCTCAATGATGACACCCTGCAACTCCTCAGGTCCCTGCCCTGGACCTTGTCAGGTAGAATGATAGGGAAGCTGCCTTGTCCTGCCTAAGCTACCACTACTGCTCCCATCAGAGCCCCATTCTTCAACTAGACACAGCAACTTACCCTGCCTCTTGGGTTCTTCACGCCTTCCTTGTTAGAACCTCCATGCCTGTACTTTTTGGTAATTGGAGTATGGAAACTGTATGGGAGACCATGGGCCTTCCTTCCTGCATAGATAGCTGCTGATCTTCCTGCCCACCAACCTGACAGTTGTCAGTGTTACCTTGTAACCGAGAAGAGACCTTAGGTAAGAAACGAAGGATGCCATGTTGATATGCAATATCCAGGCTTAAATTTTTCCAGAACCTGTTGGATTGATCTGCTGCCTGTGACTAATGTTAATGTTGCTGTTAGAATGTCCATGAAGTCCATACTCATCTGAACAGATAAAAGGCAAGTTTGGTGAGTTGGTGACACGTGTCATTTTCCTTTTCTCAAGGCGATGCCAGTTTTTCCCAATAGATCAGAATGAAGAATTTGATCTTTCTGCAGACATGATTTCGACCCACAGCGGTGTCCACCAGCTTGTGAGTTATGGACTTGTATCTGTTTCCTAAGTCAGCATCAACACAAAAACATTTCACTTGTTCTTGCATGTTTCTTTGATGAGCTGGATGGACGCAGTCATTTTCCAGGTACTCTGGCCCTCTGGGGGTCCCTCCTTTCAGCACTGACGTGCCAGTGTATGAATTTGGGAGAAGGAACTCTGTCAGCCTTCTGGCCATTTGAGTAAACAATATCATTCCTTCCACTTCCAAAAGGAAGAAGGATCTGAACGATCGTTGGTTTTAGAGTTCTCTTGCTTGACCTCATTGGCACACTTGTCAACAAACTTCACTTCAGTACCAGATGACTCTGAAAATCTTCCACAGAAGCTGTAGGAACTTTTGCTGACATTTTTCACTTTATGGAAGCCTAGGGCAGAGGTTGCTCTTGGTGGTCTCATCATCTACTCTGTCTCCTTCCAGTTGGACTCCCTAATATCAAAGATGACTCAATGGTTAGCCAACCACTGCTATTCCTGTTCCACAGCTGGGTTGGTTAGAGTATTCTGTTGGTAGAGGTCAACCCCTTCTTTGGAACAGTCTCTGAACTTCTGCCCCAGCAGCTGTTTAGTTAATTGGAAGAGGTTCCTTGTAAAGGCAGCTAGTTTCCACAGACTCTTCCTCCATTGTCTTCAGTGCCAGTCTGCTTTATGCAGACTGATGGCTTTCTTCCTCAGGATGTTCAGAAGTTCAGCCAGAGGTAGTGTCTCATCCTTGCTCGCTTTCTTTAACTGATGGTTCTGGGTTCAAAGCTCTTCCTGCGACCAAAGGATCTTGGCTTCCCTTTGGTCAAGATCCAATGTTAAACAAATGCAGCACCAGCATTTACGCCGATACTTGTGACCGCTATACTAGAGAGGTCAAGATCCTCTAAAAGTTCTCTTTTAATGACATCTTTAACATTTCTCATCTCATCCTAACAACTTCATACTCAACACTGCACTGAACAAGAATTATCTGGACTGATTAGAATGATGCTGAACACTGTGTACATTGTAACGGACTGATTTTGTCTCACTGCATCGTGGATCCAAAATATATTGTGTTTTTCTATCAGGAGAAAGCTGGAAAAACCTCAACCCAGCTGTGTGTCCATGAAGGGTGACAGATCTATGGGTTGTCCCATACACTTCAAAGATGGACACCACTCTGTTGATCAAAGGTGAGGATTTCAGATTGATAATGAAAACAAAATGCCGTGTCCTTATCCGACTCTTTGTTGTGAAATCTCCAGTTGAAACCTTTATTGAATTAGAGGAAGTTCTCTAACCACGAACACTCACACATTCAGTCTGGGAGCTGCTCAGTACAATCAGTCAAATACAAGTAGACAGATAAGTGCCACTGGAGCGGGAGGAACCTCAAGGTGCCTTGCTCCAGGCCAGCTGTGTACAATGAGGGAGGGAGAGCCATATGGTGGGGTTGGTGAGAGCTGTTAGGACTAAACCTGACTGACTGGCGAAGCAAAACACTGAGCTAATAGCTACAAACATCTGCAGATGTTACTGTACTGTATCTGTACTGTTGATTCTCAGTAGGATTGGTAGGACTAGAAAATATTTTGGCTCCCAGACCAGGGAGTCCTTCTCTCTGTGTGGACATATAAGGTGAGCTTATTCTTTATGATTCCTCCACAGAGTTGACCAGGAGCGCTCAAAGGTTCCTTGTGGTCAGTCTGCTCAGCATCTTCAAACACACCTGGACTCTGTATTTATGGTCTGTACATGTACAAGTGTATTTTTACATCTGTCCTGCTCACAATTATCTGCATGCTGCACTTTTTAGACCAGTGGATTGTCAATCCCTCTAACATGGATCTGATATTTGGTTCTATTATTTGAGTTTGGTCGTGTCGTTCATATAATACTCTGTTCCAGCTGCTGGAGGAGAACATTGTCACTTTTGTGAAGAATGAGCTGAAGAAGATCCAAAGGGTTCTGAGGTCAGATTATCCAGAATGTTTAGAGAGCCAGAGGGACGATGAGGAGGTGTTGGACAGTGAGGAGGAAGAGCAGAGGAGGAGCAGCAGAGAGACATTTCTGAAGATCACTCTACACTTCCTAAGGAGAATGAAGCAGGAGGAGCTGGCTGACTGTTTGCAAAGCAGTAAGAGGATTTAGAAGATAAGTTAAATAGAAAATACATTCAGATACACATTCTTTGAGGAAATATATACTTTGCCTTATAGATCTTCTTTGTGTTTCCATTCAGAAATTCTTGCTCTAGTTTGTCAGCGTAGACTTAAATCTAACCTGAAAAAGGGGTTCCAGCGTGTGTTTGAGGGGATCCCTAAAGCAGGAAACCCAACTCTTCTGAATCAGATCTACACAGAGCTCTACATCACAGAGGGAAGGACTGGAGCAGTCAATGATGAACATGAGGTCAGACAGATTGAAACAGCATCCAGGAAACCAGACGGACCTGAAACAACAATCAGATGTAACGACATCTTTAAACCTTCACCTGGAAGAGATGAACCAATCAGAACAATGATGACAAAGGGAGTGGCTGGCATCGGGAAAACAGTCTTAACACAGAAGTTCAGTCTGGACTGGGCTGAAGACAAATCCAACCAGGATATACAGTTCACATTTCCATTCACTTTCAGAGAGCTGAATGTGCTGAAGGAAAAAAAGTACAGCTTGGTCGAACTTATTCATTACTTCTTTCCTGAAGCCAAAGAAGCAGGAATCTGCAGGTTTGAAGACTTCAAGGTTGTGTTCATCTTTGACGGTCTGGATGAGTGCCGACTTCCTCTGGACTTCCACAACAATGAGATCCTGACTGATGTTACAGAGCCCACCTCAGTGGATGTGCTGCTGACAAACCTCATCAGGGGGAAACTGCTTCCCTCTGCACGCCTCTGGATAACCACACGCCCTGCAGCAGCCAGTCAGATCCCTCCTGAGTGTGTTGACATGGTGACAGAGGTCAGTGGGTTCACTGACCCACAGAAGGAGGAGTACTTCAGGAAGAGATTCAGAGACGAGGAGCAGGCCAGCAATATCATATCCCACATCAAGACATCGCAGAGCTTCCACATAATGTGCCACATCCCAGTCTTCTGCTGGATCACCTCTACAGTTCTAGAGGATGTGTTGACAACCAGAGAGGGAGGAGAGCTGCCTGAGACTATGACGGAGTTGTACATTCACTTCCTGGTGGTTCAGATGAAATTGAAGAATGTCAAGTATGAGGGAAGAGCTGAGACAGATCCTCACTGGAATCCGGAGAGCAGGGAGATGATTTTATCTCTGGGAAAACTGGCTTTTGAGCAGCTGCAGAAACGCAACCTGATCTTTTATGAATCAGACCTGACAGAGTGTGGCATTAATATCAGAGCAGCGTCCGTGTATTCAGGAGTGTTCACACAGATCTTTAAAGAGGAGAGAGGACTGTACCAGGACATGGTGTTCTGCTTTGTCCATCTGAGCATTCAGGAGTTTCTGGCTGCTCTTTATGTTCATCTGACATTCATCACATCTGGTATCAATCTGCTGTCAGAAGAACCATCAACCAAGCATGAATCTGCAGTCACACGCTTCTACCAGCGTGCTGTGGACAAGGCCTTACAGAGTCCAAACGGACATCTGGACTTGTTCCTCCGCTTCCTCCTGGGTCTTTCACTGCAGACCAATCAGAATCTTCTGAAAGGCCTGCTGACACCGGCAGGAAGCAGCTCACAGATCAATCAGGAAACAGTCCAGTACATAAATAATAAGATCGACAAGGATCTGTCTCCAGAGAGAAGCATCAGTCTGTTCCACTGTCTGAATGAACTGAATGATCGTTCTCTAGTGGAGCAGATCCAACGGTACCTGAGATCAGGAAGTCTTTCCACAGATAAACTGTCTCCTGCTCAGTGGTCAGCTCTGGTCTTCATCTTACTGTCTTCAGAAAAAGATCGGGATGTGTTTGACCTGAACAAATACACTGCTTCAGAGGAGGCTCTGCTGAGGCTGCTGCCAGTGGTCAAAGCCTCCAGGAAAGCTCTGTAAGTACAGAGATAGTTGGATTTATATATCATAACTTAAATATTCATTTTGGCTTATTGCTTCATTTTTCTTTATTCTTATCCTGTCAGGCTGAGTGGCTGTAACCTCTCAGAGAAAATCCTTGAAGCTCTGGTTTCAGTTCTCAGCTCCCAGTCCTCCAATCTGAGAGAACTGGACCTGAGTAACAACAACCTGCAGGATTCAGGAGTAAGGGTTCTGTCTGCTGGACTGCAGAGTCCACACTGTACACTGGAAACTCTCAGGTCAGATCAAGTAGTTTGTCTTAAATCATTTGAAATGTTTCTCTAAATTATCAGCTCTGTACAGGGTAAACAGCCTCTCTCAAGGCTCACAATCATATCCAAAAGAGTTGTGTTATGTCGCAGACTGCCTCCTTGAAGGTCAGAGCACATACAGTACCGACCAAGCCCCTGGCCAGAGCAGAGCTTGCTGCTGCAAGCATAACGTCAATGGTTACCTTGGCAAGACAGGTCAAGGACGTATAAGAACAGTAATGAATCTGCAATGAGCGGAGATGTTAAGCGGTGAGCAAGGCAAGCTGGCCAGGAAAATAAAGGTAGCTTCTTATCTGGAAAGATCCGACGCCTGGTTGGAGTGTCTGGAATAAACTCCTGGCAACAGAGATGAGCACCGCCATGATGCCTATGGAGGGACGAACACGCCTCAAACCAGCAGGTTATGAGGCTATTGGCATAGGTGGCAACATTCAGCACTTATGCTAGCTAATGCTAACAACATACACAACCTGCATGTTAGGGTGAGAAGATGAAAATGAGAGTGCTGGGTGCCAGGCCCCTTTATCAGGTTGTTTGTGTCACCAAGGTCACATGGGACTTTGTAGGTATTATGTCAATGCTTATCCAGGTATTTGGTACCATCTCTGGCGGTCAGATGGAATGTAATAGAACCAGATTTATCATCAAAGAGGTTTATATTTAAACACAAATGTTATTTTTCTTCCTGTTGATTATTGTCTCATCAGACTGAGTGGCTGTAACCTGTCAGAGAGCAGCTGTGAGACTCTGTCCTCAGTTCTCAGCCTCCAGTCCCCTAATCTGAGAGAGCTGGACCTGAGTAACAACATGCTGCAGGATTCGGGAGTGAGGCTGCTGTCGGCTGGACTGCAGAGTCCACACTGTACACTGGAAACTCTGGGGTCAGTGCACGTTACAATTTGCCCTAAATGTTTACAGATGTTCCTCTTACCTCTATGCAGTTTAAGCAGCCTCTTACATGCCAGCATTTCTGAATCTCCCAAATGTTCCATCAGGAGTTGTACATTTACAGTTAAGAAGTTCTTTCCTAATTTACCTTCAGCTAATGGCCAGCTCACAGGTGTGAAGTCTGGCTCATGATCCCCCATTAAGCTTTGGTATTGTGTGATTTGAATTACTACATGTTTGTTTAATCTTGAATTCAGCATAATTCAAGGGTTTTAACCAATGCTGAGAAGAACTATAGTATTTCACCAAATTTACCAACTCTGCACTGGTTACCTATTACTAGATTGTTTCAGTTACGCTGTCCATATTTTTGAAGCCTTGTTTAAATGCAAGTCTGTTGATAAGGTAGACTCCAGCTGTAATATAATCACATTTTGATAATAGTTATATATTTTTTTTCTTATTTATTATTGTCACTGCAGACTGAGTACCTGTAACCTCTCAGAATCTTGCTGTGAGGCTCTCTCGTCAGTTCTCGGCTCCCAGTACTCTAGTCTGAGAAAACTGGACCTGAGTAACAACAACCTGCAGGATACAGGAGTGAAGCTGTTATCTACTGGACTGCAGAGTCCACACTGCACACTGGAAACTCTCAGGTCAGAATTCATCAACCTGTTCCTCTTAACACCTAATCTACATTAATGGATAAACTCATAAACTGTATAACATTTAAAAACAGTTTTGTTTATTGTCTCTTTCCATTAACATGTTTCAGTTTTTTTCTGTGAGGAATCAGAGATATACCAGCCATGTTGTCAGACTGCTGATGGACATCAGTGGATGTTTACTTGTGACTAGAAAGAAAATCTGTGACCCTGTTAATGCAACCCAACAGCAACCATCCAGCCCTCTCAGTACCCTCACATTATGTGACGTGTGTTTGCAGGCTGTCAGGCTGTCTGATCACAGAGGAGGGCTGTGCTTCTCTGGCCTCAGCTCTAAGCTCCAACCCCTCCCATTTGAGGGAGCTGGACCTGAGCTACAATCACCCAGGAGACTCAGGAGTGAAGCAGCTTTCCGCTGGACTCGAGGATCCACACTGGAGATTGGACAATCTCCGGTATAGGAGCCTTTTTTATATATACAGTCTGAGACCACTAGTCAAGATACTTTTGTTTTGCATGTAATACTATTTTTATGCCTCCGTACCAGCCACTGGAGGAAATGTTCACTTGGACTCCAGACGAACTGATAAGATGTTGGTGGTCAAAGGTCAAGGTCGCAGCACCCATTTTTTCATGGGGTGGCTGTGGATCAGGGGTAGAGCCAGCGTTTTGTTATCAGGAGGTCGCTGGTTTGATTCCCCTGGTATGTATGTTAAAGTGTCCTTGGGCAAGATACTGAACCCCAAACGGCTCCTGATGTGCTGGTCGGTTCTCATTACAAATGATAATATCAGCGTAACAGTTTGACTGAAAAGTTGAATCTTTCAAAAATGTACATGATTTTCAGAATATCACAGTATTTGGTACGCCCCCCTTTTGCTTTAATGGCAGCATGCACTCGAGCTGGCATGGACTCCACAAGCTTGTTTAAAACCTTGATGACTCAAGTCAGCATGATTTGACAGTGTTCCACAAATCTTCTTTTAATGTCACAGAATGCTTGGCTTTCTCAGTCTTTAACTGTCCCTATATATGTTCAACTCCTTTCAGAGTGGAGCCTGGTGGAGTCCGATGGTTGAGACCAGGTCTGAGGAAGTGTAAGTGTGTTTTTGATTTAATTCATGAAAAAGAAAGCAGCACACATTCAGCCATCTTCAAACCGTGACATCACTCATTCAAATCACTAATGTCCTGATTCAAACTGTCAATAAATGAAAAGAGTGTAGATGAATAACTGTTTCTTGCTCTGTCCAACAGATTCCTGTGAACTCATACTCGACACAAACACGGGAAACAAAAAGATCAAACTGTCTGACAACAACAGGACGGTGACATTTGGAGGGGAGGTTCAGTCATATCCCGACGATCCAGACTTCAGGACTCAACTGGTGCCGTGTCAAAATGGTCTGACTGGCCGCTGTTACTGGGAGGTCGAGTGGAAAGGACTGGTGTCTATATCAGTGTTGTACAGGCAAGTTGGCAGGAGAGGAAATGGATATGACTGTGAGTTGGGAAGAAATGATCAGTCTTGGAGTCTGGAATGCTCTGATGTTGGTCACTATGTCAGGCACAATAATAGAGGAATATTCATTCCTCTCCCCTCCTCCTCCCCCTCCTCCTCTGTGTCTAACAGAGTAGCAGTGTATGTAGACTGTCCTGCTGGCACTCTGTCCTTCTACAGAGTCGCCTCTGACACACTGATCCACCTCCACACCTTCAACACAACATTCAGTAAATGTCTTTATCCTGGGTTTGGGTCTTTGTCTAATTGGTCTGAGTCCTGAGTCCCTGATTCCCATGAACCTAAAGCTGTAATAGTATTTGTACAGAGTTGAGCTAGTCCACTTTGCTGAGTTCGGTGAAGTGCAGCTGCTGACTGTATAGGAGGCATTGAGCTTTCAGCTGATTGTTTGGTGTAACTGTAAAGACAATTGCTTTAGTGAGAGTACTAAACAGTATGTGTACCTACAGTGTGTCTGGGTGAACTCCTTTTGAGTTATGTGCACGTATTTTTTGTGCTTATTATCTGTGTGGAGTTGCTGATTGAGAACACTATATATGTGTTTGCATTGCATATTTCTTTGATGTTAAAGAATCACTGAACTAAGTCTGAAAATGAGAGTATAGTGTTCTATTTTTCTTTTAAATCAAGGGCGAAGGAATGTTAGTAATCACAAGCAAATGCAAACAAACATGTTTTCTCACATCTGGAGAACAGGATTTGAAGGCTAGGGCATCTCTGCAGCACTTCCGCACTTCATTATGATGCTGTTTTGTCACATTTCACTTTCACCAGAAAAATTGCAGCTGGTGCGATTTGGATATTGCACCTATTGTGAATTCAATAACATTCCAATAAATTGTGCAACCCTAATTTAAATGTAATTTTAATTCTGAGGTTTGGACTGTTGGTTGGACAAAACATTGGGAAACATTGGGATTTCTCACTATTTTCCAAATCTTTATGAACTAATTAATTGATTAATGAAAAATAATTTAAAAAAAAAAAGCTGCACTTCAGCCAACTACAACAATTAAATCCTGAATGCACAAGTAGTAATACTGATCTATTTATATAAAAAAAACTATAAAAGTCACTGAGACATTACATAAGTATTAGTTAGCTATGCAACATGTTTCAGTGCAGGACTTGTGACAGACTATATTTACTGTACTTTTAAAGGGGCACTATGCAGTTTTAGAGAAGAAATTCTCACACAGAATTTTAATATTTACAATATTGATAGGCTAATAATACAAACTCAGAAATATTTATTTTTGCTCTCAGATGAAAATAAGGCTCCCAGAAATACAGTTTGAAGCTAGAAAGGTGTTGGGGTCCGCCAAATATCAACAAAGTAAAACAGTATGAAATTGTGTTGTCCTTTAAGGTCAGTTTGTGCTCATTCAGTTTATTCAGTCATGAAAACGAAGACAGTTTGTTTATTCGGTTTGTTTAGGCATAAAATATCAGTCAATGAAGATCTTTCTCTTCTGATTTTCTGAATTTCTTCCCCAAAACTACATAGTGCACCTTAAAGTATAAGATCTGAATACTTCCTCCATCACTGCAGACACAGAGGGGTGTTACCAAGAGGCTGGTTAATGTCGTCAGTCTGCCTGACATAAGACTATCCACATTATTTTGCATCTCAACAACAGAAAACTCTGCAGTCATGCAAAAGTTTTGGTCCTGTGTATTTAAATAGAGGTATTTGTCAGGCTGGCTGATTGCGCTTGGGTGCCATCTAGTGGTGAAACTACCGCACAATCACATGTTGCTTTAAGTATGTTTTGACCGGCCGCTGATGAATCATGAAGTGAAAAGGCTTTATTGTAATTGTGAAACGTATGGTCCCGTCAAAGTCAATCGGAGCTTGGACTAAAGACTCACTCGAAATGTTTACACGTAGATAGCTCGCGGTCATAACTACTGTGACTACTGTGGAGCAGGGCTGCCACAGCAGCCAGTCAAGATGGACACCGCCGAGGAAGGTAGCTAGCTATGTTAAAACTTGATCGCCCCAAATGTTCGCGCTTACTTCAACAATGTCTGTATCGTATTCTAACCCATTCTTAATTACTTCAGTTGCAGTTACCGATTCAACACTTTGTTATGCAGACAAAGGTTCACCAGAATTTTAAAAAAACGCTAGCCAATTAGCGTTAGCTGGCTAGCTTACTAGCAGTAGCCTACTCCGGTTAGCTTGTAAATAAAACCAGCAACGTTAAGTTTCTGCTGTCTGCTTTCAAAAACACTACATCCACCTTAAGAGGGCTGCGGTGATAGGCGTCCTAGTACACGACTTCACATTAAAGTCATACATAACCTGGCTAATTATTTAGTTACAGGCTAATATTCATTAAGTTTAATGCAACTGTTATCATAACAATAAGTGCAGGAAGTTATGATAACAGCTAACGTCACGTTGTACCGCCGGTCACCTGTGGTAACAGACGTTACACTCATTCATACCAAAGACAAACATTGATAACACCAATAAGTCCAACATACTTTAACCTTGTAGTTGTCATTAATCTTAGACCAAACGAATGTACCGTTGGACACCTAACGTTGAGTTACTTAAAGTTAACGCGTGAGCACATTCTCTCTCAGCATTAACGTTATTTATGCTACAGGGAAGGGAATGATCATTAGTCTGTGATAGTCTTTGATTATGGTTATACCATAATTTTTATTTATGAAGCTGGTCAGGCAAAATGCACTCTGGCCTCCCTAACTGGTGTTATTCTCTTGCATCCAGGACTAGTTATAGTTAATTTATTTTTGGCATGCAGTGACTCAGGTAATCCAAGGATTACAGTTTGCCCTACTGTCAGTATATGACCTGTCCTATTCACTGAAGATACATAGTCATGCTATCCCAAATCTGTCTTGGTTTTCAATTCTGGAAACCACTGAGAGTGTTAATGTTCTGCAGAAAGCTTGCATATATTTTTACTGTCTTTAACATTCATCATCATATCCGAGGTGTGCCTAGTTGATTAAAAGAAGTTTTGCAGTAGTAGGATCTCGTGGTATGCCAAGTTGTGTAATTATGTGCCTTCTGTGCAGCGGACATCTGTCGGGTATGTCGTTCGGAGGGGACCCAGGATAAGCCGCTCTACCACCCCTGTGTCTGTACCGGCAGCATCAAGTTTATCCATCAGGAATGGTACGTTGAGTGACCAAGTTTTTCAAATTGGGAAATCTGTGTGATTCCATTGTTTTCTCCTGCCTTTCCTCTCCTTATTTTTGATCTCATTTGTCCACATTTTCAGTCAGTTTTGTTGACTTTGTTTGCATTTTGTAGTTGAAATTCCAACACAGGGAAATAATTCTCCGGGGAAGTTAGAGAGTGGCAGGGTTAGATGTACAGGGTGTCTGCAGGTCCTTATTAAGTCTTAAAATGTTGTAAATATTAGGCCTTACATGTCTTAAGTCATTTTGAATTTGAATTTGCGAGTTCCTAATTCACACAAACATTTAATCTAAGCTCATTTATACATCTTAGAATCTATTTTTGTCAGAATGAGTCAAGCTCTTCCAATGTTACAAATCTTTAAACCCAACACTGAATCTAAACAGGTCTTACGTTTTGTTAAATAATGTCGAAAACATCTTAAGAAGTATTAAAGTTAAGTGTCTGATGCCTGTAGACACCCTGAGGTACCTGAAAATAGGTAATAAATGAATAATTGCACACCTGACAAAGAATCATGGAAAAGATGAGTGATTTTTACTGCAGGGCCAGAGAGTAAGATTGTTGGACATGAAGTGCAGATGGTGTAAAGTTCCCATTGGATGAACAGACTAAACTCACTGCCTGTCCTTTGTACTTACAGCTTACTGCAGTGGCTGAAACACAGCAGAAAAGAATACTGTGAATTATGCAAACACAGGTTTGCATTTACACCAAGTAAGTTGTTTGCTTTTCATTAAGTCGGATCAGTACATTAGTATTCTGTTCACTCTGTGTTAGCTCCTCTAAGTGCCCTATTACAGTATAACTATGTATTTTCCTTACTTCCACTATCCTCATTCTCATTTACCTCCCTCATTCTCTCCTTTCCCTAGTCTACTCTCCAGACATGCCATCTCGCTTGCCGGTACAGGACATCTTTGCGGGGCTGGTCACCAGTATTGGAACAGCCATCAGATACTGGTTCCACTACACACTGGTGGCCTTTGCCTGGCTAGGCGTGGTGCCTCTCACAGCATGTACGTCACATCATTTCATTGTTCAAACAAAATGTGAGGGTGTTATATCAGCAGTTGTCAAACTGGTGCAGCATAGTGTATGTATCTTACTTCCAACAAAGTTTTGGGAAAAGTTCAGTAGAAAACAAACGTTGGGTGTTCGTTTACATTTTAGAAGTACTAAAACTAGATGTTACAAACTAATGCAAATTCAACCATTCCTCTCAGCTTGAAGAAAGAGTAAACTTGAATGTTTGTTTTTTTTCTAACAGGTCGAATCTACAAGTGTTTATTTACCGGCTCTGTGAGCTCTCTCCTTACCCTGCCATTAGATATGCTTTCAACGTAAGTTCAAATGACTCTCTGCTCTTTGTTTTGGCCCTTTGCTCTCACAGTCATGTTCTTTCTGTTGCTCATATTACTTCACTACAGAGAGCTGAACAAAGGGAAAGAAGAGATGACATGACATGGTGGATGGAAGGAGCTATTATAAATAAACACATTTCTTAAAGGGTAACTCCACCAATTTTACACGTTAAAGTGTGTTTCCAGGTCTTGGGAGAACTACTGCAAGTGTGATAAAAGTAGTATAAAGACTTTTGTGGCTCCAGAGGAAGCTGCCTGTAATCTGATAAATTGCCTCCATTGATGTCACTTAGTGGCTAAATTGCATTGTGGGCAATGTTGGCCAGGTTTTGAAAAGCAGCCCACTGGGTAGCACTGCACTTCTAGAACACTGTTGGACTTATTATGGACAGTTTAAAAACAAATTGATACAGCAGAATCAGAGATATCGTCTTTTTTCCCCCCACACATTCTTCTTCCTTTTCAAAACCTAATGCTTACATTTCGTGCAATGCAACTTAGCCGCTGAATGACATCACTGGGGGCAGTTTGTCAGATTACATGCAGCCTTACCTGGAGCCAAAGCTAGTATAAAATACTTTATGCTACTTTTTCACATATAGTATGTATGACCTGTAAACACACTCTAACATGTAAAATTTACAACATTTAAAAGTAACCCTGTAGGAAGTGTGCTTATTGGTAATAGCTCCTTCCATCCATTATGTCATCTCCTCTTTCCCTTTGTTCAGCTCTCTGTAGTGAAGTTAACTGTGATTAACATAATGATTCATCTCTTCCTCGCAGGCAAAACCTGCTTGCTGACTGCCTCCAGGGCTGTTTTGTGGTCACTTGCACGCTGTGCGCCTTCATCAGCCTGGTGTGGCTCAGAGAGCAGATAGTCCATGGTGGTGCCCCTCAGTGGTTAGAGCAGAATCAACCCCCTCTTGTTCCTAATCAGCCTAACGGTCCTGTACCTGCTAATGAGGTGAGATCAAGTTATGTTGCATTTAACTTGCATTGGTTTTCTACCTGCAGACAAAGCTGAGCAGATAGTGGTCGAATGAAGTGTATTGGCTTCCCCATGTATTGTACCACTGATGCACTCTGACATAGTTGGCACCATGACAGGTTCATTTCTGTAAATGATAAGCCAGTGGAGTTTATGATTACCTAAGGCATTTATTCTTAGTTTGTTTTGGGTTTTTTTTAGACAATTTTTGTCACATGAATTTTGGTTAAGATAACTTTTTCTTTGTTTTGGTGAAAAATAATTGATGCAACTTTAACTTTCTCCCACACTGTGAAGTTTTCTGTGGTGGCTTGCATTTGTTTTGTGCCTGCCTGGTCTGACCAAGGCTTCCCTCCTAGAGGAACCTTCAGGACAGTTATCTTTTCGGATAGCTGGCCTAGACATTTGTCTGTGTTTACACATACAACATGAGTAAAACAGTGACTACACTATGTCAGTCCTCTGCTGTTGTTATTGGTAATGAGCAATCCAGTTCACGTCTCAAACATCAAGCTGTCCTTTTATAATTGCCAAATCCAAAACTATGACTACGATTAATGAACATAGAAGAACTCAAAAATTGTGTGCAGGCTATGCTGTAGGTACGCTACTGTAAGTGTTATTTAATGATTCTACAGGCTCCAGGTGGTAACAACGCCCAGGCTGCTGCCGATGGAGCTCCAGCCCAGCACCCTGGAGACCCTGCTGCAGACGGGGCGGCACCTGCCAACCCACATGAAGCTGGCAACCACAGAGATGAGGCTGATCTTGACGATGAGGAAGAAGACGACGATCGGGAGGACGACGAAGAGGAGGATGAAGATGAGGAAGGCAGGGAAGAGGATGCTGCTGATGCCAATAATGGAGGACAAGGTCAGTGTGATGCACTTTAAAGTACAGGCTTTCAGGCGTTCTACTTCGCAGTGTTAAGTGCAGGCAGAACTACTGTGCATTGGCACTTTTCTGGGAAATACAGTTATTAAATTATGATAGGAAAGTTGAGAAATGTGGATATGTGATCAGTTTAATTAAACAACATAAACATAAATGCTTCAAAGGTAGCTTTAAGATTGAGCTGATGTTTAGCTCTGTGTCAACTGGTGTTAATGTTCATTTCTCTATAAAGGAGTAAATAGACCTAAACCATGGCAGGGAAAAGAAACGTAGATGGTAACAAAGCCATGGAAACATATTTTCACTGCAGATTGTTGGTGTTGGTTTTCCGTATTGTTTCAGTTGTTTCTGATTGTCCTTTGCAGAAGATTTGAACTGGAACGCCCTGGAGTGGGACCGTGCAGCAGAGGAGCTGACCTGGGAACGGGTGGGACATCAGTTTTTTACCCCTCTGTCTCCTGCTCTATGAAGTGTTTTGATACAGCTCGGACACAATGCTGAAAAAGTGAAGTGCAAACAGGGTAGCTGTTAGGGGGCAGATGAATGTGGGCTAAAAGCTCCTGTGACGGGAACTCTCCATCTTGCTGTAGTGTCCTTTAGCAGCACTCTGAATTCCTGCCACTTTGAGGGATGCTGTTTGTAGCTGGCCTGGGGTCAGTTAATGTCTTCGTATTAGTAGGAGTTACAGCTGTGTTATTAGCAGCAACAGTTGTAGTAGGACTAGTGTTATTGCCATGTTGATTCACATGTGTCTTAAAGTATCATAATGACATATATTTCTGTTTGTGTCCCAGATGCTGGGGCTGGATGGTTCGCTAGTTTTCTTGGTAAGTGCACACACTTTCTAGACAGAGAGTACGCTTTATAGTGAGTCCCAATTTTGCAAGTCTGTACAGTGAAGGTGATTAGTTACGTGACCAACCAACCAGCCATGACCAGTACTGTAGGCCTACTTCATGTTTGTCTTGCAAGTATAATTATTTAGTCATTTAAATTTTAAAAAATGCTCACAACCACTGCCTTTTTGAAGATGAACTACAATGTAACTCTATATGCTGTAGTTTTCGGGGTGCTGCAGTCGTGTTCCAGATTTTCTATTCCATCGTCATCACATTATTGAGCTACATTTAAAAAATCCATTTTTGACATTTGTGAATCAATTCTTAACTGTAGTAGATAAAGATCTTTTCGTTCACCCCTTCTATAAACTGGAATTTCCCTTTAACATCCATGGAATTGCATGTTACATGTTGATATGATGCATATACATTTGCTTTAAAGCTAGAAATAGTTGAACCTTGTCAGAGATCCTTGTTTTGTGTCTCTTCTCCAGGAGCATGTGTTCTGGGTGGTCTCTCTCAACACACTCTTCATCCTGGTCTTTGGTAAGTTAAACCTGCAATGTAACAATGATGTACATGCTGTCATTACTTTCAAGAATCTTATCAAGCTTTTGGTGTACCATTACAGTGGAATTAGCTCTTATCTATGTAGGTTGTCCACCATAATTAATTGATACAACACAGTCCTGTGTACCTTCTCATACACTACACTAAACTACAGATTCTAACCTAACCTCTGTATTTCTCTCTAGCTTTTTGCCCGTATCACATTGGCCATTTCTCAGTGGTTGGACTGGGCTTTGAAGATTATGTAAGTGCAGAGAAATGCACGAGTCGACACTTGTCCAGTTTGAATTCTAATATTTGGGTTTTTCATGCAGTGATGGAATGTATTTGATGATGATTTTTTGTTGTGGTTGCAGGTCAAAGCTTCACACTTTGATGGCCTCATCACCACCATACTGGGGTACATTCTCCTGGCTGGGGCTCTCATAGTCTGCCACGTATCCTTTATATACATTAAATTACTGTTTGTGTATGAAATGACCTACAGTATGTCTGACATTTCTAGTTGCCTATTATGGTTGTGTATAACTGTTTGAAGTTGTGTCAGTTGTCTTTGGTGTGTTTTGTTTAATGTTTTTATTTATTTTAGAATGTATATCCTAAATTAAGGTCAATACTTTTGCAAAGAACCTTAAGTTCCTCCCTTTTACGTACATGTCTGACAACAAATGTTAGGGAATGCTAGATTGTTTTGACTTCAAGAGTTTATATGAATGTGTTCAAAAGAAAAACTCAATTGTGCTGCTTGAAGTACAGACAATGTTCTTTATTGCACACTTTGGTTTCAGTCCTTAACTGTTCCTCCTTCAGGCACTGGCTTCATTAGTGAGGTTCCAGCGGTCCAGACGCCTCCTGGGTGTCTGCTACATTGTTGTCAAGGTAAATTAGAGATGAAAGATTGGAATGTTTCCAAAAAGGTTTTTTTTCTTTTTATCTAACCAGCAAAGCTTTCAAATTAAGAAAAAATAGGATTACAGGAACAAATTATGAAAACTTCAACTAAATTGTGTTTATGTTTTTATATGTCGCAGGTATCCCTTCTGGTTGTCATGGAGATAGGCTTGTTCCCACTGATTTGTGGTTGGTGGCTTGACATTTGCTCGCTGGTAAGTCAATCATGCAGAGTAAACTCGATGGATCACGGTCACTTACTGGCCGTTAATGACTAACAAAACAGATTAGATGCTGTCATGATTATGCAGCGTGTACTGATTCGAACAGAAACTTGATTAAACACTCAATTTGGGAAAAAAAATCTTCAAACATTAAATTTCTTGGACCAATTCCCCAAAAAACAGATGGTTTTTGCCTTGGTATTGAAAACCCAGACAGTAAAGCATGTCCTTTGTTCATTGCAGGAAATGTTTGATGCAACGCTGAAAGACAGGGAGCAGAGTTTTGACTCTGCCCCCGGTACCACCATGTTCCTCCACTGGCTGGTCGGCATGGTCTACGTCTTCTACTTCGCCTCTTTCATTCTTTTGTTAAGAGAGGTAAAATGGAGGATTTCATCCAGTCACAGTCATGCATTGTTCCTGATGTAAAACCTGACAAACCATCTGTAGCTTTTAAAATCTCACGCTATTGCACGTTTGTTTGGTTGCAGGTGCTCCGGCCTGGTGTGCTGTGGTTCCTGAGGAACCTGAACGATCCAGATTTCAACCCAGTCCAAGAGATGATCCACCTGCCCATCTACAGACACCTGCGGAGGTTTATACTCTCTGTGGTCAGTCAAGTATCCTCCTCTTCTATTCTTTCCCAAACCTAACTTTGAGAGGCATAACAGTGCCAAGGTTTCTGCTAGAATTGCCATAAAACATTAAAAAAGTGCAAGAATGGAAATCAGGGATTAAAAAAAATCAATATAAATGGATACAAGCACACTTTAATAAGAAGAGATCATTTGAAAGTATGTAATGACATTTATTGAGGTTGCAACAGATATAAGATAGATTGAAATCTCTGCAGTTTAAACTCTGCTGATGGTGGATTTAAACCAGTAGATGTAAGTTTGAAACACTTGGATCATCCTGAGGGCTAAAGAGGTGATGGGGAGGGTGTGGATGTTGCATATGTAGGTTGAAAGTAAGACTAATCAAACAAAGTGATATTTAAAGAACAGTCTCTGAGGACTGATTGATTCAAGGAATAGAGGCATAAAGAATCGTATATCATTATCAGTATTGTTTCCCATTGATATCCCAATTGAAAGAGTGAGAAGAATAAGATCTTCCTTACTGACACTTTGCCGAAGCGTCATATAAAGCTAATAGGCATAGGTTTATTATACGTTAGTTTTATTTGCTAAGGTTTAGAGATACCACTGTCTGAACTTTCTGCCTCCACCTCATGTCTGTTACAATAGCTCCTCTATCAGTATAATCCTTGTGGATGTGCTATTTACAATTACACAGTTTAGGCACCATTTAAATAAAGCAGAACATGGCCAGGTTGCGATGAGTTGTGCGGCGGTGTAGGAGCCTCATTCTGTGGCCAAATTTTGTGACATAAGTTCAACAGTGAGTTGAGTCACACAGCACACATAACTAGGATGCAAGACTTTTCAGAAATATTTTTTTTTTGACAGCCATATCGATTTATTTCAGAATTTTACTTAGAATTACTTAGAAGTCTCAAACTTATTTAAAAACCAGTTTCCCACATTGGTTTAACTTGACTCCTTTAGTGAAAAAATGTGTTTGTCTCTTATCTCTGTGTGTTGTTTGTGTGCATGTGTGTATTTCCAGGTGGTTTTTGGCTCCATAGTCCTGCTGATGCTTTGGCTTCCTATCAGAATCATTAAACTGCTCTTCCCAACCTTCCTGCCCTACAACGTCATGCTTTACAGGTAAACATAATGCTATTCTTCAGTGAGGCATAACCAAAATAGGAAGCTGCTAGAGAAAATGGGCTTCCATTCCTAGTTTCACGTATACTATAAAGTGAATGTGGATTGAGTTTGGTTTATGTCTTGTCTCTGCAGCGACGCTCCGGTCAGCGAGCTGTCATTGGAGCTGCTCTTGCTTCAGGTTGTTCTGCCGGCATTGCTGGAGCAGGGTCACACTCGCCAGTGGCTCAAACGGCTCGTCCACGCCTGGACATTCACCGCTGGATACATGCTGTAGGCTGGAGGCACACACACACACACACACACACACATTAACACAGATGTTGCAACAAAGAATGTAAAATGGTACAATGGCATAAATGTTAACATAGTTAGTATATAGTGTTGTCTTAAAATGATTTTCGTCGACCATAACTGGTGTCAAGTGTGGACCACAAGATCCACATGACGGAGCCTCAATCATAGTTTGCTCTATTTGTCCAGTGTCATTCTGTCACTTCACAGTCGTAGTAATCAGACAAAATAATTACTCATCAACGGCTCCCCCGCAGTGACCTTCATTCCTACCTGCTGGGAGACCATGAAGATGATGATAACCCACCAAACAACAACCCTCCTGGTCGCCATAACAACAACAGGATCCCTGGCCTTGGGGAAGGGCTTCATGCTGCCCATCAGGCCATTCTGCAGCAGGGCGGTCCTGTGGGTTTCCAGTCTTACCATCGGCCCATCAACTTCCCTCTCAAGGTGACATGCATCATTGCGATTATCCACATCAGAACACACTCATGTGTCCTGTCACTGTTGAAGCACGTGCTGCTGCTGCTACCTGCAAACTGATTTTTGTGTGTTTTTGGTTGTTAAGATAATTCTCCTGGTGGTCTTCATGTGTGTGACGCTGTTACTGGCTAGTCTGATCTGCCTCACGCTGCCCGGTAAGTTGTGGCCACAAGACCGCCTGTTCCCGTTATCAGTCGTTCTTTACACCTCCATTCTTACCGCCCTCTCTCTCTTCCTTTCTCCCAGTGTGTGCGGGTCGCTGGCTGATGTCTTTCTGGATGGGCAGCGCCATGGTTCACGAGCTGTACACAGCGGCCAGCGGTCTGTACGTGTGCTGGCTGTCGATTCGGGCTGCGACCGTGATGCTGTCCTGGATGCCACAGGGACGATCTGTCATCATGATCAAAGTCCAGGAGTGGACATTCATGGTAATGTAGATGTTTGTCTGGTCCTCCCAGTGTATGGCGTATACATTGCTGTTCTGTATTACATTGCAAATGATTTTAATGTGTATTTGGGTGGTTTGAATGTGATGTCTTGGTGAGAACAGATCCTAAAGACCATTGTGGTGGCTGTGATGTTAGCCGGGGTGATTCCTCTGTTGTTGGGTCTGCTCTTTGAACTGGTCATCGTAGCTCCTCTCAGAGTCCCACTGGACCAGACGCCTCTCTTCTACCCCTGGCAGGTAGGACTATAGAATTTGTATGTGTGTGAATATGTGAAATCATTCACATCATTTGGTTTCATCCGTCTGAGAAGTCATAGATTATTCACACCGACACTGCCCTTTTTAATATAAAGTTAGAAAGTATTGACAGTTACCTCAAACATCAAATCTCAGGTCAATCTTCTTTGTGTGTTTAGATGACATTTAGCATTTGACAACTTTTGCTTATTTCATTAAATTGAAAAAGAATGTTTCTAGAGAAAAATGCTTATGTTTCTCAAAGTAAGGTTATAAAAAATTACAATACAATTTCAAATAATACCAGCCAGCATTCATTGTCAAAACAGGATTTGCAGAAACTTACATTTTGGAACAAATCTCATTGTGTCTTGGTTTTGAAATGGTTGACGTTGTTGTTTGTGTGTGGCAGGACTGGGCTCTGGGCGTGCTCCATGCTAAAATCATTGCTGCCATCACACTGATGGGCCCCCAGTGGTGGCTCAAAACCGTCATCGAGCAGGTCAGCCTCACCTCCTACCGAGCTTCTTTAAGTAAAATGGGATCACTCTTGTTTTAATACTTTGTAAAGACAAACATACATGTCTTTATATGATCCTAATATACATCTTGTCCACATTATAAAAAATAATGCCTGTTAATACGTGTCTATAGAAGCCTATTCCATGAACTAATCCAAATTTTGTTGGGGTAATTCACTTTTAAAGACAAAAAGAACTGAACTTCCCTCTCTCTGCTGTAGGTGTATGCTAACGGTATCCGAAACATTGACCTCCATTTCATTGTGCGAGGGCTGGCTTCCCCAGTCATCTGTGTCCTGCTGCTGTCTCTGTGTGTGCCCTACACAATCTCTAAAGGCATTACACCACTGCTGGGTGAGTCTCTGTGTGTGCTTGTGTCTGGGTTGAGTATGACTTTTCTGGTACCTAGTACTCTGACAAGCATCAGTTTCAAGGTAGTAGAGGAAAAGAGAAGAGCTTCCTTCATCTCTGCTCCTTTTCTCTGTTGTCTCCCCCGCTGCTCAGCATCTCTCATCCATCACTAACTCCCTGTGAGTGGGGTCAAAGATGGCCTAATGAAGAATAATCAGTTTTCATTCTCCCTGCTTTAGGATTTCATTATCATTTACATTAATGTTGACACACTACATTGCTTTACAGCTCAGAATGGGATTTGCTTGACGTTGCACATATGTTAGAATGCTATTATAAGTCCTTGTTCACTATGTGAACTGGCTTCAAGTTGCAACAAGCATGCCTGTATAGAAATATTGTTTTTGAACAGTACATGTATCTCATTTAACCATTAACCATCAAGACCAAGATCACTCACATCTTTTTGTTTTCATTACTCATTATCCATCATTGTTACAAACATACTTCACCAAATCTTACATGTCATGTCACAAGCATTAGCCAAACTTCACTTCAGTGTAAACTGTTGCACTGTACTCTACATGTCAGTATGTTTTAACACTGTCCAGTTAGGGACGATTCCTTTAGATCATGAATGATCTTGAAGGCGTCCGTCATCTACTTTTCATAGAGATTGCAGTATTTAATTTCCTGTTACTTCTGTTATCTAACTTCAAACAACCTCAGTGACTAGTGGTTACGCGCTGCATCAACAAACCAGCAGGCTGATGCAGCCAATTAGATGGCTTTTAGATTCTAATTGGAGAAATGTTTGGCTCTGCCTTTGGTGATGTACTGTAAACAAAGCAATGTGAGCTAAAGCTAGACTCATGGCAGATGAGAAGCTTGTGTCAAAAAAGAATAAATCTTGTTTTCCTTTAGTGGTGCAAGTGGAGAAATGTATAGGCTAATGAAAATCTGGTCCTAATATACAGGGCATTTCAAAATCGAGTGAAAAAGTTGCAGTTTATGTCGTGCGTCATGACTGAGATTAAATAGATTGCGACATTATTTTTCTTCCTGATTGCTCATCCCTACATCCAATTGTGCCTTCTTGTTATGTTATATTGCATTAATAATAAACAAAATGAAAAATAAATATCACTCAAATGTGATAAAATTGACTACCCTGCAAGTGGATGAGAAAGTAAGCAGAACCAAAGGGACTCTTAACTTTATGTTTTTCTTTTGTTGGTTTTGGTGGTGACTAAATTAGAAATTGAGGCACAGAGGTAGCAGGCAGGCACTCTCATCAGGCCCACAGCGCAGGCAGAGCCTTACTCATTTGGACACGCCACTCATTTGAGAAGTGCTTTTTATGCAAAGCCTTCCCAAAGCACCAATTTTTTTTCAGACAAAAACAAGTGTTTTTGATGTTGACTCAGACAACACTTGCATTTAAACAACCAGTCAATTAAGAATTCCCAGCCGTTGTTGTAATCAGGATTTTAGCCAAAGTGCAATTGATTGTTTTTGTCTTTCATTTACTCTGTACACACACACACACACACACACACACACACACACACACACACACTCTTAAAGAGTAGATTCTGTTGCAGTGTTTACTCTCTTCTCTCTCTTCCCCCCACCTCCCCCTCAACCTCCCTGCTCCCCGCCCTCCCTCCCTTTATAGGTGTGCAGCCGGAGATGCAGACGCTGGTGGAGAGGAGGATCTATCCGTTCCTGCTGATGGTGGTCATGCTGTTGGCCATACTGTCCTTCCAGATACGACAGTTCAAACGTCTCTACGAACACATCAAGAATGACAAGTTAGTAGACCCGAAAAAACTAGTGTGTGATCTAACACATTGGGGTAAAGGAGCATAGTGTTTAAGTCAATCGTGCTATTTACTGATCCAGAGAAAGTTAAGACAGAGGGCAGTAGGGCGAAGGGATATGGCAAAATTGTATTCCGATGATTGTTGTCATATCAGTCAGTAGGGGTGTTCCAACAATGGTACCTCACGATTCGATTCGATTTCGATTATGGGAGCTTCGATTCGATTATTGGCCACGATTCTTCGATTATTGCAATTTTTAATGCTTTTTTCCATACAAGATTGATTTTGTCTTCATCTGTGGCTATATTTGTAAATAAATAGCCTATCAATTAACTCAGTTCCTCTAAAACTACACTCATAAAGTAAATAACAAGGTTTTTTGAACATTTGACTTGTATTTTTCAAAGACACAAAATATTTTATTTTATGACTATGTAAACATTTGCACTTTGACCTACTTAACTTTGACCAGGGAAAGCTCCACTTGCAGGAGAGCCCCCTCTATTGGCGGAAAACACTGAAAACAGTCAAGCCCTGGATTTAATGAGGCGTAAACATGTGATGTGACGTGGCGTGAAGCACGAAGTTGGCCAGTGATCAGTGACAACAAAGTTGTCTTCAAAATAAGAGCTTTACATTGCACCCCATTGGATTTTAGAACTGGGTTCTTAGCGGGGGGCTTTTAATTTGAAAGTAGCGACCATTCGTAGCTTGCCGCTACACAACAGCTGACAGTCAGCAGCTACTAGCTGTTTGGTTGTGTCCGCTAGCTGTCAGCTACAGAGACCGAGGAGACGGTAGCATCTCCCGGATCTCAGCGGCTTTCCAGTTGCTCATCTTGACATCCGCGGATGAAGTGATGAACTGACTGCTGTGATCAGCTGTTTCCTGGTTTTAAAACTCCCGGCTGCGGGTCACACAACAGTGCACGTTATCGACACCCCCGCCCATGTCCCGCAATTGCCGGCACATTGACGCCTCGGATTTAGATAGCAATGGAGGCGGCAGTAAGTGTACCCTTAGAGGCGTCAAATTGGCGGACCAAAACAGACCGCCAATTTGCCGCCTTCTGTCTAAATGCGCGGACCTAGCAAAGCATCGACGTTAATTAATCGATGCCGAATCGTCACGTGACGCATCGCGATGCATCGCCACATCGATGAATTGCACCCACCTCTATCAGTCAGTATTCATACGGCAATATAAGTCAATATTTTCTGTTCATCATAAAGATTCCATAGGCTTAAAATCTTCTACAAGTCAAAATCAGTTGAATTATCTAGATTTGCATGAGCTGGCATCTAGCAATGTGGTTGCAGATTGCGACCAACTGAACACTCCTCGACTCATCCTCCCCTATGCTGGCCGAGAAATGTGAAAGGCCTTCTCTAGAGTTAGTGTTTGGTTTGTCCCTCCTGGGCTACTGTAAAAACATGGCTGTGCAACATGGTGGTCTCAGAGGACCCACTCGATCTGCAGATCTAAAAGGCTTAGATTTTATATCTTAGCTGTCGAAATAAAACAATTCTTAGTTTCATCTGATTATACAATAATATTATTTTAATTTCTGATAGATCCTCCTAAATCCTACACATTGGACCTTAAAGGATAAGTTCACTAAAAAATGAAAATTCAGCATTGTAGCATTCTCCTAAACGAGTAGCTGGGGACTTGTTTGAAAATGTTTTTTAAAATAACATGAAATGGCTCCATACAGCTCATCCAGTGTGATCCAAGACTTCAGAAGCCTCAAGCTCCTAAATTAACTTATGAAGTTATTTATACCCTGTATAAAGCCAAAATCTCCACTATAGCTGTTAACCTAGAAGCATTAGCGCGCTTTGTCTGAAGTGGGTGCAAGAGCTCAACCACACATCGAGGATCTAACTAGTATATTTTCAAGTCAATTTAGGATCTTGGGGCTTTCGGAGGCCATTTAATGCTATTTTCTGGTTGCTTTCAATGTTTTAAAACAAGTCCCCATGTACTTCAGTTGTTTAGGAGAACGCTGCAACGCTGTTTTGCTGTGAGGCTCCAGAAATGTTTTGTGGACTTGAAAAAAGCCGATAGCATTGTTATAGTCAGCGCTGAACAGTATAACTGATCTGAGAATAAAAGACACAGCTGAAGAGTGATCCACCTTCCAACCAGCAAAAAGATGCATGTACCTTAGTACAGTTACTGAACGGTGTTTCCTGTTTCTCCTCCAGATACCTGGTTGGACAGCGGCTGGTGAACTACGAACGCAAGTCAGGCAGGAGCACGTCCAGCTCCTCATACAGCTCCTCTTCATAGACCTGACGCTGCTGTGGGATCAGTGGAGCTGACTCACTCTGCTCAGCACTGAGAGCTATCATCAGCTCCTGCGGTGATGCCTTTTTGTTTCCTCTGTGCTTGGCTGTCAACTTCAAACACAGCCTCTAAACTTCTGACTGCAGTCTAGTCCTCTTTTTCACAAACATCTACTGCTGTCACATGTTGGGAGACAAAGACGTTGAAGAGTGAAGACAAAAATGTCTCACAACTCTTCATGGAAGATTTTAATTTCTGAACAAGGTTGAGGTGGAGTTGTTGACTGTTCATCCTGTTAAATGTGTCCGTTTTTGTCTTCGACGCAGCTGATACTTTAAGTTTTATTAATTTTAAAATGGTTTGAGTTGAAGTGAGGTCAGTTGAGCATAGCTTTTACCTCTGAATGTGCTTCCCTTCGAATGTTTGTTGTGAAATGTTGTCTAGGTCACACTGAGTGTCTCTTAATGAGACAGTTGTGGAGGAGATATTATAACAGGAAGGCCTCTGTGGTTCTCTGCCAAGTGATGATTTGTCTCTAAAGACATCCTTCTTCAAATTGAGGTTGTCAGTGATACGGAGGGACATACATAATGTAGCAATGTGATTGTATTCTTTTATTATTATTTTTTTCTTTTTCTTTTTTTAGATGTTTTTATTAGATGTGTTTTCATTGATTTTTAGTGTTCTGGAGTGAGCTGTTAGATTGTCCTCTGAGGATTCCTTTGAAGTAAAGATGTAGAAAAAGAAAGAAGAAAAAAGGGACATCTAAGACAATCTGGACCCAGCCCAGGACATGTTTCCTCTTAAGATGTTCCCTTGTGAATTTCAAAACAGTATGGGTTGTGAGTGCCTCTCTGAGCAAATTCACCTTCAGGAGAGGAGAGGAGAGTCATTAACATGAAGTCACACAGCACACAAAAAGTGCTGCTTCAACTCAACTGGAAAAGCCTCAACACATTTCAGAATGTGCTTGTGTTACACCCTGAGACTGACGCTGATTTTAAAGAAATATTTATTTTGATAGAATTGAAAATAATGTCAGATGGTTTGCCCTTAATGGCTTGTGGTGCTGCTAATCAGCTGTTCAGACTCTTCCCTGTCTGGGTTCACGGTAGGGTTGGGCAGTGTCTGCCGAATTGGCATATGACGATGTCTACAGTGAAACATTGTGATGACGATGACATGGTTGTTTATGAATGCAGCGTGTCCCCTCAGTGTTGTCGTAAGGCAGCAGTTGCATATTAACTCACCACTGTAGCCTCCGCTGTTTCCCACCGTTGCTCTGACAGGAAAAGAAAAAGAAACACTGCTGCCACAAATTTAACTGAGTGTCTTGGCTTCGCCTAACTGAGCAGGTTTCATAAGAAAATAATAAACTGGACATGGAGACGTGATGTTAGTGCACTGAGCAGTAACATACTTCTTTTCATTTCCTCTCTCCACATATCACAAACAACAACAACTGCTGCCTAACGGCAACTCTGAGGTGACACGCCACTTAATTGTGCTCTCTGGTGGGGAGCCTTTTGAATCACGACGTGCCAATGGTCAGGGATTAGTAATCAATGGCTGTCGGCCATCGGTAATGGAGGATGGCATCGTTCATCGGCCCAACCCTAGACCACGGTTTGGAGCCAACAGCTAAAAACAACTGTATAAGATACAAAACACTGATGTTAATAGGGGAAAAAGTGACTAGCGAGCTATACTAACAGTATAGTTCTGGTAAACTGGAGGTAACTCATCTCACTTAGGGCAGAGTAGTGTCAGTAATATTACTGAGCACAAACTATAAGATAAAATGTAGGAAATTGGTTCCAGGAGGTCACAAGTTGCCACGTTTATAGTTCTTGCTATGCACATTTCTGATTGGTGGAGTACTTGCAGCATTATGTTTCAGCCAGCATTAAATTCATTAAAAATCTGCAGTTGCACACCAGTTTTTGTTCATTGTTACAGAAGAAAACATACCACAGACAGGTTCAGGCTGTATTGTTGTATAGTTGTGCTCGATGATGACATGTGAAAACAGCAGTCACTTTTTCATGTCATTGGATTAATTTGCCTCATGTCCACTTAGCTTACTGACCCATATTACAAAAGGTTAAAGTCTCACAGCATTACTGGGTCCAGAAACTGAAAAAACAAATGCTCACCATCTTCTTTTGCCAGACTCGCACGCATATTTACAAAGCAAACATAATTTCTGTTACACGATAACTGTATTCTGATTTAACTATTGTTCACAGATTTACACTTAAATGAAAAAGTTCAACATTTTGTTAAATACCTTTTGTTGGAGTCTTGAATGAGAAGATTGATATCAGTCACATCAGTAATAAATGTGAAGCTAGGAGCTAATCGATGGTTAGCTTAGCTAATGAGTGGAAACTGGAAAACAGCCTGGCTCTGTCCAAATGTAACAAATTCCACCTACCAGCACCTTTTAGGCTCACTAATTAACACGATATGTCTCGTCTCTTTTATATGCACAAACAAAACAAATTGTAACAAGGATAATTTCCTGTTTTGCGGGGTGTTGCATACTGGAACTATTTCTTGGCCGGGGAGAGTGATTACCTTGAGGCTCTGCTGGTTGTTAAATTAAAGATTTGAAAAAATGAAAGGGTGTTACAGCCTCTCCAAAAAAAAAAAAAAGGAAAAAAAAGTGATTTATCTGCGATGTAAACCAGCCCAGTCATTCTTTAAAATTAATTCTTGTTGCCAATTCAAACTAAATCCAATTCTCTCTCTTGCTTTTAAAATCTTGAGAGGTGTTTGAGATGTTTCACGTTCATTTTCTTTTTTTGGGGTATAATGGTTGAGTAGAAATTATGATTTTGTTTTTCACGCAAATGTTTCAATGTATTGCACTTTATACCAGTTTCATCATTTCAGAGTCCATTGTAACACTGTCAACATAGCAGGGCTTTTGTTTTTATTCCCCTCCCACTGAGACTGAAGGTTGTCAGTATTTCACAGTGGTGACCGCACAATGGGTTTTACTTAAGATTTAAGTTTTGCATCTGTTTTTTGACACTGCATCTGTGTTAGGAGTGTTTCATTAGGAGTTTGGTAAATATAAACAGCTTTTCTATTGGTATGGATCATGAATTGCATTAACTCTAGCGCTGACAGCTGTAGTGCTGCTGTGTGGAATGCTCACATTATATGTACGATGCTGTAAAGTGACCTTTTGGTGTCTTCAACTGAGCTGGACACTTTCTAATTTTGGTCTTGAATTTCAATTTCTAGAAGCAAATGATTTCTATTTTTATATGTGCCAGGAAGGCAGTGGCATGTACTGTAACATAAAGGTCTATTAATTGTTGGGTCCGTAATATGAAACAATAATAAATAGTTGTAATGATTTCTCAGCGTGTGCAGTTTCTTCTTCCCACCGCAGACAATGAGGTCCTCAAACAAATGTTGCTGATGTTACTCATGTCTGTCTGTCGGTGCCGTTGGGGGGTTGCAGGATAAATCTCAGGAGTGGTGAGATGATTAACATGATAGGAAAGGAAAAAACCTTCCTGGAATACAAAATCATGTGTTTCTGACTTTGCACTAATCCTTTTCTTCCCACTAGATAATTATCCCTTTTCAGGCCTCAAAAAATTATTCAAATAAATTAATCTGCGAAGGAAAATCTCTGAAACTATTTGACAAATGCAGCCTGAGGTGAGGACTGTAAGTAGACTTTTCTATTGGGGTTAAAAGCCAAAACCTGGGAACCACTAGATAAAAAATAGTCTGCATTTAAAAAACACTGCCTTTTTTGAACACTCCAGTCTGAGGAAAAATGCCTAAAAATGCACGTACTTGTCAGCCAGTTATAACCGAGCCCCCCGAACCTCCACTGGGCTCTGAGGTGATTTTGCATAGTGGGCACTCTTTGGTATTGCATGTTTTTCATTACAGTTACTGTAAAATGATCACCCAAAATTATAATTACATACTCTGATTTCAGCTCAGTAAGATAGTTAAAGTCTCAAAGAGCCGTATCTCTAAATCATTGTTTCCATTCATGTTTGGAGGGAGCAAACAGGTGCACCCAGACGGAATCTTTACCATGCATGCTCTCGGTGCATGACACTGTATATATGCCAATTCAGCCATTCAAACCATTCAGCTTGTACTTTTGACCTGATAAGAGACTGATCACTTCATCAAAAATAACAATCATTCCATGTCAGTATTCATTTATCTTTCATTATAATTCAACATCAGCAGTTTATAAGAGCCCAGTTCTGATCTGGGATCATGTCTGCTACTTACTGCTGAAAAGTGCAGCTCTACGAAACAGGATGTGGGGTTATTTCTGCTGAATCCAATTACGTTTCTGCTAATGCACAGTCTTAACAGTTTTGGAAGCTGAGTGGAGATTAGGAGCATATGCAGCTGAAACAACATTTCCTACTGTCAACCCAAATCAGATTTTTCCAACCTGTGCTTCATCTTTCAGAAGCGCAATGGGATCAACCTTTTCATGGTTATCAAATCATAGACTAAGAGCCTGTGATTTGTGCCTCCTTAAGGAGCTCTGGAGAGATTAGTGCTGTGTTGCAAGAGTTTGATTTCTTTTTCTTCTCTATTGTAAAACCAGACTTCAGGCAAAAAATCTGGCACAGAGAACTACTTTGCACAAAGAAATGTTCAGACCTTGTTCAAAGAGAACTTGCAAATAACTCTTTTATGGTGTAATGTGTTTTCAGGAAAGGCAGGCTTTAACCGCTAGAGATTAGTGTTTCTGTCCCTGAAAACATGTTGGCTCAGTGTGAAGTGTGTCCTCGTGTGGCAAACGTTACCTGCCCCAGGCGGTCGGCAAGAAACACTTGGAATTAATCCCAAACTGTCTGACACAGATACTCAGGTCAACAGTTCATGACCCTATGAACTAGATAGATTTACATGGAAACATGGCCACTGTTATCCAAGACTACCACAGTAAGTTATATGTTGTATCTGTGCAAACTTGGCAGGTACGGACACAGCCAGGGGGTGGTATGTCAATCTGGTACACCGGGACAAATCACGGTGGGCCGCCACATTGTTGGGCCAGTCCGACGCATGAACCTATTACTACTGGACACGGCCCTCGAGGCGGAGTCCCATTCATCCCTATGAAAGCTGCTTAGTGGTGCGGCCTTCCGGCCAGGGCTCTTCCACATAGTTTCCGTATTGTACGATCCATAGAGCCTGCGCATTAGAGACTTCTGCCGACCGAGCCGGCTAACTTGAATGGGGATAAAATAATTTAATCATGCGGCTCTTCTAGACTTTCCAAATGTTAGTGAACGGCTCAAATTATGACAGTGATTTCTCGGGGGTTTAGACGCTCAAAAAAATGTATCCATTGTTTTACAGATGCTTCTTTCACAATGCTTATGGGAAAAAGTATTTTTGGGCCGCAGTGCATCACGTGACGATGTACTTACACAGTTTGGCCACTACGAAAACTGGCTTCAGAGCCTGGCGCTCCTCCTCTGGGATTGGGTCAGACGCCGGCCATCCCTTCTAACGATTGTGATCATCAGTCAACCAGGTTAAAAGATCAAAATGTATCAACTTTTACAGAAAATGTCAAACTAGCAGCCATATATACCACTTTCCCTGGCTGTACTATTATTATTACGGTCGGTTTTGAGTTACAACCTATTTTTTTAATCTATTTCTAGTCTGTCTTTGGTATGGGAATTCAGAGATGCTCACAAGTCATTGGTCACAAGTCCAAGTCAAGTCTCAAGTCTCTTATGGTTGTTATAAGCGTTCTATCAACTGCTACATGCCAACCAGTCTGCTTAAAACACTGCACAATTGTATCTGAGGAATTCAAAGCATGTACTGTATTATCATCGCTCCTATCTCTAAAATGTGAACAGTTTTATTCAAATAGAGATATCTACCATTTGTGAAAATTGGCACCTTTCTTTGTGACCAAAATGATTCCTCTCATGAATATAAAACTCATGATGAAATGGAGTTATTGGCTCTGTCAGCTCATTTTCGTACAGAACAGAACATTTTTGTGGATACAGTTGTCTGTGTTGTTTAACAGTGAACATCAGCTGACTTTTATTCCTGAAAGAAATGTTTGTGTTTTGGACTGAAACCCATCAGAACCAGGCTTTTCTCTAAGATGTTTTGCTTGCCATCAGTTCTAGGTTTACATGTAAGTAGCACACTGTACTAAACGTGTGTAGCAGCTTTGGTTCAAGTCAAGTTATGACAAACGGGAGAGCAGCAGCAGTTGTTGTGCTTGTCAACAAAATGTTGGTGGTCGCTCGCAGCACGCACCTGATGTGTAAGGTTACACATGAGGGAATGACATTCAGCTCGTCAGACATCGTCTTAATGTTGATGCACCAAAAAATAATACAAATTAAGATTGTTCACGAGTCCCAAATCTCAAGTCTCAAGTCACTGAGTGTGCGACTTATGTGTGACTCGAGTCCAAATCGCAAACCCGAGTTTTATTACACACAAAAACGATATATAGGCTTAGGCTATCCACCATTTATCTAATTTGGTTGTTTTCTTTCCAAAAGTTACGAAGGAAGGCTTGCTGGGAAATTTGTTTGACCAGTGGCCTTGCTTGCCCCATGTTGCGTTAACAATCTAGAGACGTACATCAACATCAGCGAGATCAGATGAATGACATTAGGGCCTGAGCTCTGTCTTGCTTTAGGGTGATCCCAGTCCTTCCACCATACCCTGTATGCAAATAAAGTCACATGGTTTAGAAATCCATTGTAAGCTGGCAGTGCAGTGGACGATACCAGAGGGGGGTGGGGTTGACTTGACCAGTTGTACTAATGCCTTTGATTCTCTAATTAGGAAATCTATTTCAGAACAAAGGGAGTATAGGAATGCCAGTGTGAAGATGGGCATAGGTTTTTAGGCTGATCTCCACATTTGTTGTATTTATTTTACATATTCTATATTTAGATGTCTTGTGAAAAGGACACACTGTTTCACATGCTTATTTTCTGGTCTTGTCCCAGTGTAAAACCTCTTCAGATATTAAGAGAGAAAATTTTCAAAAGTTAAGACATTCCCTCTGTGCTTGTACCAATTCAATTTTACGCTTTATTGTATTCCAACAGAATATATTCAAACTCTTGTCACTTGGGAGGGGAACGCGACAGAACAGCTTGAGCTAGAGAGAGAGCGACTAAAGGGATTATCATGCGTCACTTCAAGAGAGCGCTCATCCCATTGCTGGCCATCATCACAAGAAGCCCAGTGTTTCTCCACAGGGAAACACGGGATTAGTTGCTCAGCGCTGTTCCTGGTGACTGTTGCTGTTTCCAACCAAGACGACTGCCTGCTCTACTTTCCAGAGGACAACTTGACCTTTAACTTCTCATCGAGACTTTATGATTTCAAGCTGCCCGCCTTGAGTTCTGATGCCATGATTGAACAATGTGATGTATGAGGCTTTTGGTGCCTCTGCGAAGACTCACGTGGACTGGACAGGTGCTTCTCCACAGTTCATGACTCATGGATACTCTTGGGCTTGTCAAACTGCATTTATTTGGAAGTGCAATGCTGACGAATACTGATAACCTTCCATCTTCATTGACTCTTTTTGGTCACTTCACCAGTCCAGAGTGACTACCTTAGATCATGCTTATGATCAAACCTTTCTCAATGATTTTATCTTGTGGACTTCTGGGGAAACCTGACCTTTATGGCATCCTGAGGAGATTTATTCGATGGAGGCTGATGGAGGATTGCAAGCATGTCTAATGATCTCATGCAAACCCTGTGACCTCTGGTGACACTTATCTCTTGGGAAAACTGGCAGAGACAGAAACGGATAGATGTCAGTAGCCTGACCGGATTAGATCTTCTGTTGTCTAGGATGTCACTAAGTTCTGCGGCAGGGTAATAAACAAACTCAAGGATGCTCCCAGAGGTTTCCTGGCACTCCACAAAAATTTAGAAAAGTGTGTGGGGGCAGGGGAAGAGTTAAATGGTGTCAATAACAGAGGAACAAGTTGAAGGTTCAAAGGTTCAAGAGAATGGAGTTGCCGGACATGTGCGACTGGGTGAGACTGAGTTTAGCACCACTAAAATTGCTATGGATACGCCGGTCATGTCCATCATCAGTGTTGACGAAAATGGGTATGAGTCTGAGGTGTCAGGAGAGGACGATAACGTGGACAGTGAAGTTGATTACACGCGAAACTATTGGGAGGATGAGGACGATATCTACCAGGAGTTCGAAGAGTTGGACTTTGAGGCCCTGCCGGATCGCTCGGACACGCGGAGCATTGCCTCCGATGATTCTTTCTATCCCCCGGACAGTTCAGTTATGTCCCTCTTGTATCGCTCACCGAGCCCTGACAGCCCACAGCCCATTTCCTTCTTTAAAGCCTGCTGCAACAACAACGCAATCATCGTCAAGATTATGATCAGGCAAGGAGTGACCGAAGAGGAAGTTAGAGAGACGGATAGGAACAGAAGAGTAGGTATCTCTGGGTTCAACCTATTGTAATGAAATATTTGATTTTCAGGAACATCTGTTTTTTTTTCACTGCCAACGTGAAAACAGCTAAGTCTGCATTTTTGTTGCCAAATTTCCTGGTGGCAATGAAAAGCATCCCCATGTTTCCCGGTTGGAAACTTAAGTTTGCTCACAAAGAGTATCAATCTGTCCTGTTTATGTAAGTTTTAGCTGTACAAATCACGTATACTTTAGGTGACTTTGAACCATTTACCAATTAATTCTAATAGTTTGAGAGTTTCAGTTTTTAAGACATATTTTATATGCAGCCATTGGTTTCCATTCATTTTCTAAGATCATTGCGATTGTTGCACAGTGATCTGCTCTGGGTTACTTAAAATCAAAAACTTTGATCAAACAGACTTCACATTGGCTGTGATAGATTTCACAACGCAAGCAAGTTTTGAGTCAACCAGTTGATTTTTCGTATTGTGTGGAAATTAATGGAAAACAATGGCTGCTTCAAAGGTTCACAAGAAGGAAAAATATATTTAGATCTGTACTCACTTTTTTAACTACATTTTGGTCATCAGTCTTTTATCAGGTAATATAATTTACACAATGAAGATAAATTGTTCATTAGCGTTGTGCCAATATGAGACAAGTTGTCCTCTTAGATGTTGGATATCGTTATAGCATGACAGTGTTGTCTTTTCCTGGTTTTAAAGGCTGCATGACAGCAAAGTGATGTAATTTTCTGAACTTACCAGACTTTTCCACTTGTTCTACTTTTTGCCTTTACCTACGTAATGATTATATCCACATTACTGATGGTTATTTCTCAAAAATCTCATTGTGTTAATATTTTCTGCAAGTACCAACAATAATGAAGGGATATCCATATCGAGGTATTTGGTCAAAAATAATGTGATATTTGATTTCGTAGCCAAGCCCTAGTGTCTAGATTTCAAAATATCAAGATACATATTGTGTTTAGCAATATAGCCTAAAAATAATCGAGATAGGATTGTAAGGCCATATCAGCTAGCCCTAAATTGAACCCACCAGTTTGCAGATTTTGTTGTCCACCATTGAAATGTATTCAAAAGTCGCAGTTTACAAAGTCAGTCAAACTATTGAGAATTTCTTCACTAAAAAGAAATCCTTAAGTTTGAGTTGTAGCATTTCCCTTAAAAAACACATGTGATAACACAATGGTACAATGACGCATAAAAAGCATGTTGACCCAGTTGACACTGAGTCAACTTGGCTGGTTTTCTCACTGGAAGTCACATCAGGTCTTGCGGTCACAGCAGCTGAGCCTGGTGCAGCTCCTGAACACAGGAGGAAAACTGAAGGTCAAATCCTGAAGGAGGGTTTCCGAGCTGTTAGTTAAGCCTTCATTGGCAGATGGGTGGTGAAAACAGAACAGTGACAGTGTCGAGAAGCAGCTTGCCATCAGGGCTGAGCTTTAAAAGGGCTCACTAAGACACTGACCTGAGCACTTGGTAAGATACACCGTATGCTTAGTGAGCTGCAACATACAGAGAAGGATTGTCCTTGAGCGCAGCGACAGTAATGTCTTTCAGGACACTTGGCAGCATGTTAACACAGCATATGCAGCCATGGAAATGGGCCGAATCAATCCACTCAGTGTTTCCCAGCAAAAAAACCTTACACAAAGGATTCATAAACTGGATGTCATCTTTGATACTTGTTCCATTAGAACCAGGCTGGCCTGCTGAATGTGTGGCACCAACCATATTTTCTGAATGAATACCGTGTCATTCACAATTTTCAACCTCTTCAACTTTCCTGACTGTAAGAAAAATCATCTTTCTTCACCCTCACCGGTGGTTTGACTTCCTCTTTGTGCACGACATTCACATTCACAGGACAAAATTGCAATCCTGTCTGTGTCGTTTCAAAGTTCACCCGATTCATATGAAGCTATCGTCAAGTCATTTACGTCCCAATTATTTCAATTGTACACATCTCTCCTACTCATCGACCTAATGACAAAGCTTGGAAGTTATTTCCCTCAATTCATGACATTGGCACAGTCTCACAATCCCAATTATCCTCTTGATCTGCGTTTAAATGAAGTACATGTTGTATCCAATAAAGATTTAATTGGTAAGCTTGCTCTATAGCTGTTCCTTTTTAAGATCTTTATTGCCCACATGTTGGTATCTGGGGAGGCATAATTTATTAATAGTAATACCTAATTTGGGAACTACAACAAAATGCAGAAAAATGTGTGGGATGGAAAAAAAAAAAGGAACTGCAGACAGAAGAGCTTTTTTATTGGGAGTCGGACCTTACTGGCCAAGGGTTGCTTACTGAAACAAACCAGACCATGGATACATTTGTGCAGGCCTTTGATTTAATTTAATTTACATACTTTTATGATTATCATTATTTTTAAACATTTTTGAGATTTGTAGGTTCAAATCTTGGTTGCTCTGTTCACGTCAGCAACCCTTAAGAGTACAAGGCCGAAGGGTAAGATCCTTGAGTACTCTGTGAACGTGTTTTCGATTTTGCTGAACAACTTTCCAATTTACCTTTGACCCACTGTAATTACCATAGGCCTCATTTACACCTGGTATTAAAGCAGCATTATGTAGTTATTTATATTTTGTGAGACTTGGCACCCCGCCACTGTTTCTGATTGCTGTCAAATCCCAGGTTTTGTAACAGTTCATCAGACTTAATGTAGCGTTACATGCTAACTATAAACAAAACATCGTAACAATGATATACCTTGAAAACTTATGCATTTAACTGAACATGAATGTTGAGGCGTTTTTGCCGTGCAGCAGTCAAGGTCTGCACGAGTGCTGCACACAACTCAGAACAGTAGAGCTAAGCTAACATAACGTGAACCAGAGACAATGCCACCGGGCCTTGACATGCTACCAGCTTAACCTCTGTCAAAATGGACTGTCACTATCACTTTCACCGTTAAGAGCAACAAGTCCAGCTCAGCGTCTGTCTGCAGCCTTTAATTTAGCAAAGCGGTCGCCAATGACAAAAAAAAAAACAGTTTGAGACTTTCGTCTCTTACCTCCCACTTGGTCACTGTTTCTTTTTCTCTTATCTTCCTCTGGCAGCGTCCTCTTTGGTCTCTTCTCCTCTGTTCTGAAGTCCATAGAGGCTGCTGGGCTCAGTTCCATTGCCAGCTCACACGGCTCTGGTTCTGGTGCCCACTCCAACCTAAAATCTTCTCCTACCTGTGTTCTAAAGCTGCTGTGATAGCGGTGTAAACACATGCACGCAGCAGATACAGGTTGCTTTCAAGAAACTCCATAAATCACAGAGTTGAGGCAGAGCAGCTGTTGGACAGCAGAGGCGAAACCAGAAAACACTTTCTCCATAAGATATGATCCAGTTTCACCGAAAACACTAACAATTGGTACTGTGTGTGTGATGTACTATCGTAAAGTGTTACACATCCCACACGCTCACTAAAGTTACATAGTGCAACAAGTGATGGAGGGGCAGAGTGGCTGAAACAGAGACAGCATTCACCCCAAAACAATCACTGTAACATTAAAATGATTTTGAAGCTTTTATGGTAAGGTAAAATAGTTGCATAATGTTGCGTTAACATGTGATCTGTATCTGGACAGTCACATGTGATCTTTAATTGTGGTGTGGCTCCTTTTAAGATCAGTTTATTTATTCAGTTTATTCCGTCATGAAAACAAAGAGAGTCTATTTAGTTTGTTTGTTCAGTCAATGAAGAAAACTTCTTCCCCAAAACTACGTAGTGCACCTTTAACGTTTGCCTGTTGTCTGCGTGATCGTCTGACCGCCCTTCTCATATGCCTGACTGGACTTATTATTTCATCAGTGTTCAAGAGAGACCAGATCTTAGTAATTACACTGGACAGAAACTCTTGTCAGAACTGAAAGGAATTATGAGTAAAAGACCTCTTTTTGCTTTGGTTCAAGGTGTTCACACAGACCCCGACACTGTACAGACTAATTGCTCAGTACTACCTGTAATTAATTTCACTGTTCTTTATCTGTACCTTGTCATGCTGCAGTGTGGCTTACTCTCTGCTGATCTGATGTCTGTCTTCACCTTCTCTCACACCGCCAGCCGGTTAAACTCTGCCAGCAGAGTGGTGACACACTGAGTGGATTATTATTATTATAAGTTAGCAGGGAGGCTTATTAACGGTCTCAAAAGCTTGGAAAAGCAACCCCTGTCCCCTTTGTTAATGAGTTTTTGTGCTAAAAAAAAAATGAAAAGAAAAATGAACCCCTAATCCAAACAGTAACTCTGATTTAACAGATATTACCTGTATAAATAAGAAGAAAGCAGCCAGCAGCAGTCTATCACAGTCTGAAAAACACTTGTATTTTGCTTGTAGGCAGCATGAGTGATAGGAGTTATTTCTTTTTATGAGATCACTGCAATGTTTTTCTCCTGTCAGGAAGTGTAGTTATGAATCTATAAAAATAAAAACATTTAAAAAATGCTTCACCATAGCTTCAAGAAACCATTTTGGTGTTTTGAAGAGGCAAAATGAATCACAGACAACGACAGGAGATGAAACTCAAGCACTCTTGTTTTTGTGTTTCAGTCCGGCCTGATCTTGGCGTGCTACCATGGCTACGTGGACGTGGTCATGGCCCTCTCTCAGTGCCCGTATCTCGATGTTAACTGGCAGGACAACGAGGGCAACACTGCTCTTATTACTGCAGCACAAGCAGGTAAACACTCCTCCAGCCTTTGAAACGAACCACTATCTTTTATTTTTATTGGAGTTATCATTTCTGCTGGTTTGATTATTGGAAACAAATGAAACAATCATGAGGAGCCTTTTACTAATACCAGCAGCACTGTTAGTGTTTTTATTTCTTTAAAAGGCTCTTCTCTGTCATGGTCCTCCAAGACAAGTGTTTTGACCTGTGACACTTGCAGTCCCAGCTGTGTGGGGGCGCACAGACTCTTGATAGAGATCTCCCCCTCTCACCTGTTTGTTTAGAGACATTTTGGCATTTTGGGATCGCCACTTATTGGATTTATTACCCTTAATCATATAATCAGTCATGTTATATGATTAATTAGTCATGTCATAAGGTTGCTCTAGGCTACAGTCTGGGCTCTAGGGATTGACTGGTTCAACAAAACAATCATGTTAAAACAAGACATGTTGAATGTGTTAAGTCAGCATGTTGTTTGAACAAGATGTGTCCATATTGTAAAAATAATAAGACAAAGTGATGTGTTGTTAGAAGTAAAATGTTTCTTGTGAAAGCAGAATAATTTGGAGTTTAGTTATAACAAGAAAATATATAAAAAATATGTCATAATGAAATAATAAATCTATTTTTCCAACGTGAACAAGAATCTGCTTAAGACAAGTAACTGAGCTCATCTTTTTCTGTCATGATGGCAGCAATATGGTGCCGTAAATATTACAGTAACTTACCATTATTTGTTAAATGTTATACTTATGAGTATTGTATGCAGTTTCCCTCGAATAGGCTACAGAATAAAGCTTTTGAATTAGGGCCATGGGTGCACTCTGGCACCAACTGAACCATTTGTAAAATGTGGAGCACTGTTGCAATAAAACTGTTTGGATATTCACTCTCAGAGCGGCAGAGTGCACTCTGTCTGAGGATACACAGCAACAGAGCAATAAAAGCAGTCTGTGTTTCATGAACAGTTGAAACGGCAGTCTACATTAGCTGAATGTAGCAACTGTGATGGGTGAATTAACCAAAATAATTGGACACACATTAGCAGAGCGGAGTTAGCTGTTTGTGTGTATAACATTAGCAAACTGGTGTATCGTAGCCCTGTGTTTCTAGAACTTATTTGAGTGTACTGATACAGTAGGGGGGAACAGGGTAGGATGAGCCACTTTTTTCATTATTTTACTGCAAAATAATAGTGTATCTGTTTCAAATAATAGTTACTGTATATACCTCAGGTTGTTGGCCGTCAATGGAAATTAAAACAAGTTATCTAATTATGATGGTCCTATGGCACAACTTGAGCATGGGGTGAATTGAGCCCTCTAGGGGTAAACAGACACCGTTAAGTACTGATATAAAGATGACACAAAAATCAATTTTGAACTTTATTAATGCCAATTAAAACCATATGTTTGTGTGCGCTTGTTAAACATGCCATCTTAACATTTTCAGTAAAGACTAAACTGTAATCTTTGTGTGTCAGCTACAGAGAGAATGTTTGTCTATACAGGCTTTTGTGTACAACATATTTGTGTGTGGCTTTCACACAGTGGCCCAGGTACACAGTTCATGGCCTTGTTCTGTATCTTACACTGACTTAATTTAATATATAATAATGTCCAAAACATATCTATTTTAGTTAAGATACAGGACTGATAACTTTAGAAACATGATACATTTCAAATAAACTCACTGTAGACAAGCTCTTGTATAAGAGGTGCTACATTTTGTATTATATTACATAATAATTGGATTTTTTTTTCTTTCACCCACTTTCTGACAGTTTACCAGCTCTTTCTTTTTTTTTTTAGAAAGACAGCGCACACTGAACTACTTTGAGCAGCCACACTTTCATTAAAGTGTCGAGTCTCAGATCCGGTTTATGAACACACCCCATGTAACTTTTGAAAAAAGGAATAACACTTCCTCTATGAAATGAATATCTGAATTCATTAGCAATAACATTCACTCCTGCTTAAGTCATTACACCAAAGGGTTTTTGCTGCTGAAGCTCTATTTGGACAGGTGTGACCATGTGGCTTGTAGGGGCTGATGTCAGCTTAAGCTTACATTTCAATGGTTTTATCTCAAACAACACAAAAGATGATATCATGAATAAACTTAATGAAAGCTATGGTTTATTACAACTTGAGCTTTTTTACATGTTTTTCCTGTATCATCAGTACTATCATCATGGGACAATGATGCTAAAATAGCTCCAACTGAGCATCAAACACAAGCTATCTGACAGCCAACAGCAAGTACAGGCCAAAGCTGAACCAGGGACTCTCACTTTGAGTAATAAGCTTAGTATCGACCTTCTTTTCCTGTCTTCCAAATACATTTGTCTAAACTATCAGCTTAGTTCGATCTTCTGAATGCTTGTGTTCCTCGATGCAACATTTTTTTTTTTAAGCAATGTTGCTGCTCTCCAAGATTCCAGCAGTTACTTTGGTGACTTATCAAAAGTTATAGAACAAGTGACAAAAATACAACCCAAACCATAAAAGTCTTCCTTCAATCAAAAGGATCTTGAAGGCAAATTAAATGCGCCATGATCCTGTAATCGCCACTCGAGACTGCCGTTCAACAAAAGTAGGCCTACAATCTTGCTTTAAACTGTGATGCCATTTTTTCCGATAAAAATCAAAAGACCAGCACCACACAAGCTTAAACTAAGACCAGCTTCTTACATAAAGAAATAAGTGAGCAGTAAGCCATTGAACATTCCAGTACCGAGGCTAGTCGTCAAGGCTAATGGAATCCTCTCTTTGAATCATGCTGACATGCTTGACAGGAATCCATAAAGACATTCTGTAGAGATGGTTGAGAGCGTATTCAGCTTCATTTCCCAATATTTCCCCTCCATTTACCACAGTGTGGAACAGTGTCGTTGTTAGCGTTCCTCATTCAAATCTCAGATTATAAACCTTTGGACACGACTGCTCAGACCCAAATTAACGTATTATTAGTGTTATCACTTCAGATAGACACACAAGTTCCAGGATGTCTAATTCCATCCAATTGAAATCAAAGTATCTGTGTCACAACTTGTGCGTTCATAAACCCATTTTCACCTCATGTAATATTCCTCATAAATTAAAATTTTAATAGTCTCCCAGTGCGACATGTCCCCCCCCCCCCCCACTACTTTTGATGCATAATGCAGTGGTAGAAATTAGTTTCAAAATTGATCCAAATTAAAGCACAGAGCATATTATGGGGTCTGGTGCTTCCATTTGCAAAAATCACTGTTATTTGCTTGCTTTAGAAAGTACCATGGTTAGTAATTTCATAGTAATGCAGCCACATGTATCAGACATGGCGCCCCGGCCTCTCATCTGCTAACGATGATGAATGGCTCTCTGCAGCCTGTGATGAATAGCTGCAGACTGCTCTTCATTTTCTGCTTCATTAAAAGAAGTATTGATCCCCTTTCGTGACAAAGTACTCTGCCACACCTCAGGGGAACAGGTGTGCAAAACTGTGAGTCCACACGACTGCAGCAGAGAGGTCGAATACATGAGGAGAAAAACTTTTCCTCAAAGCCTTCAGTAAAGGTAAGAAGTGTCTAGACCTGCTAGGAATGAGTCCCAGGTCTGAAGTGATGAACTCTCATTATTAACCATCCTCCTTAGCCTTGCACTCAACCATGCTTCTGCATCCAGCTGTTTCTCTTTAATGGACTCCTGTTGTGTGCTGAAAATCAGCATTGTGCTCACTTCACAAGGAATTCCAGGTGATTGGACTGATTCATTCACCTGGATTTAGGCTGGATTTACTCAATTAAGAACTAAGGTGGTGAACATGTTGGAGGCAGTGCTGAAAGGTTAAAAATCTGCAGTTTGACTGCAAATCCCTTCAGCAACAGCGAGTGGCTGACAAAATAAAAGCTTTTAATTATGTGTACAGATTAACCGACCATAATAAATAAAAGAAAAATGCCAACGAGATGACACAATATTGCTTAATAGGCAAAAATATGGTGTGTATTCACAAAACTGTGTTAAACCAAAGTGACTTGAATCAGATTGTCCATCTGTAGGCGGATTATTTGGCACTAAACGTACACGCTACACAGCAGAGTGCCTGAACTGACTGTGAAAAAAGCTGTAAAGCAAAAAGGGACAGTTTTTCTGAAGAAAAAAAAAAACCCTCCAATGTAACATCACAAATGTATAAAATAGGAATCTTGAGAGAAAATTATAATAGACAGGCTCACAATATGAAAGAATTGGCCTAAGTATCCATAAATACACCAAAACACAGCTGATGTCTATCACTAACTGTCTTGGTGCTTAGTAATATGTTAATATTAATATTTTTATAATTATATTTCAAATCTCAGCTCAGGGGCTGTGGTAATTTTTGCTAACTAGCATTTTATTGAAATTATTGAAAAATATCAACAAAATCATAACACAATGTACACTGATGAGCCACAACGTTAAAACCACTGACAGGTGATGTTAGTAACATTGATCATGCTGTTACAATGCAATGTTCTGCTCAGAAACCTTGGGTCCTAGCATTCATGTAGATACCACTTGACACACACCACCCACCTTAACACTGTGCCACCGCTCATGGCAACAACACCCTGTTCAAAATTTCATGGCCATCCATAGTTGTTAAGATATTTCAGTCTGGACACAAATGGTGAACCAACTATGCGAACTCTTCTGTGTACAGGAGGGTTTAACTGTACCACAAAGTTAAACATAGACATCAGACCAACCAATTATATATTTCCCCAGAAATGTTATAAAGCAGAAGAGAGATAGAAGGTGGGAAAGTTTTTACATTGACGAATGTTTAAAAGTGTTTGAAATTGAAATGTCGAAATCAAAGAGAGGGCAACAGAATTGAGTCCTCAAACCCAGAAATTAATTAGCATTTTAGCCTTGAGGTCAATACGTTTTTTTAATTGGATTTCTGTTAAAGGGGCTCTGTGGAACTTCTGTGCTGTGTTGGAAGGCTACTATCCATTTCTAAACTAATGTTAGCGACTGTCGCTCTCTGTCCGAGGGAAGGCACTGAGACGAGGTACTTGGGAACGTGCATAAAGTCACATCCATGGGTCTGTAACAGAAAATCCGACTGTGGCGTAGTTCCTTCACAGCCTAACATTAGCTTTGTACTTCTGGTGATTGAATTAAGATTTCAAAAATCATAAAAGTGGTGTTCATCTGTGATTATCAAGATTATCTTTTTGAACAAAAATGACAAGTATCATAAACTTTGTTTGCCACGTGCCATATTTTCTACAATAATCCAAAATCTAATGGAAAACACGCATAGGCTTTTTGTTGAGGGAACCAGGGTGATGCTAACTAACTAACTAATGGGTTTGCCGACAGAAATACATCATCCCTGCAGCACTCTGTATGGGAGATATATCAGATAGATCATTGGAAGCTTTTCCGGTGCTAAACTGGGGAAACCCTAACTTGCTAAGCACATTTCTGTGTTTGTGTCTGGCCTGCAGGTCATATGATCATCTCTAACTTCCTACTCAACTACTTCCCTGGACTGGACATCGACAGGAGGAACTGTCACGGGTTCACAGCTTTGATGAAGGCTGCCATGCAGGGCCGAGCTGAGGTCGTCCGAGCTCTCATGCTGGCTGGTAAAACACATACAGTACATTTATGACATAATTTAGATCAATATCAATCAATCAACAGACATCTGTTCTAGAAAGTTACAGCTTGTATGATGTCCAGTGATTTAAAACTACCCAAATGACCCTGATCAAAAGTTTACATACCCTGGAGGTTTTGGCCTGATAACATACACACAAGTTGACACACACAGGTTTAAATGGCTACTAAGGAAACCATCCTCACCTGTGATCTGTTGCTTGTAATCAGTGTGTGTGTATAAAAAGTCAGTGAGTGTCTGGGCTGCTGACAGACCCCTGCATGTTTCATCCAGTGCTGCACTGACGGTACTGGATTCCGAGCCATGGGGAAAGCAAAAGAATTATCAAGGGATCTGTGGGAGAAGGTAGTCGAACTTTATAAAACAGGAAAAGGATATAAAAAGATATCCAAGGAATTGAGAATGCCAATCACAGTGTTCAAACGCTAATTAAGAAGTGGAAAATGAGGGATTCTGTTGAAACCAAGCCACGGTCAGGCAGACCAACAAAAATTTCAGCCACAACTGCCAGGAAAATTGTTCGGGATGCAAAGAAAAACCCACAAATAACTTCAGCTGACATACAGGACACTCTGGAAAAGTGGTGTGGCTGTTTCAAGATGCACAATAAGGAGGCACTTGGGGTGTGTGGTCGAGTCGCCAGAAGAAAGCCATTACTACGCCAATGCCAAAAAGCAGCCCACTTACAATACACCAAACAGCACAGAGACAAGCCTCAAAACTTCTGAAAAAAGTTATTTGGAGTGATGAGACCAAAATTGAACTTTCAGTCAACAAGGCCTATGATGAAAAATAGTACACCATTCCTACTGCGAAACACAGAGGTGGATCGCTGATGTTTTGGGGATGTGTGAGCTACAAAGGCAAAGGGAACATGGTCAAAATTGATGGCAAGATGAATGCAGCATGTTATCAGAAAATACTGGATGAAAATGTGCACTCATCAGCCCGGAAGCTGCGCATGGGACGTACTTGGATGTTCCAACATGACAGTGATCCAAAACACAAGGCCAAGTCGACCTGTCATTGGCTACAGCAGAAAAAAGTGAAGGTTCTGGAGTGGCCATCTCAGTCTCCTGACCTCAATATCATTGAGCCACGTTGGGGAGATCTCAAATGTGCAGTTCATGCAAGTTAGCCCAAGAATTTACAGGAACTGGAGGCTTTTTGCCAAGAAGAATGGGCAAATTTACCATCTGAGAAAATAAAGTGCCTCATCCACAACTACCACAAAAGACTTGAAGCTGTCATTGATGTTAAAGGGGGCAATACACGGTATTAAGAATTAGGGTATGTAAACTTTTGATCAGGGTCATTTGGGTAGTTTCTGTTGTCATTATGATGTAAAAAGAGCAAACACAATTGTTTGATAAGAAATGGCTTCACCCAGCCACTAACCATGAGTGAAAGAAAGGTTTTTGTATTATCATTCATGTTCCCTGAAAAATGGTCAAAAAACAATCACAAATTCTGCCAGAGTATGTAAACTTATGAGCACAACTGTATGTATGAGATGTAAATATCAGGGTAGAAATCTTTTGTTGTATGGATGAATAAAAAATGATAAAACATGAGGAGCTGATTACAGTAAAGCTTTAGTCACAGATTCTCCCGCACATTGACCACTTCAATAATGTTTCCAGGAAGTGATATTCAGGCACGGGACAACGGCCGCAGTATGACACCCAGGGAGTGGGCTCTCTTCACTGGTCGATACGAGACCGCCAATCTGATGCATCGGCTAATGGCAAAGCCCTGTGCCGAGCAGTTCTGTGACTCCTTCTCCATGGAGTGGCCGATGCTGGAGGTAAAAAATGAATAATGACCACAGTCCTACTATTGAATTTTTTTAGGGAGTTTCACACCTGGGGAAATGTAGCAACCGGGTGTTTTACTGGACAACGGGCAATGGCGCACTTTCCCTTTGTTTCCAGGCTTTGTTAGTGCGCCGATGCCGTATGTTAGGCTTTGGTTTACATGCAGGCCTGTCTATTGTTAGGACCATGTGGTGAGGTCCCAACAAATGCTACACTTTATGCTTTTTATTCCCCTGTGAGATGTAATACAGTGTATTAAAATGTGTTCTTAAAGCTGATTCCTTTAAACCACATTGTTTGATCTTGTTGTCCAGGAGCTGGTGGCCCAGGCCCAAGAACCAAAGTCCTGCTGGAGGCGTTTGATCAACCTCCTCTCCTGCTGCCCTTATAGGTTTTACATCAACAACAAGGTTAACCCACTGGATGATGGCGTTTTTGACCACATGGTCCAGATCACCACCAGTATCTCCAGTCCATTCATCGCCACGGCTTGCCACACGGTGTGTCCAGGCAGCCCGCCGTGCATTGGAAAGCGTCGTCAAGCTGTCCAGGAGATCCTGAGGAGGCAGCGGGTGGCTGCGCTCAAGCAAATGGGCCCCGACAGACTGAACAACTACAAGAGATTTTTCCAGAACTCACGGATCCTCCTCATCCCGAAGGCAAGGGATCGGAGGGCCAGCCTCCAGCCTCAGCTGCTGAGCGACGTAGCTGCGGTGTCCGCGGTGGCCATGAGACGGGCAAGTCTCCTGCCTCTGAATATGCTGAGGCGAAGCAGTGTGCGACCAGGCATCGTGGTGCCCAAGGTGATGCTCTGCAAAGCCCCGGCTCCGAGCTTTAAACCGGAAAAACTCAGAAAGAGCCGTAACCACAACCAGCTCCAGATCCCCAAATGGGACTACAAGATGAAGAGAATAGAGAGGAAGCAGGAGGAGGAGGAGAGGAGGAGACTGTTACCTTTGATGAGGAGGAGATGAGGGGAAAGGGGAGTACAACTGTATGTTCACATTAACTGAGAAAGCAGGATGACTTGCTGCAAGAGCTGGCTCTTACAAAGCACGCTGTTGCAGTCGCAGGAAAATCTACTTGATAAATCGACTCTTTAAATGTGAAAGTAACTGCTAATCTACATTTTTGTTTGCTCGGATTGTCGACATTGTTGGAATTGTTGCCTTGTTTCTACTTGAGTTCACATGCTTCATTTGCGAGGCATCATTTTTCATGCAATGTGCGGGGAGCTCAGAAAAAAACAAAACACAGACAGTATATAATTGGAAATTCCTGCTAGGGTGATAACAAAATAAATGTTTCCATGTTGGCCAGTCATATTCATGATGGCTTCAATGACAAAAGAACAATACAGGACGGCGTGTAAGGGTTTCAGTATGCTTCTGAAGAACAGGTTCCCGACTCAGAAAAAATGGCTACCAGGCTGAAAGAGCTGAAAGATTCAGTCAGAGAAGTGGAGAGACAACAGGAACAGAGGAGAGGAGGATATCAGGGAAGGAAAAGGGTTTGAGAGGAGAAAGCCAAAAATCAGCAAAAGGACATCGCGCTACGTCATACAGGACCCACATGGTAAAATGTTGAACAAAGTGAAATTTGACCACAAAATTTGCCAGAGACGAACATCAAGGGGCCAGAAATAGGACTTGAAAAGGCAGAGAGGTGGCAGCCAGTCGGGATTTCACAGAATCGACACAGAAGTGCTTCGACACAGCCAAATGAAGATTGGTGGCTGGCTGCTGCAGCACATTTCCACAGGAAAGGATCGCTGAGCATGCAGGAGGAAGCCAAGAAGCCAGTTTATACTGATACATGGTAGAACAGGTATTTGCAAGGAAGGGACGAGCTTATGAGCAACGTTTGACAGCTGAGCTGAGGAACCAGCTCACACAGGCTTTATACAGGCTTTGTTGAGAACCGGAGAGGCAGAGCCAAAAATAAACAGCTTAGTACAAGACTGTGGCTTGTTGACTTCCAAAATAATGACTAGATAGTCCACTGCTACTGTATGTATCTCCTGGAGTGGCAGTAATGGAAAAGCATTTAAACATACATTAAATATATTGCTACGAAAAGTCAGTGAGGAAAAAGTATAAAATATGTCAGATTTAGGATTTAAATCTCTAAAACATGAATGACACAGATGTACTATACATCTTTACTACCCTCTAGTGGCAGGCACTGGGAATTGCAACAACACTGCTAAAATGTTATTAGTTCAGAGACGAATTAAAAATGTAATTAAATATTTTCATACTTTTAAGTGGAGGTGTGAGCCATAAAGCACACATTTATTATAGTGATGCTGTGCTTTGAGGCAGGACAAATCTCACTAAATGCCCCTTTAAAAGCTATTTAATCCAACATGATGGACATCGGTATGACACCACTGAACAATGTAACAAAAGGAAACAAGCTTTGCAGTCTTTTCTGCTTTTGACACTTGTGTCTCTGGATCGGAACCTGTCAGAATTGGACCACGTCAGCTGCTTAAAGCTGGGGTTGGTAAGATTGTAGAAACCAGCGGGAGCAGGCTAATTTTTTTTAAGTATCCAACTGATAGATTCCACCCTACTGCAGGCCTTCCATTCAAAGCCACTGCTCCGTAACACAACTACAGTGACTGCCTCGAAGCTCCAGCTGGTCAGCTGAGAGATGTGTGACCGGCTGGTTCACTACATTCAACAACCTCTCTTAGCTTTTGTAGTCTAATAAAAACGTCACGAGCCGCTGAACGGGCCAGCTGCTGACTCTGGTTCTTGGGCTGAGGGTGTTTGTGGTTTGTGCTGCTGCTGGACGTCTGTCATGGTAGAGGGTAGTACTTGGGCTCAGAGCCTGTGTACTGTGAGCGCGGCATCGTCATCGCTCACCATGTCCAACTACCTCATGTGTCATGTAAGAAAACACTGAACATTATGATCATGAATGTGAACAAACATGGCTCTTGTTGGTACTTACCTCTGTCAGGCTACCATGTAGCATTGCAAATATGCTGTCTGTACCTTCTCTGCCATTCTAACACAACTAGCTTGCTACTATAAGCTTTAGCAATAGATCTGTGGAGCCTTGTGGAAACCTCATGCACAGTAAGGGCACGGGCAGAGTGCATGTATCTTCAGGTAGAAATGTGAGCCATTTAACACAGACTTATTATGGTCATCCCACTGAACGTCCTTTTAATCCTTCCTCAAACTTGACGGACTTCACTGCACTTACTTGATGTTTGGGACTGAACCGGTCTGGACTGGACCACAGTGAACTTGACTTTAGTGGACTGGAAAGGGTTAAGCTCTCCCTCCATGGATCCTGTATGCTTCTTTTGCCAAAAACTGCAACATTTAGGTAACAAAACACTGAGCAACAGCTCATATCTACCATGTGTTCAACCACATTTGCACAGGGATGGAAGCTAATGGACAAGCTGTCATGTGGAGAGGATGGAGAAATACCACTAGAGTCGGATTTAAAATCCTCAACGGCTCAACTTTGAGTCACTTCAACAAACTGCATGTAATTGACTTACCACATGGCTGACTAGAAGCAAAGAAAAATCAAATCCGCATGCCAAATTCACTGATGTGGAACTTGATGGGCTGATGAATCCATGTCACCATCGCCGGCTTCTGAAGGAAATACTGTGGGTCATACTTGAATGTTAATAAATGGATCTCTTTTGTACCTTCATGTATCATTGATTGTATACCGTATAATTACGTATACCTTTCCTTTGAATAATCTGAAAATACTGATATGTATTTTTGAGCAGGGCTATTGAAAGCTGAGCTACAATAAAGGACTTATAGTTCATTTTCATGCACCTTTTGTCATTCACGGAGAAATTGTAGGTGGGTAATTTTGGAAGAACTTTGTAATGAGGCCTCTAACTGTGTAATGTCTTTCTCTGCGTTACCTCATTACAAACAAAGATCATCCAAATGGCTGTTCGCTGCAATAAACTTGTTTGTGATGCTCTGAGGCTGCCTTACTGAAAAACTGTCTGAATATTCCTACAGCAATACATGATGCAGCGAATCCTTGCGCAATGTTCAAACGAAGTGGAAGCACTGCGAGTGCTGTGAAAAAACACTTAACGATGTTGAAACAAAAAAGACCACATTCTGTTTAAACTTTGCTCCTCACTGATGTGAAGAGTGCTTTTGTCAGGAAAACTGTGCCTTGAATCTATGAAAATCTAAAGGGAGTTTTGTGCACAGCAGACTCACTGTTAAAGCTATTAGTGCTGAATCCCTGCAGGCATCTCCTACATGAACAAAACTTTGTTTTTTGCAGACAGTAACATTTAGAAATATCCGTCCTGGGAACCATAAAAATACTGTAAAATCTTTCAGTGGACCCACTTATTATACTCGGGAACTTGCTTTTGGAGATTTGGTATGCTGAGGTGGAACATTTCACAAGCCTCTTATTCTTCGTTATCTCAGCAGCAGAGACATACCGAATGCTACAGGGAAGGCAGCCTGAGGTAGAATTTATGAAACCATCCCCCAGCGTCTGCAGCATGTTGTTTTTAACTGGTGTTGTGCAGGAAATATTTGTGGTGCGTCTGAGATAAGGATAAAAATGCATTTAAGCATTCCTCCCATTTCTGGAGCTGTGAGTGACGCCTCGCCCATGCTTTGTTCTGCGCTCCAACGGTGCATTTGTAATGAAAAAGATGTGACCTAACCCAAAGCTGTCAAAGCCAAAACCTGTGCCTGTGGTGATTTATCTGCAGAGACTAAAATGGCCGCCACCCTGACCTATGGTGCAGCTTCTCTAATGACCACTAGAGGGCACTCATGACCCTTCAGATGTCAATAAGGAGCATGTAGCCTTCAGAAACACATGTACTCACAGCAGGCATGCACATGGCCGTGGACCTTACCCTGCACATATTAATGTGTGTGCATGCATACACACACATACACACACAGAGCACAGAATGAGAGATTCAAAAGGGTTCAGCCATTTGTTTCTTCCCCTCTGGAGCACTGGACGTCATTCTGTGCCCTCTGCATCTTTCAGTATTTCCGATGTGGGCTATTGTCACACAATGATAGTGATTGTCTCTAAGTATCTGACAGTAACAGTAATGTATTAAACAAAGCATTGACTTCTATGTTGAGAACCAGATATAAATGGTAAATGGGCTGGATTTATATGGCGCTTTTTTAAGTCAGCTAATACTCAAAGCACTTTACATCTCAAGCCAGCATTCACGCACGCAATCATACAGTGGTGTCGGAGGCTTACATGCAAGGTGCCACCTGCTCATCAGGCGCGTTAACTATTGACACACACACACATGCACACACTCTGATCGAACAGCATCGGGAGCAATTCAAGGTTCTTGGGTGCCCAAGAACACTTCAACATGTAGACTGTAGGGGGCACAGCCCCTCTCATTGTTGGATGACCACTTTACCTCATGTGCCCCGTATATAACAAGGACATTTATATTGTCTTGATCTTGGTCTCATGAGTATTTTGACTCAGCCCCTTGTGTTGTTATTTTCACCTTTTTAAAGCCAAAATCTTCTCTGTAACTGCTCAGCTGAAAGCATTAGTGCACGCCCTGTCTGAAGTGGGTGCACGGGCTCAACCGAGCGTCAATGGTGTAAATAATGTCTTTAGAAATCAATTTGGGATCTTGGGGCTTCCGAAAACTTGGATGACGCCAGACGACATGTGTGCATGGAGCTATTTTATGAGATGTTTTGTGGACTACAAAACTTTACTCTACTTTCCATCCGCATGGGGGTGAGCAGATAATGACTGAATTTTTACTTTTGGGTGAACTTATCCTTTACTGCCAGTTTGTTTCTTGTTCCTATCACATTTTAAACTGTAGAATAGTCGTTAATCTTTGCTTGTATTTCTCCTTAATTATAAAAACAATACAACTCACAGTATCTTCATGATGTTTCTGCTAATCTGCTCTCTTTAGCCGAACACTTTCCAACAACATACTGTTTTCCGGCGACTATGATCGATTTCCAGTGTGAGAGTTTGAGTGTCCTTGAATGCACCAGCCAAGGGAGGTTTGAAAAATGCTCCCTCTTAGGAACTACAGGACCACACAGCAATAACTAGCTGGCTGAAAAATTAAAGCAACACCATGTTCACTGTGATGGATGCGTTGTCTCAAGCAGGTTTCAAGTCTTTGTTATTTAATTTAAAGATTGTTCTGAAGGAGAGGAGCGCAATGGCTGTGTGGAAAGTAAGATCTCAAACTAAAAGCTTATGGTGTGATGGATAAATGTGTAGTTTTTAAACATAGAACTTGGTAAAAACACAAAAAAGACACTTTTTTGGCAACAGAACAAACAACTCCCAAAGTCCGAGGTTCTTCGATGGTCCGTTTATATTTTTTGGAGCAGTTGCAATCTGTTTGAGGCAATAGAAAGATTCACAATTCTCTTTTTAAAACACATTTGGTCTAGCAACAAAAAGGTTACCGACGTTATATCTCCATACAGGTCTTATAGTCAGGTTTTTTCTGCCTAAGGATCACAAAGACATACATAACGTTGTCAGTTTCCAGATGCTCACTAACAAATACAGTACGTCTGTTTCTCGTCCAGTGTTTTCGTGGGGACAGTTGCATTATGAGTCATTTTTCAAGCATCGGAAGATGACCTCTAGGACTTCTAAACAGCAGTGGGTAGGGAGAACCAGGGTCTGTTGTCACGTTTTTGCAATTTAGCCTTTCTCACGTAAAAAAAAGAAAACAAATAATAAATCACTATTTAGTTTCTGATTAATGACAACAAATACTCATGCATTCATGGGTGCAATTGTTGCTATTTAGCATCATGAGACCAATTGATCAGAGTTGGGGGTGTTCATGCACGGGTGGTTGTTCTTTGTTATGTGGCTTACAACGGTCACCTGTGACATGAGTAGAACTCACGGCTGATAATCAATAGTTTGTTATTAATGCAGAGGGGAACGAACGTTTTGTGCACAGTTATAATACAGACATGTTTGAAATACTTGTCACGGTTGTAGCACCTTTTTAGACTGCTTTAGTGACAACGTGGATCCCTGGGCCCTGGTCTACTCTACTCCACATAGCAACAACATTACTACACAAAGTCGACAATTTAGTGTGTTGACCAGAAAATAAAATGTGAACAAAATTCCTACATGTAGCTGTTTTTTTTTTTTTTTTACAAGTCTTTTTCCATAATGTTGCTGCTATAAGTGACATCCACATCTGCACATAAAAAGTATATATTTATATTTATATAATATATATCCGTACTCTATTAACAGTTTTGTCTACCATGAAGTTAGAATTGCCACCCATCTCTCAGAAAAAAGTTTTTTTTTTTTGGAACTTCAAACATTGATTATTTTACAACACAGAAATCAACTAAATTTGTACAACTTTGGAGGAAGCGATGCTCCACCTGGTCACAGTCCCTCCATGGTTTTCTTCATTTTTTTTTGTTGTTTTCTTGTATGTTTTTCTCCCCAGTCCCGGTGCAGTTAGACAGTTTTCATCCCAGTAAAACACAGTTTAGAAAAACCAAAGCATTTACAAACTGGCATCGTTAGAACCGCAAGGATGTTCAGCTGAGAGCTTCAGCTGAACTTGGACCCTTTAACACGCCCTCAACTTTCCCCCCTGCCTTCTTCAGCTGAGGGGATGTAACCCTTGTTTGGCACGGTTATATACACAATGAGCGCAGTTCACTCAAAGGAGGGGCTCATGGGAACCAAAGGGGATTAATGTGGAAAGATATCCGCCGAGAAAACAAAACAAATCTAGCCTTAAAAAGATGAGTTTTGTGGTGGAAAACTGTTTGAGTTCTCTTCAGCTATTTTGGCAGCTGTACTGTCAGCTATCCTGTGAAAACTATCTGTAGGGCAGTAAAAGGAGCACCGTGACCTACCAGAATTGATGCTTCAATACCCAATTCATATCCAGTGTTTCACATAAGCGACGTGTTGACATCCGTCTGGAGCTGTGATATGAGTTTTGAAAGTCTGAGTGCAGATACTGTGAGTATTTGTGTGTGTTTTGAGAAGAGGGGGACGTCAGCGCAGTGGTAAGGTTGACCCAATGGCGAAAGGCCTGACATGACACAGAAAATAGTGCAATGTACAGTACACAATGCATCTCGGTAAATGTACAGTGTACATCAAATACTATACAACCAGAATCGAGAATTAAAAAAGTAGAAACACAACGAAAGAAAAAAGAAAGAAAAAACTGTTACAAATGACAAAGTCCAGAAGCGTTCTTCGCCCAGAGGAGGAAACATCACGCCGAAGCCATAGAGAGAAACAAAAGTTTGTGTGACAGACGTCCTACATGTCCTACAGCTCTGCCTCTTGTGCTTCACATTACTAAAAGCCATGTTGCTATACCACATATTTACATGTTTCTCCTGGGTATCTCTCACACGTTCCAATCACAATCCAAAACCTTCCGTCCTCCCGACCGCTGAGCCACTTATCTCTTTCACTGTCCTCCATATATTTCCTGCTTTTTCCATCTTTCGCTTCATGTTCTTTCATCATGTCCGTCCCTCCCACGTTCTGTATCCAGAGGCGTTCAGGTGCAGGAGGTCTTTCTGTCTGCTGAACCTTCTAGCAGTGGTTGATCACAAACTAAACACAGAAAGAAAATGTGTCTGTTGGTTTTGTTGGTGGTGTGCATGCACATGCATGGCCGCTCCTTCGTTCTCTTCTGCTCCTCTTTTGTCCCCTCTCCCTCCTCCCTCAGATGTTTCTGAGAGGAGTGTAATGTCTTCGATTTCCTCCTCATGTCTCTTTTCCTGCACTCCACCCTCCCCCTCTGTTGTCCTGCTACCTATGATGCTACTCAGGAACTATAGGGGAGGATGGGGAGGGAGGGAAACTGTCCTCGGCTTCTCTCCTCCACTTTTAAAACTACCCCCCTAGCTGTCCTGTTTTCCTTTTATCCATCCTCTCCTCCTCCTCCAAATCCTCAATCCTCATCTGCCCTCAGACCCAGGAGTCTGGTGAGGCTGGATAGTGGCTGGTCTCATAGTTGAGCTCGCTGTAGGGCCGCGAGGCTGAGTAGAAGTCTACATAGTTGCCGGTGGACTTGAGACCCGTCAAGTGCATGTTGAGGTCACCCTGCGGGGGGCGTCCTCCAGCGTGAACCTGGTTCTCATAGAAGGCCTGGTCCTCGTAGTTGACGCTGTCGGGCGGAGGAGGGTTTTGGAAAGGAGGGTAGGGCTCTGAAGGCAGGCCTTGGGACGACACCTGTTAAAAAACAAAAATGATTACTAAGATGAAAGTAGGATTATGATAGCTACATTCAAAACAGCAGGTGTGAAAGGTTCAGATGGACACACAGTAGCTATGGGTCAGTAAGCACGTAGCCACAAAGTACTGAGAGCTTTCAGACAGTCTGAGCATTTAGAATAATATTCATCGACATTAAAAATGCCTTTTTAGAGGTCAATTTGACTGGGACTCTTTCTATATATTCATATTTTTAATTATTCATATTTTTTAATTTTTTTTAAATAAACCCCAAATGTTAAATGACACATGCAATTCCAGTGACTGATGGCAGCTAGTGGCAGTAAAAATGCAAATCCAGACTACAAATCCTGCACTGGCCAAATGAAAAAAAAACCTGTGTCCTTTGGACCTGACTGGACTGAACCAGAGTGGTGCTGCCAAATTTGATTAAAGCTGATCCCAACCCCATATTTCATCCGTCCCTGACATTAGCTCATAATATAAATCACATTTAAAAAATAAGTAAATTCAGATCCAAATCAAGCCTCCCAAGTTCTAAGCGACAGAACAGTTACCACAACTCTCTACCAGATGACACAAAGAAATGACCTGTGTGTGTCTGACACCATTAACAGGCAGAATAGCTCTGTATATTAGTAATGCTAGCATCGATGCTGTTTGTCAGCAAAATATACCAGATCGTTACCTGGCAAGGCAGCTGACTTCATGAGATCAAGTGATCATAAGCTCGCTAATCCATCTTGAATCCATTTTGAAGTTCTATCCTCATGTGTCTTGTTTCACTTTCCTCTTCCTCCCTTTGTCTGTTTTCTCCCCCTGTCCCTGTGTTCACCCGCGTCACATCAGTGAATCACCCCTCGTGTCTTCCTCTCTGTTCTGTTTTGGCCTTGTGTTCCTGCATATCCTCGTCCCATCTGCCCGTCGTGTGTTTACTGCTTTTGGTTCCTGGTTCCTTGTGTTATTTCTGGTTTGTACTTTGTTTTTTGGTTTGTTCTTTGTTTTGCTTTTGTTTCTTGGGTATCTCCTGTTTTGTTATCTGCCTTTTGTTGCTGCAGTTTTGGATTTTGGATTTGGATTATCAGCTTTATGTTAATAGAGCTTGCTTTTTGTTCTAGCCACCTGCCTACATGCAGCTATGGGCATGGTTTAGATGCGACCACCATTTAGAGAAGCAACTTTTCGTTTGAAAACAACAATGGTCGCTCCTTAAGATGTTAGCACAGATGCTGCTAGCACTAATTATATCAGAATTGGGAGTTTATTTCATTGAAAGAAGAGCAAAGAACCACACTGAATCATGTCTCATGGGAAAGTTTTTGCTCTTCTCCCAACTGGCTCCACTGGTGGTACGCTCTCCTTCTGTTGATCCGATCGGTTGAAGTTAGCCCCTGATAGACCGTGATAGACAGATGGTTCATCTGATCACCTGCCAAGTATTCTTTGAAAGTTTCCAGCATCTCCTTCCCAGATGGTTTTGTGAAACAAAACATTTTTTGAAACAAACCATCTGCCATGTCAGATTAGGACATATGTCTAATGTTAAATAAAAACACATGAAATTAGATCCATGTAAAGGATTGTCTTAAATGAAACTTTGTCATTAGAGGTGAAATAAAGGTTTGCTCTTGTTATATTAGCTCATTTTCTTCCATGAGATAGAATTAAATACCTAGAGGTTTTTGGACTGTTGGTCAAAAAAATAAAATAAAAAAAAGCAGTTTGAATGCTTCAATCTGTCAAGAGAATATCTAATAAGTACTATTCACTAGTCACAGTGGGTCATGAAAACGGACTCTGCCACCTGTTGGTGACCTGTTGTTTCTCAGGTGAAACAATGTGATGCATTTTCCATCAGACATCAGTCTTCCTCCTCCAGCAAGCGTGAATTATTTCAGGTCAGTTCATACTTTTATACAGTAAAAGAGTATTGGCTATATTACAGATGTGTTTTTAGTGTCTTTAGCTCAATGAGTTTTGGTTTACAACGATATCGCTGCCAAAGGGTGAGATGGGTAATATGATAGACTTTTACTGGCAACAATGCAGAAAGAATTGCCAGACCCGAAGAGCAATTCACTATTCCCATAAAGCATGAATGAGACTCTGCAGTTTATAGTTTAAAGTTTATAGTGACCTATTTGGACTTGGTTGTATTATATCCCCTTTGGCGTCACTATTAAATTCCCATACGATAAAGGGGCTAGTTTTACTCTGACATTTTTCTCCATCCAGATCTTTATATCGGGTTGCAACAGAGCAGTTCCTTCTCTTTGAGGTAATATGAGTCATAAAGTGGTAAGAGCTTGCACTGCAGAGTGGAACACCAACATCAAGAAAGACAGACGCAAAGAGGGCAAGGGACTGAATGAAAAGCTCCTCTGGTCTATCAGTTGTTGGTTGTTGTAGGTCAAAACCTAAAAGTTTATATGTAATATTAAATCTGCTTTCTGTTTTCAGTGTGTCCCCTCTGTTAACATCTCTCATTGGATTGTTCCATGTCTAATGCCCTCTTTTACCGAATGGTATCTTGCTGAAATGAAAGCTTGTTGTAGGACGGGAAGTAAATACTTTGGGATCTGGTACTCTGGTATTTCTGCTCGCAGTACTTGTATCAATTAAGACAAAAGTTCTTTGTGATCACAATCTAGTGGTCACATACAGAATGTACATTTAATGAAATTATGAACATTTTACAGAAAAGTGAGTTGTCGTACCTGATTGTACTTCAGGTCATCAGTAGGTGACACGTATGCTCCTCTGTGTAGCGTGGAAGAGCCACCAGACATTTGACCTGCAGAGACAGAATGGATTACTGCTTGCTCTCAACTATGTATTCAGATATTACTGTATAGGTAGAGGAGTGGGGGCAAGCTGTCAGTGTTACCAGGTGACACATTTTTCATTAAGAGTGAGAATGATGATGATTAAGGAGAGGTTGGAACTGCTGCCAGTGAGCAAAAATATCAGCAAACATCAACGCGCTCAAAACAGAGACTCAATGAAAACCATGATGGTGATTGTTAAAAATAGCACATACTAGACTTTGCTTTTATAAAAGTTCTCAGGGTTAATCTTATAGTGAAAATATACTGAAATGCATCTGTCTGTGTCGGCAGCACGACCAGGTGTTATCGAATTTCTAAACTGTTCATTTTTTTGTTAAAATTTAACCGAGCAATTGTAGATTTCTTTTTTCTTTTCTTTTTGGAAATATGGTTATTTGCTTTCTTGCTGACAGTTAGATGGAAAGATTGATACCACTCTCATGTCTGTATGCTAAACATGAAGCTAAAGCTAGCAGATGATTAGCTGTTTCCACCTTTTTCCAGTCTTTGGACTATGCTAAGCTAGGCTAACCATCTCCACTCTCTGGCTTCATATTTACTGTACAGTTTCTGTACATATCCGTATAAGCCCTGTGTTGGGCTGTACATCCGTAATTACGGGTAAAAAACAAAATAAGGCATAAGTCTCTGCAATTTCCCAAAATGTCGAACTATTCCTTTAATATTTGTAAAACCCGCCCATGGGATTATGTTTTTTGTGTGCATGTCTGCAGAATGGACCCCCTACCTGTCATGGCGTCCTTCCGGGATTGGTGTTCGCCCTTGCTGCCATGGTAACTGGCATTGCCAGTCGATTCGTAGTCTGCCTTCCTCTCCTTCAATGCCATCATCTCCCTGGGAGAAGCAGGGGCGCTCGCTACACACACACACACACACACACACACACACACACACACACACACACACACACACACACACACACACACACACAGGGGATATGTTCAACCCTTAATTCATCATCGACATATTTATGAAAATACTTTCATAAGGAGGACACGACAGCAGGATGGACAAGTATTTAGGCTACTTTACAGTCGTTCCATAGAACGAAGGCTAAAGTGATTTTAAAATGGGTACTTTTCTGGGCGTCTGAGGTTTTGTATTTACCTGCCTGAACAAAGGCACAGCGCTGAGGTTTCACTGTGTGTATTTCTTCTAACCATCACCCTGAAAAGGAGTGAAAAACGGGGGCACTGGCTGCTGTTTGTTTTGTGACTCTATGGGTATTGTGCAGTTCTTAACAAATGTAGCTTTGTGACCGGGGTGTAATTTCAAAGAGGTAAACACTGAGTCATCCCTCCTCCCTGCGTCTGCTTGCCTCCGTCTTGTCTTTCTCTCTGTCTGGCTGCAAGCCACTTTCCCTCCACCTGAATTTACTACATCTACATATATTTACTATCTTAAATTCTCACTGGCCTATTAATCTCTGTCTGTCTTAGCGTTACTCACCCAACAACAAACTTGTACCAAACAGGGTCAAATCATATAAAGCATCATAGAAAATATGCACACCCACAGTTGGGAGACAATCACAAATGCTGGACTCTGAGGGGGATGGTGGGATCAGTGGCAGAGATAATGAGTTAGATCTGGTTAGCCATGCTGGAGCAAACCCGCCTATTGACTCAGTGCCATATGGTTGTGAGGCGTTCCCTCTGACATTCGAATCATTATCAGCTGTCTTTCACCTAGAAGCTGCTGGCTGCATCTGCCTCTTTGTCTCTCTCTTGTGCGTTATAACACAGTTAGCACTGATCCATACGCTCATTAATGCTCTGCTAATATCACCAGTCTTTTGTAATATCAGCACCTACTTGGCCAATTATTCCCTGCCTGCCGCTGTGGTAAACAACTGTTGTGGAGATGTTCATATTCCTAAGGCTTTATATAAAAACGCTTTCTTTTGTATGTGAAAAATTCCACAGACGTGAATTTAAAGAAATGGCTTGACGGACCATCTGCTGGCACAATTATAAACTGAGAAACAAAATAAAAAAATTGCAATTACAAACCAAGGTGTTTATCGTTTTGCCACTGTGTGTTGACAGCTTCATAAATCCAGTTCGAGGTTTGTTTTCAAAGTGTAGGTGCTCCCACGACACCTTTTTTCATTTTCAAATTGGTTTAACTCTCCTTAAAGTCACTCAGTGATATGAAATATGATGGAAACCATGCAAATTGTCTGGTAATATATCTGACACTACTTTCTTCTAATTAGTTGTCTTTATCTGCATTTGGTTCAACACCCTGTACAACACTGTATTTGTACTGATTATAAAAATAGAAACACTTCTAGCTGCATGTATTTCATTAACCTGTATTGTTTAGCCTAAACTTTAGTAACAACTGGAGCTGCTATTTTTCAGTTAAAAGTGTCTTTTTCCTGAGCAGTCAGTGAAGGATGTGCCCGTAGTGTACGTGAGGGCAATACTAATCCACTAATTGTGCATTTGTTGTGGATTGCTTTTGCAATGTCAAATGGAAAAGAAATAATGGGGGCTCTGACTCACTGCCATGTGTATGCAAGACAAATAGTAAGTATACATATCTGGTACCCTGAAAACACCCCTCTCCAGGCATCGTACATCCCTTTGATGAATTGTTATAAACAATATCAAAACTGTATAAGTTACTGCCCCCGGCCCTTCTGCTGAATAATCAGCTGCTGTTCTCTCCTCACATCTGATGATGGTTTTAAAGTAACATTTCTGTAGAACTTCCACCACAGCACAAGTCTGAACTGAATGCTGGCCCATTAACGTGAACGCTACATTAGCACAAAACATGCCCAGAGAGGCTAACTGTGCGCCATGTTTCTGAAATTCAGTGTGATAAATGTTTCACTTCATTATCATCTATCATTAGTAAGACACAGAAATAGTTAGTGGAGAACAGGCGGCATCTCCAGCAACACAGTACACACTGTAGATGTCTTTGACATAATGACAACATTATTGTTTATTCACCTTGTGTTGATAATGTCAGTTCATTTTCTTTCTTTAGTTTCTTACATATTTCTCCGTTAACAAAGAATTCAGCAGCAAGTAAGTTTTAAAAAAAGCTTCTTTTATCATTTTTCAACTCATTGCTGTTCTCCGTCACCAATACCACCACCTCTTGAACACCAGGAGCCGATTATTGCACAAGCATCGTGAGGAACAAGCCCTCCTAACAGGTGCTTAAGGTGAAAAGGCAGTTTAGTGAGGTTTATTGAACAGTGAAACATTTTAATCCCACCCCACAAATATACGTCCATGTATTCACGGATATATTCTATAATAGATAATAGTCTATTATGATTGTTATCTCTGGCTCAGCTGGACATTGTTATTGATCCACATTCATTTTGAGAAGCATTTAGACCCAGCCAAGAATTAAGCTCATGGAGAAAACAGTGACTTTTTGGCATATGTTTGGTAATTCAAAGAGCCTAGAAAGAAAGCCTAGTCCTTGGGAAGCCCGTGGCAGTCAAACCCCAATTTCAACTGTGCAAGGGCGAGAACTTTTTTGGGGGTATGGTGCAAGGATTTTACCTGACAGCAGAATAATTTGTCCGTATTCACTGTAGTATGAAGGTTAAAACAGACTTCAGCTGTATTGGACTTGTGTTTGTTTGACCGGACTGTACTGACGAATGACAGGAGGGGGGGGTCACACTCACCTGATCGATTGTTGGGTGAGGTTCGTACGGGAGAGATGGACGGAGTACGAGAGGAAGAATAAGGTCGCTGTCTGTCCCGCTCTATCGTGGAGGAAGAGCCGACAAAATGATACTGGGAATAGCCATCCTACAGAAGAGAAGAAGAAGGGCAACGGAAATGACAGGAAAGAAGAAAACAAGAAGACATGAGACCATGTTAGACATAAGTCAGTGAAAGCTTCTTAAACTCCTACATTACTGACATTTTCCAGTGTTAATACAGCCAGAGCACATGCAGCCATGCAGGCTTTACCTTTTTGTAGAGGCTGCGGAGGTCTCTGTACTGCCACATACTGTTCAGGACTTGAGATGCGGCCTTTACCACTTTAGGACTATGTCTGGGAATTCAGCAGAGAGAAAAAACACATACAGTATAAAGCTCGACTGTCTTTGTTTTGTGCTAGTGGGAGCTATACAATGATCACAATGCAAAATAATAAAGAAACAGACTCGTATGTAAAGCATCTCCTCGCTTCAGGCGCCCGAGGAAGAAATGACCAAAGAGGCAGAATGAAAATGTCTTCATCTCCTCAAATATGGCACTTGAATTACCAAGTTGCATAATTGCTTGGTTGATTGATTGATTGGCCAATATTTCATTTTGCTTCCTCTGGGGTTTGACTCAGTTGACTAATGGCTGTGGGTTTAATTGGCCCATATGGCCTTATCAGTGTCTCGGAAATTAAACTTTATTTCTTCAAGTCATTTGGGTAAATGTTATTGTTTTGGATTCTGGGATTGCATTTCACACACGCTTTCAGCGAGGCAAAGCAGGGGACTTGCAGGGAATGTGGTATGAGGTGAAAGCAATTTTTAGAAGGAGTTATTAGTTTATCTACCGATTAATGCCCTCTGGATACAAATCTACAAATTATTCTAATGGTTTATACTTTGAATCATAACAAAAATGAGTTGTAGTCCTTAATTATTCACAGAACATTGACAAAAAAGATTAAAACTTTTTTTTATGTAAAAGTTAGAAGCAAATTTGTACAAAGGAAATAACACCATATTTGGTCACAGATAGTGATAACCTGACTCTGACTATTTGACATCTGTTTTATATATAGAAAGCATCCCACAAAACAGCGCTAACAGGCAATTAAAAAGGTAAAACAAGAGAGAGCTAGGTCATGTGAAAGCTAGCTATTGATGTAGCTAAGAATAGCATTTGCTAAAGCTGAATTTAAATGTAGCCTACTTATTGTATTTTTCCTCTCTGTTATCTGTACATGAAAAATATCCTGGTGCACTTAGTTGTATCACAGAATTAAGTGAAATAAATGCTGACAAATCGTGACAAAGAAAAAACCTAGCTAAACGGCAGCTAAAGGTAACTAGCTTAACAGGCTATATCTCAGTAGCTGCTCTCTCAGCTCCTTGACTCTGGTGGTATGAATAAGCTAAGCTTAACCTACTTTACGTATTTAATAATATTACTATATTAAATGTCTTCAAGAAACTGAAACACGTCTGGCTGCCTACGATACAGCACTTAGAACCCTCTTCTACCTGACAACAACTTCCCATTCGGCTTACTTGTCTCCTTTGCTGCGAGCGATGCCGATGAGCTTCTCGATGCCGCCGGCGTCCCTCAGGGCCTTGGTGTTCTCCATGTTCTTGGTGATGACCTCATGCAGCGCGCAGCAGATAGCTGTGATGGTGTCGTCCGACATGGTCTTCCCCACCAAGCTGCTGGTGGTGCCGCCTCCACCTCCCCCGCCGCTGCTGTTGTTGTTGTTGCTGCCTCCGGGCAAACGGTGCACCAGGTCCCTCATGGCGTATTTACCTGTGGGTGAGAGTGACAGAGTGGGCGGGAGTGAGGTGGAATAATGTAGGTTGAAGGTGGAAAGGAGGACACAAGGCAGAAGTAGGAATGAAAGAAAGAAAATTGGAGCTTTTGTACTGGTATGTTTTTAGTTTTTAGCACAGTTTTTTTTCCTTTTTTTCTCGTAACTTCACCCATTAGTGGAAAAAGTTGTCAATGTGCGATATACGATTACTTTTACTGCTTCTTTAAGTAGTTTGTTTTCTGCTTTAATCCATCATTTTTGTACAATGATGTTAGTTTGTACAAAGTCGACTGTGGTCTCTGCTCTTTTCCTTTTAAACCATATAAAAGCTACAAAAACTTTGCTACACCTGAGAAACTACAGCCTGGCTGGGTGGCTGTCAGACAATGATGCTGACTTGGCCACGTAATCTAACATCAACTGACTATATTTCCCATGACACTCCAGTACTGCTGTCAGGCAATCGTGTCCACTCTGCCCTCTGCCCCTCATTCTGATTGGGTCATCACCCTGGGGTGGTGGGGGCATGTCATGACTCACCGACAGTTCACTTATTTTATGTGTTTTCCTGCTTTCAAAATCCCACTGATGCATAAAGTATATATACTCCGTATTCTTTTGAATAATATATAAGAACGCGGCTCCAGGGCGTGACTACTTTGGTTGCACACGCGCCCAGAAATCTGTCAATTGCGACTAAGTATTTCCATTGGTCGCACCTGAAGTTTAGCAGTTTAAACAATTGAGGTTAACACAACTTCTTGCTGCATGTGACCTAATGACTTGTTAATAATCATTCACATAATGTGTTAAGAAAGTAAATCAAAATGTATTATTGAGTGCACCTAAATTATCTGCTGGTGCATGAAAATTCTAGGCGCACCAGTGTAGCCAATGTGAAAAGCTGGAGCCCTGAAGATCATATATTAAAGATGATAACAACATCTACCATGTTAAAACACAACATGAGTGAAACTGTCTCAACAAAGGAAGCAGACAGGACATCTCATTTTCATAAATACATACAGTTGTACACCTAGAAGTCAGAATCAGAACTGTAGATGCAGAGAACATGCAAGCAGACAAGGACTTCACTTTTTTAGGAGCTCTCAATAGACCTATAGGCAGTGCAAACACCAAAATGCAGAGGGAGATACACAGACGTACAGCAGTGCTAAAACTATAAAATAACATCAAGTAATAGCTATTATGTTTGTATGGATGTCCTCGACTGCCTGCTCACTGAAAAACAATTCCACGCAACAAAACAAAGTAATTCACTGACTTTCTTATTACAGTAAGTTATCAAACATGATTGAACATGTAAACAACTTAACTTGGCTCTTGCCGTACATTTGCAGTATTGGCAGTAATATCAGTACAAACAGACTGAAGCTCTCAGTCAAGTTTGTACCATCGCTGCAATAAAACTACAGCTGGCTCACAGAGGACCTGTCACACAGTATTGATATATCTGAGGACCCAACAGCACAATGTATCACGTCTCCAAAGCAGTTTCATCATGTTAACACAACGCAAGTGAGGACAGGACGATGTGTCCTATCAAAATATACGTGGACGCCTCTTGGCAGGCTGATATAAGACTCACATGACAACCTACATACACTGCACACATGAATGGTTCCCATGATAAGCTAGCACACACATACACAGACACAGCTTAGCTCCAAGACTCAAGTATCAGACGGAGTGATTGGAAGGAGGCATGAGGTTGTTGCTATGGAGACCAGCAGAAAATCAGAGTTTGTTACAGACATCGCTCCGTGTCCGAAGGAAAATCAAGCATCAAACGATCAGTCACAGCGACACTACTATCTGCTTAAAGAAGGAAATCTGAATATCAACCGACAAATATTACAAAGACATTCATCTCTTTTTTTATTGGACACATCCACAAACCCACTGCCAGTCAGCCGGCCCTGACGGCAACAACCTCCTACACAAATGCCATTTAAACAGCTCCTTTTTAAATAATTACTGCTAAACAGTTCTACTTAAACAAGCATTATATCAATTATTAAAGCAAGTGACTAATTCTGTAAGTGGGTCAATACAACTGCACTTGTTTTCAGTGCCATTATCTTCAATTAAGGCAGAATGAACCACATTACTCCACTAGTATAAAAGAAAACAACACTCGAATGAAACTCTTGATTAAAGTTAGCGCTACAAACTATTTTTTGTGCCAACTTCTGTGTGTGTGTGTGTGTGTGTGTGTGTTGTATGTATCTCTGTTTGCTTCAATGAACAACTCACCAATGAGCTCCTTGTTCCTGATGTCCAGAGCCATGTTTCTCAGCGCGGTGGCCACAGCACAAACCACCCTGTCGTTGTCTATCCTCAGCAACTCCACGAGGATGGGCAGGCCCTTCTCCTTACGCACTGCAGCCCGGATATATACTGACCACTGGGTAGGAGAGAGGGTTGGAGGTGGACTGAGTACCATATTATGGATAACTGTTTTCCAATACAGGCAATGTGGGTGTTATGCGATTGTGTCACTGGTGATATTTGGAACAAATTTTGTGCCATTCCATCGGGTAGATGTTTCACAGTGAGAAAGCTGACTTGAGAATTGTTTTAGGATCACCAAATCATTGCGATGCATCCTCTTGGGGAACATGACCGTACAACATTTCATGGCAATGCATCCAATATTGAGATCTTTCAGTCAAGACCAAGGTGTTGGACTGATTGACAGACAGACATTGCCAATTAGAGGCATGATGCTCAATTGGCTAAAAAAAACCATTTTTGGATACTTTAATTTCACAGATTCAAACTTCATTCGTCCACTCTTGAAATTCTCAACATAAGGTCCACTAGTTTGGTGTTTTTAAAGCTTTTGGACATATTTTGTGGACCTCCCAAGCAAATGGAGTAAAAACATGTCGTATTGATGATAGTGTATTCACTGTAGTATTAAGTCATTCTTTCAAATGCAGGATTGTTGTTTGCGTTTGCCCAAACATGCTGCCTGTCTAAACCAGAGTGCCGTCTATCAAGTTAATGACAGGCAGTTAAAAAAACATCGAGGCTGCAAAACAACAAATAAACATTTCAAATATGAAGCAGTCATAATGGTGTAATTCATCATTATGTCGCCTAAAAGATATTAATAAGATGTATTATCTTTTATTGCATTCATCCTGGCTTGATCTTGATGCCATGTCATAAAGTGTTGATTTCAGAGAGATGTGTATCAAATGGTCGACTCATGCATGAGGAAACTTTGAAAGGCCAGCGAATAACGTTTACTATCCCACAGCACAAAACGACAGAATATTGGGGGATGTGAGGGTTGTTATTTTGCCGTGTGCTGAGATCTCTCCCTTTCAGAACACTTTTTGACACTCACTGGAATTTCAATACACTTGTGCAGATGCCCTTTAGTATCACAGGCGCAGCTCTGGGTCCTTACCTTCCAGCTGCCAGCAGCTAGGTTCTGCAGAGCCCCAGCTGCTCCCTCCAGGGTGTCTGGATTGGAGCACTCAGACAGCAGTGTGAGGTAGGGCTTGACGATGGTAGGGTGCCATAACATCTGGATGCCTTTCGGGGGCTCCGCCAAGTCTGGAAATGGGCCGACGCCGTCCCACTGCGGAGGATGAGACATAATTCAGAATAGAAAAGCATTTGGGATTCTGTGTGAGGCGAGGTTTGACAGTGGTAGGGTGCCAGCGTGGTCCCCTCAGGCGAGAACAGGGAGAGGAGGGAGAGAGATTTACTATTCATAAACAGTGTATAAATAAGGTGGCATTCATTTATTTGTGCATTCTGTTTTTCTATCTCCTCTGTAATTGAAATCTGACATTTCCTCCTGCATTGATGATGCATTTTGAAAAATACACACACAAACGTGCATCAATGAGGAGTGTGAAAGCACTGGGTTGTGAATACAGGAGATTTGTCAGTGACATTGCAATATAATTTAAACAGATTACGGGTACTGACATTTGAGTCAGTGCATTATGAATTTTTTTTTTTAATTTGCACCAAAAAAGGAATCATGAGTTGCAGCCCTGGACTGGATATTGGACTTGTTGTTATATGCACACAGGTGGTACCTGCTATTCATCCAGGACTGCAGACTAAGGCTGGTCAATAACAAAAAATAATATAAAATTGTCTATTATTCTTTTTTTACACATGATTCTGCATACATTTGCCATATTATGTTATATATACTGCTCGTCATAAAAGCTTCTTCTTGTATGATAAAAGAAGTCAAACATTCTGTTTGCAAATACAAATAACCCTTTAATCTAATCTTCCTTGTTCAGGTATACAAGCTAAGCAGCTTAACAGGGTGATGTTCAACGAAAATAAGTCTGATTGACATTCTGTTTTATTATTCTTACATCACCAGGACTGACTCCACACTCCAATACAACAATAATGCTGTTTCTTTATTTCCATGTCTCCTGACCTTTCTGCATTAGTTGTGCAGCTTTAGTGTCAGTCTTTTAGCAGGATATAGTGCATGTAATCATTACATGCATATTGAATACACCTTAACAAGGTTCTTCTTCAGCTTGAAACATCCAGTGAGGCAGAGACTGCATTTTCAATCTACTCATGGAGGTAACGTTAGCATAATTAGCTAACTAAAAAAAAATGACGCTGCTTAGAAATAAGAAGCCTGCTTTCGTTTACCGCTTACTGAAATCAATCAAAAATCACTTAGAATTATGAGTGGTTAATATGCCACTTCAAGCTGCATATGTACCGTGTGCAGTCACACCAGAATGTTTAACAGACCAATGAGTCTACCGTGTCACTGTCGCATTTGGCCTTGCCTTCCTGTGAAAAAAACACATTCTTAAAATAACTACTTCCTGGCCACTATCACCTTTGATTTACACAGGACTCAAATCCAGGTATCCTGGATGAAAGTCTTGTGATTGCCGTGACTCTCTCACGCTATCCTCTGGTGGATCGGTGGGTCTATTACACGCTTTGGCACAAGACTGGAGTGACGTGTGAGTATGAATGACTTGTGTAGCAACAGTAACTAAGTGTGAGTGATGGGACTGGGGTGAGCAGGCAGTCGAGGCCGTCCATACAGATGTGCATTTTTTTTTAAACATAAAAGCTATTACTTTATGTTATTTTATAGTTTTAGCACTGCCGTACGTCTATGGATCTTCCTCTGCATCTTGGTCTTTGCACTGTCTATAGGTCTATTGAGAGCGCCTAAAAAGTGAAGTCCTTGTCTGCTTGCATGTACTCTACATCTACAGTTGACTCCATCTGATTCTGACTTCTAGGTGTACAACTGTATGTATTTATAAAAATGGGATGTCCTGTATGCTTCCTACTTCCATCTGCAATGATGTAATCTCACATGACATCTGTTAAGGCTCTGTAATATTACCAATACATTGCATTGAAAATAAAATCTTGTTTTCTGCCTTCCCTGTTTGTCGTTGACCTTAATTTCTACTACTTCCTCTTTCCCTCTCTCCTCCCTCATCCTTTTGTATTTTCTAGCCTCCTCCCTTTGCCCCAGCTTGCCTGACTCTCCCTTTATATCTCCTCTCCACCGATATATCCTTTCCTCCTCTCCTCTCCTCATTCTCTCTTCTAATTACCCCGCAGTTGATAGAGTTTTGCCCTCTTCAACAAGCTCCCCAATCGCTACTTCATGGTAATCACCCACAGCTGCACTGGAGTGGAGACAGACAGATAGAGGAGAGAGGGGGAGGGTTACGTATTATCATTATGGAGAGGTTATGATTTTTCCCTTTCCAATCTGATCCCAGAGTTAGTTTTAAGATCCCTCATCTCCCTGGTTCTGCTTGGGTACGCAAAAAGTTCGTTGAGGGTTTGCTTGACAAATGGAAGTTAAAGCCCTGGCTCATCACTACCATTTTTTAAAAATCTCCTTTTCACTCTTTTCTAGAAATGAAAGAGGAAAAAAGCATGGCGGGCTAATGAGCAATTCACCCACTCTGATCCACCGGAAGTGTTGGGTTTTCAATCCCAACGGCTTCACCAGAAGTTGTAAAAGACGTCTTCCACTCCACCAGAATGTGATGCTGATTGCTTATTAGCATGACAAGAGGCTAGAGCCTACTCCAAGGCAGCCGTTTGGTTTCTGCCAACTCTACAACTACAAGAGCACTAATTTTTTAACTAAATGGAGGATGAAACTCTGCCTGTTGGCAGCAACAGATGGACAAACCCTGGAAATCCAGAGAGAAATACTAAATCGGCTTGGTATTTTTGATTCCGAGCAGAGGTAGTCAGTGTACGGGAAGTCAAACACGGCTTAATCTGTAGGTACAGCTATAATCTCCTGATCCTGTTGTGTGAAAACCTTGTAGCATGTGTTGATGATATAGCAATAAAAATAATTAAATCTGTATCACATCATCAAGCTCCTCTTGATACATGTACCTTTTTCTGAAAACGTGACTCTAATAATCCAGGTGGGAGGTGACTATCAGTAGTTGACTTGGAAAACAACTCTGGCTCAAACATCATGAATATCAAAGAAAGCTGCAGTGCATTCATAAATATTCATCCGAGACTAGAGATAGTGTGAACCATGGATGAACCGAGCCAATGTTCCTGAACTAGAAACAGCAGAGCGCTGCATTACAAAGTGGAATACAGAATCCTCCATTTGGAAACAAAACAACAGTGACACCTGCTCTGACACAAGACGGATAACAAAACGATACAAATGAACACATTTAATGGTAGGGAGAGTGTGTAATGTGCCAGCTATCTGTACTGCTCTTATTATGCCTTATTGTTTAATTTCATCATCCTGGTGGGGACAGCTCTCAGGGAATACCGACCAATAAAATCACAGCAATAAACAACCGATGGCAAAGTCTTCATGCATTATGTATTCAGTGTGTAAATGTAGATTTTTATGTGGCTATGAAAACTCTATATGACTCAACATTATATCATTGTGAAATAAGAGGAACAGTAAAAGAGGGAGAAATAAAGGAGAGTGGAGGGACGCAGACTGTAAGATAAGTCAACAATCAGAGCATAAATTCAAAACGTCCCCTTGAGTAAATTGCTCATGTCATATTTGCTGCAGTAACTGATTACCACATTAAGTTAGCTACAACAGCATAATTAATGTAAACAAAGTCGAAATCAATCAAACTCCTGACACGGAAAACACAGGACTCAACCACCCGTGTAACTGGTTAACATCAGTGGCAGCTGCAGATTTTTTTTTTTTCCACGCTTGAAAATTGAATATTTGACGAGGATTGAAAACAGCCTGAGGCCACACATGCTCGAATGCAGGCGAAGATGAAAATGGCCCGCTGGGGCTAAATGTGGGCAGTGCAGGATGTGGGACACACAGAACTCAGTTTGCTGGTTTGCAGTCCGTTTGTGTGGTTAAGCACACACACGTCTTTCCTATCGATTGTGGCCGCGACTCCGCCGGTTAAAGTTCACCAAAGGTTAACTCAAGATGCGGATTTGCTTTGCCACGGATGCAGTTTTTTTTTTTTTGCGTAGCATTGAAGTGAACAGGAGGTGAATGTTGATTTTGCGAATGTGTGACTGCAGCCTAAGACCGAGTCTTCCTCTGTCATGATCCCCAGCTTTTACAAGGTACAATGGAATGAAAGTTTGTATAATAATCATATCCCACAATTCAAAATCCGAATCCAGAGGCTTTTCGTCGGGGGAACCAGGGAACTTCCGGGTTAGCCTACAAAACACATCAACCCTACACTGCTCTATGAGGAAAGGTTTTTGCACCCTGGACCAGAAATATGTCACTAACTTTAGACGACACAAAATATTTGTAATCTAAATTTTTATTGCAGATTATACATTTTAATCACTAATCATATAATATTTACACTGCTCATTAAAAAATAGGTCATAAGAGAAGTCTATGTGATTCTTCTTCATATGGGGAGAGGGGTCGGCGGTCAATAGCGCCCTCTATTGACCGGCTGCCACTGGTTAACATTGCACTAACAATGCATATGAGCGACAGTTAATCATGTTCCACAAAGACTGTCCATCTGCCACCTCTGCATCTAGCTGCCATGATCCTGCCTGTTGATGTCTCCTTTGATAAAGCAGTTCACACATACTCAAAGACTCAAGTTAAAAAGGAGGCTGCACGTCTCTCACAGGCCCTGGAGCATGATGGCCTGCTGAGCATCAAGCCAGTAGTTTGCATACTGATCTTTGACTGGGCAGTTATTTTCCACTATGCTGGCGCACAATGAAGTGGTACATTTCCTGAGAGATCTGTTCATGTGCGTCTTTTTCTTATCCAGTTTGTATGATAAAATCATATCACGAGGACTGGAAGGTCTGATTTGTTGTGAACTAAACAGATGTTCACCGACATCCTTCTTCATTCTTTGACTCACACTGTGTGTATAAAAGGGTTTTAAAGGGCACTCAGATTGAACACATGGCAAGTTTTCTTTGTTGATACACTGGAATGTTTTTGCAGTCCAATTTTTTACACTACAAATATTAAAATCATACAGTTTGCAATTTCTGCCACTAGGGGTCTCTCGATCGAAACAAAGTGTGGGATCGTGGGAGTTGTTGTCTTCATTGTTCAACAACCATCATAGCTAATGAAAATAAACATGATGGAAATGTTCACTGACGATTTAATTCTTTAAAGTTTTATTCGTGTTACGTTTAGTCATGTTCACCAACTTACTTACTCACTCTGTTCCCGGACCGTAAACATCGGTCTGTTTATTTTGAGTAAACCTATGGATGTCTCTGAGTTTGAACAATGCTGGAAACTTTTGAAATAATGTAAGTACACAACTCAACAAATGTATAAGAAAGATCTAGTCTTTTTTTTTACATTTTAATGCAGAAATGCCACTTATTGTATCTTTAACACACAGATAGGATGCTAGGTGTAGCTAACAACGTACGCTGACTCTGAGTGCCTTTGTGTGTGTGTGTTCTACTCATAAGACTTGGGCCAATTTCAAAGTTAGCACTGCTTTCTTTGTTTTTCTGAAAAAACAAGCCCTGACCCTCTTTTTGTATAAGCAAGTAGAGGGCAACAGCATTCAGCTGAGACCAAGATCAGTCCATTAGCTTGTCTGGGTATTCATCAGAAGACTGCTTAGAGGCATTAACTGCATGGATCTGCAGTGCTTTGTGAGCACCCTGGCCAAACAAGAAACTCGCTGAACCTTCAGCTGAGGCTGCCAACCACGTTTTATCTCACATCAAGCACCAGCAACAAGTATTTGACTAAATCAAGAAGGAACTTAAGGAGAGAAGATGGCCGAGAGAGAAAAAAGACAAAAAACAGAAGAAGAAAGAAATGAAGAAACATGAAACGACTCCCTTCTTCCAACTTTCTGTTTTCCCACCTGGTCGTGTCCCTTCTTTTTCTTCTTCTTCTTGCCCCAGCATCCAGAACTCTCTGCGTCCTTCCCGCCGGTGTCACATAGCAGACCGTCCAGCTCCTCCGACCCCCCCTGCTGGCTGTGAGACGTCTCTGCAGCCAGACGGTACGACAAGTTCCTCAGGATGCACACACAGTTCTCTACGGTCTGATGGTGGATCAGGAAAGGAAGAAAGAACAGAGTCAGCGAGATGAGAGAGGAGAGAGACAGACATGAAGGAGGGACAGATGGCAATCAGACACACACACACACACACACACACACAAACACATATACATAAAAGTTATGTGCAGTGCTGACTGTAGAATGTACAATATACAAACACACACACACACATACACACACACACATACACAACACACACACACACACACACACACACACACACACACACACACACACACATACACACACACACTAATCCTATTGTTGTGAGTGGCTATGCAGTCAACAGTCTCAGACTTTGATCTTGTGAAGGATTTCTAAGGATTAAAAACTTCACATCTCCACTACACTACAACTACACTACACACACACACAAACACACACGCACGCACGCACGCACACACTGACAACGCAGCTCGGCACTCCTTACACATCAAACATACATCTATGCATGTAGCACATATGCAAGCTCATGGACAGCTACACATGGTTGCTCAGAGGCTCATAAAAATGCACAGTCTCTCTCTCTCTCTCTCACACACACACAAACACACACACACACACACACACACACACACACACACACACACACACACACACACACACACATTTAAAGTTAATTAAACTTGAATCACTGTTAACAAACAATGAGATGTTTTATAAAACATATTAAGCTATTTGTTTGCTGTAAAGTTGCAAATGATGTTTATAAATGAAACCTTTATAAATGGTTAATAAATACTGTGTAGTTCATCTATTAACATTATTAGGGTGGCTATCATACAGTTGCCAGTGATGTTTATAAACCTTTATGATTGCTTGATACATGGTTTATAAGTCATTGTATTGTTTGTTAACAGTGGTAAAAAATAAATGAATAATTAATTAACCATAAATTGTTGATGAAGGTTCTCAGTCATCCAGGTCGTTCTAAGTGCTATCGTAGGCAACTGGACGTGTTTCAGTACGTGTTAACATGTTGGACGTGTTCGGTGATGTGTTTCATGACGTGTTAACCATAAATTCACCATTTATTAATGATGGTCTTACAGTGGTATTTTCTTGAAATAAGGCTTAGTATTATGTTTTTAGGAGTTGATTCATATCTGCCATTGCAGGAAGAATATTCGACTATAAATACCAAGAAACATGTTCAATGCTGTAGGTCTAAAAACAAGCACAACTTACCAAGCTTTTTTCATTTTTTACAGTGTGTAGTTTGAGGCCTGCAAGCCTTGGGCGTTAACATACAAACCACAGGCAAACAACTCATACAAATTGATATACATATGCAGTGTATACATACAGCCTGCAAAGACACAGATAAAACACATTTGCATATACTCATGTAAATGTATGTAAATTATAAATATTAAAGAGATGGTAATCATCATGAAACAGGTTTATAAAGCAAATAAAAAAAACGAGTTATATGTGAGTTTTTGGACAGTGATATACACATGAACATGCGTGCACACACACACACATACATTGTGTGTATGTTGATGCATTTTTATTCAGGTGATTTTGTGTGTGCGTGCAGCTATGGGCGCTTGCGTGCATGGAGGTTGGTTGCATGTGTGTGAGAGTTACCTTGCTGTCAATCTCGCTGCTCCCCAGAGCCGTCTGGATGACGTAGAGCAAAGCATCTGTCAGGCCCTCACACTCCCTCATCCTCCTCCGGGCCTCCTCGCCTGCAGAACTCACATTCCTGTTACACACACGCACACGCACACGCACACGCACACACACAACCTCATCAATGAACGGTCCAAAATTGTGTGTCAGCACATGAGGGTATTGATATGTGCCACTGCATGTGTATGCATATCTGTGTGACAGAGAGGAGAGAGAGTCTGAGTGTAATGCCCTTTAAATGTCACACTATTAAAGATGGCGAGGAGATGCGTGTGCCCTCAGTGTCAGTGAGAAATGGCACCGAGCTGCCAAAGCTCCATTAGTTGCATTTGTTTTCCCGGGCGCTTAATAACAGTCTTCACCATGCAAGAATCAAATCTGTGATTTAAAGGTGCAGGGTGTGGCGTTATACAGCTGTGAAATGACACGTCTACTCAAACAAGAAAACAACAAAAACATTATTATCATTATAAATGTACCTATGTGAACTGTGTTGATGCCTAAATACTCATTCGGCCTGAAGTTGTCTTTTTACTATTATTAGGACTGTAGAACACCAGTGATGTCAGTAAGCTTTAAGAAATGAAAGAACAGTGATGCTAAATATGTCACAGATATACTGTGGATGCTGTATCGGGTTAGACAGCTTGAGGCAACCTCGCACTGAGCGTAGGTCAACTGTGTATTGGCATATTATTGCTGTAGTTACACGTGTGAAATGGAAGAAACTAGACTTGAAACATAAAAATGTGTTGTGGAAGTGAAATGTGTGCTGTGTAGATAGCTGGACCGATCAAAATATAGAGGTTTCTGTTCCATCAGACGGGCTGAAAAACACAACTGTAATGCATAGACATGACATTTATAAGATTAATACATGCTTTATCATGCACTTCCTGCTTTTTACTAAGGAAAGTCAGCAGCCTTTACTCCAGACAGGCACACTGATCCAAAGACAAATGATGCCAATTTGAATGTCTGAAATCAGGTCAAACACGTCTTTCTTTAATTAGTAATGCAACTGTTTGTTTGATTCTGACCCTCGGTGGAGTCTCAGTTTGATTAAATTACAAGAGCCTCATGTTTTAATAATGCAGGCGAATAATTGCTTGAATTTTTCAAGGTGTTGACAAGCTGCTGTGTTCTAGTCTGAGTCTCCGCTGGCTTTTTGTTTAACTTGAGCCGTGATGCAGGCTTACCTGAGTACACACACATACTTGTGCGTGCACACACACACACACACACACACACACACACTCACACATACGTATATAGTACTGATTGCTGTCTGTACCGTGCAACATACGGACGCAAACAGATAAATGTCTGAATAAAACCGATTGAATTGGTCCTTTTAAAGCACTCTTACATACTCTTTTCCTTCTTCTTTTGGATACCACCTGTTAATGGATTCAAATCAATTAACCCCAGTCAATTTGGCATAATTAATCCCACTGAAGCGTTTCCCCGTTGCAAGGCAACAGGGCTGCAGATTATCTCTCATTAAGATCTTTCAGTGTGAAGAATCTAAATAATGAGAAAAAAAAAATCACACTGCTGTAAAAAAGGTTATGTGTCTACTGGGGGAGCTTTCAAACGGAACAAGAATTTGATTAATCCATAGTGTGCTGCTACTGTGAGCAAAACTGTACTCACAAAAATGTCACTCTTTTAGCAGCAGCAGGGGGAGATTGTTTCTTTGTCTCCAAGTCTATAATCAAAAGCATGATTCTGCTGGATGCCTCTGCATGAGTGTTTGAATTGAGTTTCCATCCAGCCATTTTCAATAAAAACACATCGTCATTCTGCCGCTCTTAAGACTAATTAGTGGAGTGACTCAACCAGTTCAAGTACACTTTGAAATTAGCTGTTAATGACATGATTACTGTGTCTAAATTCTTCATACCATACAAAAGGAGCAAATTTCACCTCTACATATGTAAGTACACAATGGCACCTCATGCAAACGCTGTGGGTTGCCAGCCAATCCCATAGTAACGAGTGCTAGGAAAGAGAACTGTACATATTGTAAAGAAAGTGAGTGGAACAGAAGGAAACATTGTCTTTTTTTATGCCCCATGGCCGTGTACAAGGTTTATCCTGCCAGGTGCTCAACAACGGTTGACAACAACAACATGTGTCTTGCTTGTAGTCAATATATAGTGAACAAGATGACGGCGCTCATTCAGTCCAATGAGAACTGCTCACCTGCTGCATAAGCTGGCTGCCTGGTTTACTTCCTGGTTATATGGCCCACTGAATATGCACAGTAATATCCTCTTGCTTCAGAGGCCAAGATATTCTTTACCAGATCTCAGGGCTAACTAGCTCAATAGTCCTCAGATCGCAGCAGCCTCAGTCACTGTGTCCTTGAGATACTGGTTTAACACAGAGGGTTTTATTTGCTCTACTCTAGCCTGTCTCCAAACAGTGGAGCTTCTCTACTGTCAAACACATGCAGGATAGGTTATGCTTAACAAGCTAACAGCACTGGGATCCTGCAGTCACCTCACTCAGAGCTAGCTAGCCCGACAATTACCACTCCAGATAATTCATCGCTCTCCTTAAGCACACCAGCTAATGGACACAGTGGCAAGACATTCCAGGTGTCGGTGCACCTGCGGGAATAACATTTCAAGCAAAGATACGAACGTCTCAGCGTGACATTTAGAATGTGAGCACAAAACTGAAATAATGAAGGTGGCCTCTGGATCAGTTAATAAAGCCACAAGAGACACCATGTCATGTCAGGTGATATTTTGCATAGTGTGTATCGTGGTGTGTATTCTAAAACAAATGTTGGATTAAATGAGCACCAACTGGGTGATGAAAGGCTGGAGCTCACAGGCCACAGTGTTCTCATTCAACACATGTACTGAGGATGGATCAGATAAACAACATCTGTTGCCTTACTATGTATGACTGCAAGGGTCGATGTTGCAGGTGCATCTTTTTAGTTTAGCGCAACTGGGAGAGAAATGGGCAATTTAGTGTAATTTAAGCTGCCACTATCGCAGGGCAAGTCCCTGTAAGTAGATCGCAAACTGAATGCTTGTGGAGTGATGGATGCATTTAAATCCTTAAAATGTCTTGATGGTATTAATGATTTCTCTTCCCGATCAGCGTGTGCTGAACACCAAACTGGTTTTAACCTGCTCTGCATCAGTTGCTGCAGAATTTGTGTCACATCTGCAAATTCAATGCACTTATTTCACATTCGGCTCTCTTGCAGCACAAGTTTCAGCGCTTCCTGTTAGCTGACGTGACAGCGTATGCACACACAGGGAGTGAAACGAGCGGTGAGTAAGCAGAGGCAGAAAATGTGTGTGTGTGAAAGTGTGAGACAGCGAGGCAGAGACGGGGCGAGACAGAAGAAGAAGAAAGGGATACGGGAGGGCTAATATGATGGAGAGAGAAGAAGTGGAGTAATAGAACGAGATGGAGACGGAGCGAGGGAGGAGAGAGCGGCTGAGGGGAAAAGTGGTAGAGGGAGAAAATGAGAAAGTGAGGAGGATAATGGGAGATGGAGAGAGAGAGAGAGAGAGAGAGGGAGAGAGCAGGTGGCCGGCGATATACCAAACCCGCCATGAAATATTCAATCTTTAATCAGACTCCCAGCATTCCCTAACGAGGCGTGAGAAAGATGAATTAGCCCTCCGAGTTTAGGGAGCTGATCCACACAAAGCCATCTCCTGCAACACACACACACACACACACACACACACACACACACGCTCACAGCCAGACACACGTACAGTATTAGTGGCGACTAAAGCCTTTGTTAGCACCCAAAATGTGTCGTTTATTTTCACGGAGAGCAGGTGAGGAGACATATTGCGGCTGAGATTAATGCCTCACACATGTAGTTAGATGGAGAGACAACCAGCGGCATGCACACACACGCACGCAAACAGCAAGCCAGACAACCTTGCAGACAGAGACGCAAATGTAGTCGTGGCAGCGGTCCCGCTCTATTCTCGCTCCACTTGTGCTGCACTTTTGCCACATCCTTGAGAGGAAATATTTAGAAATGTCCCTGTCTCAGATGTTAAAGCAGATTGTCACATAATTAAAGCAAACTTTTTTTTTGTTTCGCTGTACAACGTATGCATCTGCAGAGATAATAAGACGGGTGCGAGACAGCTCCATGCAATAACAGATGGGTAAAAAAAAGACAAATATACATACAGTTTGTGAATGTTGCAGGCTAAGTCGTCATTATTCTGTCTGCGAGAGGTGTTTTTTTTCCCTTTGATGCTGAAATGTTTGATGGAAGGGAACCCGTAGCACATCAAAAAATGTCTGGTACACAGCCGGCGTGTCTCTGTTAGAAATATTTATGAGCACAAATTTCATCATGCAGTCCCAGGAATGCTTACAGAGTTTGGAAAGCAACTCACCAATACAAATTTCATGTGTAGAATTATCTAATGACATCTAGTTTTTTAAAGGCTTCGAAAACATCTTCTGAACTAGCTTCTTGCTATGGGCGGCGGGTGATTGAGTGAACTCATTTACATACATATCTTTCATTATTTAATGGTATATTTTGTTTTGTTTAAACCTAACCAAATAGTAGCAACTTTAAATATACAGGACATGAGTCAATTCTGGGTTGCGGATGGTGATTCAGAGGTCTGGAACCAGGCTAATGAGGTCCGACATGAACACACAATTTTCTGTTTGTTTATGTTGCCAGTCCACCATCAATCAAATGTGGTCTGACCAATCCTGAAGAGGCAGATTAGTTGACATACTGAGTCATAAACTCTTAATAAATAACACGTAAGAGAAGAGACTTTAAAATCATCATCATATATAAATAGAGACACTAAACAGGGTGATAATGGTGGTATATAATCTAATGGTTCTAATATTTTAAACTTGTGATGCATTGAGACTACAGTGGTTATTGTCATCTTGTTACTCAATGATAAAATGTACCTGAAATAATCTGAATACTGTGTGATTATAAAGAGGTTTTAAAAATAATAATCAGTATATAATTGTAGATAATAGCCTGAATGGGATGCTTTTATTATGGAAGACAACTTTATTAAACTGTATTCCTCCTGGACATAAAATACTAAATCATATTTAAGATAGATTTATAGGATTTAGGAGGTAAGTGTACACATACAAGGAGTTTAACTGCTTAATGGTTTTTACATTGCTCTCAGTGTACTAACACAGGAATAGAGCGCGACAGAAGCTGAACAAATAAAGGCTAAGAACAGACAGGACTGTTGTGTGCACAAGGACGTAAAAAAGAAGTAGGAGTAAAAATATATATAAAAAGCACCAGAGACCAATAAGAATTGTACAGGATAGAGAGCACAGGAGCCCTGAAATGAAGTCTAGACAAGTTGAGTCTGTGCACCTTTAAGGCAGATGTCACGAGACAAAACAATATTACGATGGATTCCTGGGGGTGAGATACAAGGAAGCATTTAGAAAATAGAATTACACAAGCTGATACTTCTGTACATCGCTATCAGAGCCGCAGAGAATGATTATTGAATTTTACAGAGCGGAGAGCTAAGAGGGACTGCTGTCTCAGCATCACACACACACACACACACACACACACACACACACACACACACACACACACACACACACACACACACACACACACACAAACACTATGTTTAATTATGCTGTTTAAAAGGCAGATGATGTATTAGTTTTTGAGGTTAGTCTGACACCACCACTATCGAACAGGCCTTCATTATCCCTACTTCACATCCTATTGTATTTTACACTGTATTCATCATTAGTTAGAATGAGCCAAGTCAATTAATATCCACAACGAGCACAAATAAGCTAATAATAGGCACATTTACGTCTAAGAGAAGAAGGCACGAGGCACCTCCGTGTGTTTTTGTGGGTTATACTGTTACTGTATTAAAGCAGTTAATCAGAAGCCAATAACATTTTGTGCTGAGTGTGAAATTCAGTATAATACAGTTGAGATAGTGTCACAACGTGTTCACTCTGTAACACAAAGAATTGTCAGCTTACTGTTTTGACTTTATGGCCCGCAACTTAATTGTTCCAAGCCAGTCTCACAGCACTCATCAGCACAATTTCCAGATGGAGCGAGCCAGAGTTTTTAGTGAGGAAGTTCTGACAAAACCCACTATGTGCGACCCGCCCGGCACCAAACAGCAGATAAAGTTAAAGCCACTAGCCTGTGAATGGAGCATTTTAGCTGCGGCCAGTGAATGTTACTCTCTATCAGCTCGGCAAATGTTTGCTGCCATCAGCTTTATAACTTTATATTATTGACAATATGTCAACTTTTTGTTTGCAGCTAGTAGTGCCACCCCCACCTATAAAAACAATTAATGCAGTAAGTAAGTAGTAAGCAAGTAATGCGGGTCAAACCACTAAAAATAGGCAATTAACTCCTTTCCCACTGCCAGTTGATGAGATTGCCCTTCCTTTTCAATTATCTGGAACGTGCTGCAAAACAGGGAACAGTAGATAGCAGCATGGAAGCCAGCGACAATGTCCAGTGGTTACTTTTTATATATTTTATTTCAGTCTCTCTCACTCAAAAGTGACTGAACAACTGAGTGCTGCTCAAATGGAGGCTGAGAGAAAAGTATTTACACGCCAACGCCCTTGACTTCAATGAGCGTCATAGCATTGTGTTAGAGTGTGACGTCTCCATCACAGTTGCTGGAGCTTAGTATACCTGTGACTACTGCAGACCCATCTGACTCGTGGGTGAATGCTGATTTTACTCTTTACTACTGACGACAAAAGCTGCATGTTAGCGGGTGTTGGTGGATGTTTGTCCAGTGTGAAAGGGGTTTAAGTAGGTGGCAGTAAGTGAGAAGTGTTTAGTCAGATGGAGGAACATATTTTCCATAATTGAAATTGTTTAAGAGAATATTTCAAATATTCCTCATAAGAGGATAAAAACAAAGAAACAGTTAATAACATTGCTTATTGTCAGCGCATGGATTAAAAACATCTAAATTCCAGCCTAAAAAAAACAAACATGTCGAGGACATTGACCACAGGATGCTAGCCCTAACCCTGGCTTATGTTTGAATATAATAAGTAACGTATGTATTTCACTGATAATATATAAAAATGTAAAACTTTTTTAAGTCGAGCCAAAACAGCAAAAAATATGTGTCACAGCCCTACTACTTCCAGACTGTACTGTATGACTCGCATCATCTCTCAAGTGAGAAAATGAAACGCCACAACAGCTCTAAAGCCAAATGGTGAGTCATCTTATATGCCGCTAAGTCTGTCAGTTCTCTGTGTGTACAGCGGTAAAAATAACACAGAGTACTATCTAAAATTAACAGACAGTTTTGAACTGAGAGCGACTCGTTTCTCTGCTTGACTATCATCGGTAATAACAGACCGTGAACAGCAAAACATCTGCAAGGAGACTGATTATGTAACTTATCTGCTGAAACAGTTGCAGCTAATAATTTGTGGTTTAAAAATGTATACATACTTTAGGCCGTGCAATAAGAAAAAACAAAAATAAGAAGAAGAGAATAAAATCTTGGCGACACGGACGGTGACACTGACCGGAGGCAGCCGGTGGCGTTGCGGAGGACCTGGGAGGAGTGTAGGTGCAGCTTGCGGTCCTCCTGTGTGTGTGGGGAGGTGTCCCAGCCCGAGTGGGGGATGATCACAGCGTTGGTCAGCACGGCCAGGGCATCCTGGATGATGGGCATCTTCAGGGCGTCACATGATGACAGGTTCCACAAAACACCTGAAGAGGACAGCAGGGAGACGGGAGGTGAAAACCAAAGCAGAGGAAGGAGCAAAACAGAGGAGGTAGACAGGAGGAGAGACAGACACAAAGACAACTGCAGGGCAAAAAGCATTGAAATATTTAGTAGTTTTCAGTGAGCAGCCTGATCAAACACACAGCAGCACAGACAGTAGCTGCAGTCTTGACGTACTTTACAGCAGTCTGGAAAGTGAGCCACAGGTTTTTAAAACTAGTACAATGACCCTTTGTCATGGAAGACATTCTGACATGTCACAGTAGGAAAAGAAACTAGTCTGAAATGCAAAATAAATGAAGGCTGAATTACATTTGGCTACTTCAGCTTCACGGCCCTGGTATTATGCATGCTGGCTCATTGAAACACAGTCACTGCTGAATGAAAAAAACATGAATGTTATTAGTCATATCTACACTTGCTTATCAACCAGGAAAAACAAGCCGCCAAACCAAGGTCCCATTCCTCAGGGGTTGTAAAGCCCCAGACGTTGGAAAAAACATCAGAAAAAGCACTTGATAAAAATATCCAAATATAGATTCAGACATACTTCAGGTTTTTTATACTTGAGCTAACCCAGCTGCAGCGGAAAGATGTTTTATATCATAATTAGCCCACTGTATACCACCTACCCAGCACTGAAGCCTGGCAAAGTTAACTCGATGGTGCACAGTTCATGGTGAGGCATTTAGCAGCTAAAGTGAGCTGATCAGAGAATCAACATTACAGTAGCCATTTCCAAATGAATGCTAATGTTACTCTGGGTCTGATGGATGTCTAAATAGGAAAGTGTTTACTAATGCTGGGTTCAGACAACATAATATCTGTGTGTCTGTTAGGATGGTTACAGTGTCAGATTAGGCAGTTAAAGGGTAATAAATTCTTCACTTCTGGGATGAATGGTAACATACAAAGGTGTTCAAAGTGGCACGTGTGATACTGGTTGTCTTGTGGAAAAGCCTTACGTGAGAAAGAACAGGTGCAGTTTGCAGTTAAAGAGCGCTACATGCTCCTATTGGTCAATGTGAATGAACACACATTGGAATTCATCGTGAAAAGGCAATGAGTGGACACTTCAGCCTTCAACTTGACTGCAAGTAAAACAATTAAAAACGTCTGATATACATCAACATGGCAGAGAATAACACATCGAGTACATTTAATTATTTTGCTGCTTTATTTTTACAAAGCAAATCAAACCCTATTTTATATACACTATTTCACCTTGTGTATTTGTTATCTTGTGATGATTTTTTTTTTCTTTTTGTCTTAATATTCATGCCAGTCATGCTTATTTGAATTTGAATCTAAATCCTTAAATGCACTAAAGTGATTTTCTGTAACTTATACATTAAAGGGAAAGTCTTACAGATGTGGCAGTTTGTAAAGATAAATTCAGGAACTCAACATCAGCAGAAATCTTGAGCTAGAAATCAGTGTCAGTGTTGGCAGAGTGACGGTGCCCAATGCCTGTATTTCTTGGTCATGTTAATGTGGCGCTGTCCACTGTGCTCTGCTGTCGTGGGCACATGTGACCAGGTTGTGTATATATTCTCTCTCTCTGTTCCCTTTTCTTAAAGGCAACTTAAGGATTCAAGGCAGCATGCTTCAAGGCAAGTGCTCCAAAGTGGCCTTCTTCAGTTAAATAGGAACCATCCCATTTCTTCCATTGTCAACTGATTTTTCTTTTTTGGGAAAGTCAGCTTGTTTTTTCTGATTTCAAAGTTCCTTCACTTGTTTCTCAAGTTCTTTTAGTTTACACTCAAGTCTGTCTTTTTGAGTGATCAGCTTTTCCACCAGGGTTTTTTTTTAAACGCTTGCCTTTTGTCTTATTTCATCTAGTTCCTGATTTGTCTGATTGTGTTCTTCTTTCTTTGCTACCTGCTGGCTTTGTTCTGTTCTTTTGAGCTGAGGCTTACCAACGGGTTTATCTAGCCCTGAGTAGCACTTGACTGTTTACTGTTTTGCTATTATGACAGATATTTACGGGAGCCCTGAAAGGCAAGTAAGAAAAAAAAACCCTGAACTTTCTGAATTTTCTCAGTCTAATCTGAAATTGTTTTTTCCTTATAAATAACTGAATTTAAACCTTGCACTCGTGTTGGTTGTCGGCGTTCCAGGTGTAACCAGGTGGTCGTGCAAACGATTGACGCTACGGTTACAAACTGTTGGAGGCTGTCTACTGTTTTGCTCTGTAGACGCATTTTTGACACACAACTGCGTTGCTAATTGAACACATTGCATTAAACTTGCTTTTCTGTAAACAGAATTGTGTTTTTATTTCAATTGCATATGAAGGTGTAGTTTTTGAGGCCCGGTTTATATTATATTTTTGACATCTGGTCGTAGGCTGGATGGAGGTGGAGGAGGGCATATGTATGTTTTTTTCATATGTAAAAAAAGGATTGTTATTTTCTCACTTGCCTCTCAGGGCTTCCATAGATATCACCATTTCTTATTTTTTAAAAATGATAACGGGTCATGTAAATTGTTGGTGGTGATTGTAAACAGATAATCTCCAATAAGCATCCCGCATGTTTAATTACACAGGGCTGATACATTTCAAATGTTGTTCTGAGATTTCAAAACATAACCTTTAATTTTCCAGGTTGCCACTGTGCTGCTGTAATTAATAGAAAGCAGTGTAAAACAAAATAACAGAAGTGCTACGGCAGTAAATCACTTACACTTTCCACTGCCCCTCTCTCCTGTTCTTAATCCTCACCTGAATTATACATGCAGTGACCAGCCAACCAAGAAACTGGAGTGAGTTTTCTCCTGCCTACCAATTACTGTTCCCTCTTTTTGCAACTCGCAACACAAAAACACACACATACTGGAAACTGAATAGACGAAAAGCTCTGCCTCTCTAGAGACACACATCAGATTGAGCCTTTAAGGGAAAGGACAGAGAAGGGAAGAGGGAAATCGACACAGTTTGCTGCAAAACACTTTGATTTCTTGAGTGGTTTTACACACACACACACGCACAAACACACACAATTGCACACACATATTGCGATAACCTTGAGGGATTGACACAACACGTCATAATTCTTCTTGACCTTCGTCTTGCAAAGTGTCTACGGCCTAATCTATGCACTCATACAATTACATGTTTGTGCATTTGATGGTGTCCATCCCTCATCATATCTGCACTTAACTAGCCATCTCCTCTATGGTTGTAATTATAGCTGTAGCAGTGGTAAAACATCATATCCTTGGATCTGTGTGTGTGTGTTTGGAATAAGGCGTTGTCTCTTTAGCGCAGTGTTGTTCACCCTCGGCTGAACAGCGACTGTGTAATTACAGCTTCTGTTATCTGTCTTTGTGGGTTTGTATGAGTTTGCTCTTGTGTGTGTGCGTGCGCATGTAAGCCCCCTCGACAAATCAGTCTTAACTCCATCAGCCGTTTGGACGCGGTGTGTTTATGTGGAGCGTTGAGGCGGCAGTGTCCGCGGTCAGGAGGAGTTTCTAAATGACTGGCTTCCGGCTTTATGACGGTAATTAGCTGGGACTATCGCGTTAGCAAAAGCGTCTTCTCTCTGTCTCATCTTATCTGCTGCTCAAGAGGGCAGTGACGGCGTGCTGGGCTTCTGATAACCTTCACATTCGATGTGACACGTAACAATTCTAGCTGACCTTGATTTCCACATCTGTGAGTCAGCGAATGTTGCTGTGCTTTTTCTTTCTTATTTGTTACTAATATTTGTCTTTATAAATACTCAAATGTGAACTAATGTTATTCTTTGATGGAACAATACAGGCTTGTTTACTGTCTTATTTACAGTAAATGAGCAGTTTTATCGCTCTGTGTTTTACGGCGTTAGCTTAGGTGCAAGATGTAGCATAAACGTTAGCGCCATGACTGGAAGAAGGGGAAAACATGACAGGATACACCTTCTAACAGCTTCAGAAATATTGTATTTATATGCTGTATCTTTTAAGCTAGCAAATTAAACTTTAAATCCAAGAGTAATGGGTTAGAGTTATGAACAAGGACAGGCTGCAACATTATGCTAGTAAATAAATGCTAGCAGCCACTCGGCTAGATGTTGTAGGTCAGTAAACAGCTTCAGTATCTACGTTAACAGCTTATTAAACCACAATTTCTTGTTTTAACTTTATTTCTACAAATATATTTTATTTACACAAGATATATAAACTAAATAAATACATTTAAATGTGTTTTAGCTGACGTTAGCATGAAAAAAACTGCTAATCATCTCTGAAGTAGTTTTATCCTTTTTCAAAACTGAATGACTCTCTTGTCTGCGTTGTGAAAACATATATCATGTTAAAAGAAGGGTTCGCTCAAAATTCAGAAAGATATTTATATTTTTACCCTGGACAGTTTATGATGAAAATTGTGTTACCTATCTGTCCCGTTTTTGAGCTATTACTCAATTTTGGAAGTGGAACCTCACATGAAGTCTTTGAACGTGCTGCTTTGTACTTTGGCTGACCCTACCCTTCAAATTTCTTGCATGGATACGCACGTCTGAATCATTGCAAAAATCTTTTAGTTCAGTGCTGGTTATAATCTATGTCAATAAAACACTGGTTTATTCTTGAACACCGACGTTGCTTTCTGTGATTAAAATATGAATCTCTTCCTGCAAAATCTGAATAAATTCACTGAATAATGCATTTGATATCCTGTGGCTAAATTGTTGGAGCCCAGCATGCAAAATCTCATTGTTATGGAACTCGTTTTCCACACAGAAACCATATCCTGTAAACATGCACGCTAACGTTACTCTGACTATTCTAGTTTTTTGGCCGCACATTTAATCAGCACAATAAAAAAAAAGGTAAAAAAAAAAAAAAAAAAAGGCTTTTGCAATCATGAACATAATTATCCTTTTATCCTCTTACTAAGTGGCATCTAAACTACTGTTTTTCAGAAGTGGTCCCTGAGTAAACCTGCTCAAAGGAAATAAAATGATGTGTATGTTTAATGAGGACAGGATGTGACTAGTAAGCATCAGTGGCATCGATTATAAAAGTAAAAACAGGACTGTGGGTTACAAACCAATTATTGTGAAATGTAATACATTACACATGATGTCATGCCGCAGCTGCAACTAAAAGATCACTTTTTATTATTGTGAGTAAAGTCAGCTGTTTGCCAGCCTCACTTCTTGCTGTGCAGAGAATGACATCATCTCCCTGAGGTGAAAGGCAGTGGGATTTTATCTTTGATCTGAAACACACACTGACAAACACACAAACACAGCCTCGCGCACACAAAATAAACACTAAACGTAGCCTCGCGCTAATGCACATCAACAGGCGCGCACAAACACACACATCCGAGCTCTACACACTGCCGCACATTCACAAAGCCACAAGTGTATGACAGATGAAGGGGGTTAATTGCCTCAGCCTTACATCATGAGTGGCAGCAGGAGGTTATGAATGCACTGTTATATGGAGGGAGGGGAAATGAATACGCTGGCTATCTCTCTTTGTCTCTGAAGCCATTTCCCAGCTCTCATTTGCACCGTATTTTCATTCCTGCCCTGTTCCTCCTGTTATTCTGTAACATGGCAGCACATCTCTTTGTTCACTTTTGATCTCCTTTCTCCCTTTGTTCCTCCCGTCTCATCATGTACTTTTGAGTGTTTTAAGTGGACTCCTGTCCTTGTGTGACCCACTCTGTATATGAGACCTTTAGAGAGAGGACATTTTTAAAAAGTCAGTGTTGGGTTTTTTTTTTCCAATTTGCTGGACTTCACCTTTCCAAAGACATTCAAGTTCACTGTGTGCTGGTTGGGGGTTAAATAAATACAGTCTCCAGCTGTTTGTGTTTGTTCACCATTAACTAATCAAAGGCCTAAATTCTCACACATAATCGACAGATTCTAACTCTTGTTATTACTGTAAATCTCAACGGGCAATCAGTGGCGTGAGCACCTTCCGGAGCTGTTTGTATTCAAGTGACGTACGGTAGCATCTCTAAAGAGCCCACATTGACGGTCTGACCTTGAGGACAGCAGGGTGCTTTGTCATAAGACAGACCACCCACCTATGACAATCACTGTGTACGCCATGAGTCATTTCAGTGGGTAGAGCGGGGCTGTAAGGCTGATGATTCCTTTCGGATGAATCATTTGTCACCTCCCTTAATTGCTCTAGTTTTTTAATTGCAGAAACAGAATGTAGAAAGCTGTTGGGGGGGGGGGGGATCTCAGGATCACTGATGTCACAATCTGCCAGAATGTTTATTCCTTTTATGACATATGACATTTTATAATGAGTGTGAACAGTGACAGTTTGGTCAGCTCATCAGAAAAACTACTGCATAGGTCGACTGTGAAAGCAGCTTATTACAACCCATATTTATGTTTCTTGTTAGGCGGTGACTTCTAATGGCTTTAATAATTATTATGGCAGCAAAGGAGGAAGTAGTTTAAAGAGCAAGAACGGCTGGCGAGGGAGGAAGATGGAGTGGATTGATGGATTAAATAAAGACAGGATTTTCATCCAGCTGACCGCTGCTCGTGTCCAGTGTCCAACATTGTGTTATTTTAACTTACTTACGATCGTGACTTATGTAACATGAGTAAAATAGTTATTCAAAGCCAAAGTGCAATGCTTTTCTAACCCTAACCATAGTGTTTTCCTAAACCTAACCAAACTGTGAGCGTACGACGAAGGTCTAGAGCGCCTGTCACTGGTACACTGCAATGTTTTTTTGGAGTCACTAGCAGGACTGGTCAATAATCTATCAATTATTTTACAGTATAGTGAGTCAGTATGTTTCTGTGTCACTGTAGAATTTATACCTATAATAAAAAATAAATCCATCCAACTGATTTTTTTTTTTAATCATGTCTTTTGTTACACCTAACGTACTTTGTGATAGCCACTCATCACTGAGTTACTGTTACTGTATTTCCTTAATATAATATAATGTAGTAGTTAATGAAGTCTGCATCACATACACGGGACACATATACTTTATTTTTTTTGGCTGCTATCAACTGTGGAACATATTTATTGTCCTCTAACTAGAACCCTTGATGTAAGCTTTAATCCTTGTTTTCATGATGAGGTGAACATCGATCACTAAGTCCACACAGGACTGTAGCTTTGCCTTAATGAGCCTCGGCCACAGTGTGGAATCATGTTGATTCAGTCTGAGTCCTTTCATGACATTGTCATTAAAACCAGGAAATAGCGAAGGTAAGCAGTATACTGTTGATCGTGTCAAGGTCAACCAGAGCTGGTTTAGGGGAAAATAAAAGAAAAAAGCTCTGTAGCATTCTACTGTGCTGTGACAGTGTTAACGTATTCAGTCAGTATTCAAGAAAGAAAGAAAGAAAGAAAGAAAGAAAGAGAGAAAGAAAGAAGCACTGCAGTAATATAATATTCATAGATTTTGAGGTAATTTAACTCACTTCCACAACAATGAGTTTCAATCTTGTGTTAATGGATGAAAAATATTTACCTGCAATTATGAAACAGGTTGTGCCTGAGAAGCTGCATTAAAATCCTGTTTAAATGAAGTGAAAAATAAGTTAATGAGCCCAGTGTAACTTCAGGGAACACAGCTGCTGTATGTTTTTATAATTAACTTTGGTTATGTTGCATCTTAGCTCCGGATACTCTCAAGTTTTGTTTTTTTTATTCAGACACGCAAATACACTAAGGTCTTTTTGTGTTATTTTCCCTTAATTTTGTAGTTTGTTTTCTGTTGCCTTAATTAAGTTCCTATATTTGCTGTATCTTCATTTTTGCAACAATATAATATCAGTTTATATATACAGTACAGTAGGTCCAGGTTGTACTATATGTAGACCTATGTAGTGTATTTGTTGAGTGCTACATGTTGTTTTTAATCCAACCAATAATTCACCAGAGAATTGGTGAAAAAAAAAAAGTCTTGATGAATTTGAGGCACAAATCCTCCACTGTTTGAATTCTGTAATTAATCCACAACCTTTTATATTGCTAATCTTGTTGTCATCTACACTCCCTGACTATTTAAAGCTGTCGTTTTCTACCACTTTGCCTTGGCTAAACTGCATGAGCATTGTGACTGGATTGCATCCAGACTGCAGAGAGTCACCCATCACAGCGTGATCCTGACAACTTCCATATCTGCTTCTGAAGGCCTGACACCGATGTGAGCAATCCAGACCTGTCACTTGCAATGATGTGTGCTGCTGTGACTGGATGAAAAAAGTTGCATTGTAATGACAAGTGGAACCACAGCCTCTGACGGCATGCTGATTTGAGCGGGGAATAAAGAAGTTAAAGAAAGCGCAGCGCTCTGTGAGTCAGAGAGGGCAGATATCATGCTGTTGCCTCTGTGGCTCACTTAACCTGTCTTCCTCACAAACGCCTTCAGATGGGATTCATGTGTGCAGGCAACAGAACTAAACATAGCGCTAACCTTGAGCAGAGATGGGGACTCGAGTTTGCGACTTGGACTCGAGTTGCACTTAAGTCGCACACTCAGTGACTTGACACGTGACTTGAGACTCGCCCTCAAAAAACTTGAGACTTGACTCAGACTCAAGATTTGGGTCTCATGACAGTCTTATTTTTTTGTTTTTTTTGGCGCATCAACATTAAAAAAATATCTGACGAGCTGAACATCATTCCCTCATGTGGTGAGGTGTGTGCTGCGCATGGCCACAGATGACAACAACGCTATGGCGGTGAGCACAACAACTGCTGCTGCTCTCCCGTTTGTCATAAGCGCTGCCTATAGGAACTACACACAAGGTGCAAATTAAAGAATCGCCAAATGCAAATATAATATAATTTATATATAATGAATATAAAGGATGCAGCCTCTGCCGTCAGAAGGGCCCTGCGATGAACTGGCGACTCATCCAGGGATATACCCTAGCCTCCGCCCATATGGAAACTGGGATTGGCTCCAGCAACCCCGCAACCCCCCCGAAAGGGGGGATAAAGCGGTAACATCTCCACAACCCTCACAGATTAAGCGGTAAAAGAAAATGAGATGAGATGAGAATATAAAGGATGCTGGATTGACAACATCAAACACACCTGGATGGGTCAGTCACTTGGTAATGTGACAGTTAACCTCAGCGCCTGTGGACGGTTAGCAAACATGTTTAGCTCAGCATAAACAGCATGCAAGGGGTCAGTTCACTTTAAGTTCAGAATTTCTCTTCAGTGAAAACTGTGAAGCATGAGAAGGCTGTGCTATCAAGCCAATAAGTAAATAACTGATAACTGATGCTCTATCATAAGAAAGTAAACTGCAGTGTCTTTTTAATATTCAAATTGGTTCAATTGTAAGTGACTTGAACCAAAGCTGCTACACACGTTTAGTACAGTGTGCTACTTACATGTAAACCTAGAACTGATGGCAAGCAAAACATCTTAGAGAAAAGCCTGGTTCTGATGGGTTTCAGTCCAAAACACACACATTTCTTTCAGGAATAAAAGTCAGCTGATGTTCACTGTTAAACAACACAGACAACTGTATCCACAAAAATGTTCTGTTCTGCAAGAAAATGAGCTGAGAGAGCTGATAACTCCATTTCATCATGAGTTTTATATTCATGAGGAATCATTTTGGTCACAAAGAAAGGTGCCAATTTTCACAAATGGTGGATATCTCTATTTGAATAAAACTGTTCACATTTTAATATCACCAGTTTATGGACTTGCAGTTTATTTCAGGTAATTTGGCAGCAGTAGTGTTTTGCATTTAGCTACTGTAGCTGTGTATTTATGTTGTAAAACAGAATACAGTTATTAATTATTAAAGGAAAGCTTTCATTGTGTGTTTTTTTTTTCATATTGCATTGCAATAGCCCGTTTAAAGCGACCATATACCAAACAGCCAATCAGTGCTGATAATACTCTATGCTAATAGACAAAGGAGTGGTGATAATACAGTGCATGCTTTGAATTCCTCAGATATAACTATGCAGTGTTCTAAGCAGACCGGATGGCATGGAGCAGTTGATAAAATGCTCATTAGAGCCTTGAGACTTGACTTGGACTTGCATCTCTGACTTTGAAGTCAACCTAACTAAAAGCATACCCACCAAAACCTGTATTCAGAGTGGCAATTGTTTTAAAGTTACTTATCAGTAATGACTCTTTTTAGAATCTCAGTGCATTTAAACAAAAATCAATCGTTTATAAATCATGTCTTAGCTAATGTTCGCCACGATCAATACCTGTAGATCAAAGCTGACACACTGAAAGACTGATCTGCTGTCAGTGTTTCTGCATCACACAGCATCACAAAGATTCCTTCAGCCACAGCGAAGCCAGTGCGACATACGCGCTGGAAAAAAAATCCCTCTTCAACTAACTGTCTGACATTTTTATGCTAAACTGTTGCCTTAAACGGCACTCGTGATGCAACCTATATTCAGGCCCTGAGAGCTTTTACATTTGCCCTTCTGAACGTCAGGATGAGCTTTCCAGGAAAACTCTGCCACAGAGTAATGGGCTTTAAGTAGTTTAAGGTGAACAAAATGACTTTTCACACACCGTACGAACCACACTACTGCTTGCACAACTGGCACAGTGGCAGTTGTTAATGTAGAATGGTTGAATATGCCTACAACTTGGAGAAGTCAGGTCTGTGACCTGTGAAGTGTCCTCTCTGTAGAGAAGTCCTGACCTAACAAGAGAGCCTCAGGATAAAGGAGTCCTGGATCAGGGACTCACTACTCTCGCCTCTATAAAAAAGCATCACGCTCAAACTAAAACTCTAAACACACTAAACACTAAACACTAAAACCCTATTTTTGCCTTTTTCTGCCTGATGAAAAACTAATTCCGAGGCTTGACCTGACTGTCGTGTGCAATGGAGCTATGAAGGACCTGACATGTGGGAAAAAAATTCACAAGGTAGGCAGCCTGCACATACCATTAAAGTTTCAGCAGTATACTGGTTTCTTGCCACACTATAGTATGAAAATTGATACTTCACATATCATAACATGTACATTAGCTTATCTACCAGCCTGTGAGTACATAACACCTTTCCACAACTGCACTGGCTCCCAGCTGACTACCTCATATTCCTCTGATGCCTGTCTACTCTCCACTCCCCCTCCAGACTCTGCACTATGGGTGACACAGCCTTCAGTGTGGCTGGCCCCAACATCTGGAATGCTCTCCCTCAGGGATTGGCCCAGTGCACATCTGTTGCTTCCTTTAAGATGTCACTGAAAACTCACCTGTTTCAATTAGTCTTCCCTGATGCTATTATGATTTCAATTCTTGTTATTGATTGTTATATCTGGTTCTGTAAAGTGTCCCTGGGTGACGCGACAGACACTGAAAAATTAAAAAGTACAACAATGGAACAAGTGGAGTTATTGTGATGTTGTTCTTTCAGAAACACTGAATCCAGGACACTGCTTGGGGCAGCGAGAGCCTGTCTGTTGCTTAAAATGGCACCCAGTGTGTCCACACACATATAATGAGTTGGTTTGCTCCACTTCACACATTTTGATCTTTTTATTTCATATCATGTTGTTTGCTGCTTTTGCTTTTATTTTGAACTGTTTGGCTGTATGCTGTGTCCTCGCTAGGAAATCTTAGCAATCCGATGGCCTCCTCTCGCCAAATACTAAAGGCTGAGGCATTTTAATTGGTTCTCCATCGCTACCTTTTAGCCATGCTAGCTGAGAGGCTCTAGGGATGCTAACATCAGTCGGCTTGCTCATCACTTTGCTCCAGACTGATATACCTCAACAACCACGGGATGGATTACCATGCAATTTTACACAGTTCATGGTTCAAACAGGATCTTCTGACTATGATGAGCTCCTGACTTTTATTGTAGGACCTGTACCAGCAGCTAGATATGTATGTTTTAGACTGAAATGTCTGCTGTGATGTAACAATACATCTGCTTGACCTGCTACATGTTAGGTTACATTTTGTTGACATTTTGTCCAATTTTTGCATTGGAAAGGGGCTTGTAGATACAAGTGTGCACCGGAGAAAACATGAACATTTACAAATGTGAATAAATACATACAAGCACACACGCACACACATCTCTGCCCTATCTAATCTGCAGAGTTCGAGTTAATATCTGCTCTTCCAAACCAGCTTTATTCCCTCCGAATAATCATCTTTGGTTCTGAACAGGAGAGCAATTATCGAACCGAAAAGAGGGGGAGAGACTGTAGAGCGGAGGGCAACAACCTTGTTTGTGACTTTGTGCCATGCCCAGCACACTGTGCGTGTGTGTTTGCGAACAAGCCTTTGTCTCTACTCGTGTGTGTAGCTGAATCTGTAGCTAGCGAGGCAGGCAGCTTGACTTCCCACTGCGATCCTGATTCAAAATGCTCACCAGAGAGAGGGAGAGAGCGATGCTGAGAGGGTAGGCGATGGAGAGAAAGAGCGAAAAAAAGAGAGACGGAGAAAGGCAAAGAGGACAGGGGAGAGACAGGAAGAGAAGGGGAGACCAATTACGAAAACCCGACCACAGTGGGATAAGAGAGTGAGCGAGAGAGGCTGAGAGACAGGGAGAGGGAGTTATTTCCTCTGGGTCTTTGAGAGAGAGAGGAGAGCACGGTCTGTCTGCGTCCGGTCGGTCGTTCAGCTGATTAATTTGTGACAGGAGGGATTTCTGTGCTCCGTGCCTTGAATTGCTGCTCTAATTTATATGGTAATCTTCTTTAAGACTCTAGCAGCATACAAAAAACCTTTTATTTCCATCTCCGCTAAGCCTGAACCCTTTTCTATACTCACTGCACACAGATACATATACATAAATGCACAGGACACACGTGGGTTATACTCCGCAACAAATGTGATTGTATGAGGACACCTCTCAATTTCACTTCCCCGATAAGGATTTTCCTGCCAGGGGAGACCGCTCAGCTCGACTTAGTATTCATGACCGTCTCTTATTACCACAAATAAAGCTTAAAATGTTTGTCCGTCAACAGGATCTGGCGTCACCCTGATGTGAAGTACTGCTGTAAATAATACTGAGTGAATAAAGGCTCAAGGGCAGCGTCTGTGGGTTTGCAAGGACGGAAGATAAGTTTGTGTGTGACAGCCGAGTCGGACGCTCATTAGGCTAAGCCTGCCTCGACATCATGTGGGATGGAAGGTTATGACAGGAGAGATTCCCGTGCTCACAGCTTGAAAGTATTAACATCATCTGACCACTCAGGACAGTCGTACGATCACAGAGATGATCCTGTGAGGAGCTTCCTTCCATCCATTCAATTAGTGCTGCGGTTTCATATTCGCTTGCCTTTTTCGGTTGTAACTGCAACGTGGATGTCAGAAACTCTATTGCCAGACAAGAATGTCAATGTTGGACATTTCTTGTTCAATGAAAAAAGTATTTTATGTCCAGTGTCAATGTTTATTAGCTGCGTGGGCAACTACATTTGGCTTTGGTTAAGGAAAGATTGTGGTAAACTTTTGTCAAAGTATGGTTAGGGTTAAAAAAGGAAAGGATGTTTACAATGACAAATGTTAATTCCCTGCCTGTAATGGGACAGAAACTTCAGGTGTTCTCTGCTTATTAAGAGCATTTAAAATACAGATTGCCAGATAAAATCAAAGCATTTTAATTCGGCACAAAACCTACAGGGTGCCATGGATTGTTTTTGAAAGACACTTGCATTTTTATCAAGATTATATTACACCTATACACCTACGCAATGAACCTTCCACAAGATGGAATAAGCAAAAACTCTTATTGAAAGTCGGATGTGCTACGTGCCCATTCACCATCCTCCCCTCCACACCCTTAAGGGGTGTCCACACCAAGAATGACTATAATGATACAGATGTGAGCATCCACATTCATGAACAATAACATCCTGTAAACGGTGGCACCAAACATGCGTTGAGCGCTCCAGCTGTGTCGGCATCGTAGGAAGATGGATGCTGATGACCTGCTTTTGCTGTCCTTTGCACAGAGACACAGGCAGAACACCAGTAGGATGTGGTTTCACACAATTCTGTAAAAATGAGAGGAGTGAAGAGAATCCAACACTCTGTTCCCAGAGTTGTCTTCTTTTAAAGCGCATTTTATTTAATCCCTCCTGATGCAATTATCCTGGGGCTCATCAAACAGGACATCAGTAAAGACAAAACAAACTTCAAAGAGCGTTTGGCAGGATGTGTCAGGTAAAATGTTAATTTTTTATCTGTAATTTGCCGCCTAATATTCGGTTATATAACTGTTTAATATGTTGAGATCTTGAAAACCTGTAGATATAGATGCAACTTCATTGGCTGTGAGTGTTTTTATCATTCAACAAAGTGTTCTGAAAGTGACACCAATGATATCGTTCGCCACTGTCGTCGTTATAGTTATTGTTCCTGGTGTGGACCACTGCTTCCTAAACTGTCCTTGGATGTAAATCTGGAGGTTTGGAATCCTCCAGTATGGAAGGCAGATACAAGGCAGCAGAAACTGGTAATTATAATAACTCTTCGTAAGAAATGAACTAGGCATGAGTCATCTAAAGCTGGCAACACCTCTTAAATCCATTAAAAAACTACAGAAACACCTCATGTAATATGTTTTTAGTCTAGACAGTATGTGAGACAACACACTGGATAGGCTTCAAATCAGACATCCTGTGATAACAAACTTTCACGTTTGTGAACCAAAACAGAAGCAAACATTCAGTCCATCTGTCTGCGAATGAGTCTGTCTGAAAGAAGGCAAAGAAATGGAGGAAATATGCATAATTTGTGGGAGATAATGGATCTAGAAATGAGGGGATCAGGGTCTGTAGGGAGGCCTGGAGGACAGTGAACTTCATAAGAGTGAGATTATCTCCTGGTGATCTGTGGCTCTGCACTAAAACCCAGTGAATTGGATTATAAATCAACTCTCCCTCAGTAGACCACCCCAATTTACCCTTTCCTTGTTTCTTGGATGTCTTCAGACCCTCAAAAACCCAAAATATCTTAAATAGTTTGACTGAACTTTTCCTCAAGGTCCACTTCAGCACATGGATTCCTCAGTTGTAATGGAAAACAAATCATTAACATGCATTCTAAGTCGATTTTTTCTCTCTCCCATTTTAATGACTTTTGGGACTTCCTGTCTGTAGATGAGAAGTAACTTAGCTGCTTGCAACAGATTCATCTCAATGAACTCCATCTGCTGACGTGGAACATTCCTTTTTCAACGTTAAAAATATTTACTTTATGCTTAACTGTGAAAAATGATTGAAGTTCTTACACTGTGTGATTTTATCTACTGACTGTCAGCACCAACGGGCCAAAAAAGCCCGGTCTCAACAGCCCTGATGCCAAATTATACTTACAATCATGCTATTCCAACCTGAAGCCAGTTTACTGATCACTGCTCTAAGCTTCACTTATTCTTACGTAATATCATCCTAAATCACACTAATTAAAGTGTTCTAGAAAGCAGAAATAACTGAAATCTTGGATTCTGACATGTTCGGTCTTGATATACCATGCTCCTTGCAGGCCTGCAGCAGAGATGTTTTCATTAGCGTGGGTGCTGCTAAGAGAAATCCATTTTTCTCATTTGGCTCCAGGATTGGAATAAAGCCCTAGAGGACTCTGGACGAAGATCAGTTTGAAAACTGAGTGGTATTCTTCTTTTAGCTCTGTCGACTCTCCATCCCCCTCCAGAGGTGATAGTCCTTTTACCGTGGCCGTCCATGTGAATGCCAATTAGACGGGAATTGTCAGGATATATAAAGTAAAAGCTGTAAAAAATAAAAGAAACACTGGTAGAGGCATTGCTGGTAATCCTTTAATCCTTTTGGCGGAGAGTTTACCACCCAGACCTCAGTGGGTTTAGAAGCTCAAATTAATCAATCCTGGATACATTTTTCACAACGTGGATGATATTTGTGTTTACCGACAGAGAACACAAACCTGCTGTGGATACAAGTGCAGCGCGGCCCTTTGCACAGAATCTCAGTTTGACAAGTCAACAGCACTTGTCAACCAGAGTGCTGGGAAGCAGGCAGGTGGTAAACAACTCTCTGCTTCGTGTGTATGTGTGTGTGTGTTTGCTCATTTCTGTAAATTGGAGAGTGCAGGTACAGTACAGTGTGTTTTGTGTTGCTTTGCATATGCAGGTATTTTGTGAATGTTCTTCATTTGAGTGTGGGTGGTTCGTAAGACGCAACATATGTGTCCGTATGTAAGTGGATCATATCTGTGCTTCTGCACATTTGTATGCAGAATGTATGCAAATTAGGATAGAAGGTTTTTCTTATCTTATTCTTCATTTCCAGGAATATATGAGATTTCTCACCATAAATGAAGTTTGATTTCTCTGATGTTTTTCTTCCATATATGTAACAGTGGATTATGTTTTTTTGTCCTTCTTTTTAAATTGGCAACAGGCAAATTTGTTTGCTTTAATGTATAATTATGAAGTAATTTTTTCTTGCCAGGAAACTTCTTTGGAAACGATCACAGAAATCACTGATTTTTCAGCATACATTTCTAACTGCTGTTATAAAGCCCTTCCACACTGCCAGGAATGAAACTCTGGTGGGGAAATACTAAATCCTTTGTTCATTCATTTATTTTGTTGGCTTAAAAGTAGTCAAATTGAAATATGCCGAGACTGAAAACACTGGAAAACATTTAAACTGTAGATTGTAAAACTTGCTTAAACTCCCATGTCTCCAGAAGACAAAGAAAAAGTCCTCAGTGCAGCCCTGCTTATATGAAAGTTTATGTTTACAGATTTTGCACGCCCCTTCACTCACTCTTATTATGAAATATATTTTTAAGAAGCAGACTGCAAGCTGCCAATTTCAGCATGAGAAATAATTGGAAGAAACTTCTGCACCTGAAACTTTTCAGTACGTGAACACACAACAACATTCCCTGAGGTCCCCTAAGGTTTGTGATGAAAAGGAAGTCATTTCTGAAAAGGACCGTTTGTCATATTCACCCTGCTGCACATTCATTACCATCGACATATTTGCAATTGCATTTGCTTCTTGTTTTTTTTGTCTTACCTGTGAGCAGCTCTCGGATCTCCACATCGGTGGTCTTGCGGAGCAGTCGGACCAGCGCTGGTATGCCTCCGCAGTTCTTCAGGGCGATCTTGTTGTCGTCGTTGGCTTTGCCGTACACCAGGTTCCTCAGGGCTCCGCAGGCGCTGCGGTGCACGTCCGTCATTCGGTGGTCCAACAAGTCCACCAGCAGCTGAATGCCACCCTGTCGCCGGATCTGAAGACAGAGGATGGAGGAAGGAATCAGAGGCACAGCAGTGGGAAAGTCACGAGTAATAGAAGTATTTGCATGCATTTGTGCCAATTTCGCCCCACAATATACCTGCTGGTGTACATACAGTACATCAGGGACAATATAAAGACATTATGGCATGTTTACCTCAACTACAGCAAGCAGCTTTCCCACTTCTAACACTATTTTGTTAAGTTGTCACGCAAATATGAATTTCTACTTTGTCAACACATTAAACATGGTGCACTGGGCACTGTTGCACTGATGCAAGATTTATTTTACTGCCAGCCACAACACTTTCTGTCCCATCACCCCATTATGTGTCTGCAGCCCTCCCTGCTTCCCTTCGTCTAGACAAAGAGGAAATGTAGGGCAGACTGCCTCTCCATAAAAACAAAAGAGACTTTTAAGTGAAGGAGATTGTACAGAGATGAGGCATTAGTGGCTTTACACTGTGCCTGTGCTCCAGATTAAGGTACCTCAGCATGAAGCCACCGATATTACAGCTGATTCACTTAAGATGCAGTATAGATAAACTGATTTATTTAGAAGTTATATGTTAAGCTTGGTGTTAGATCCTCAACTAGCAGGCCCAGTAAAGACTAGAATTAAATGTAATGATATCACAACATTATCATTTCAGTAAAAGTTTTAAGTACATGTCCCGTTCAATATCTTACAATAGTACAAAAGTACAAAATGTTAGTATCAAAAAAGGTACTACAGATGCTTAAAGTACCAAAAGTAAAAGTATTTATCATGCAGAATGGCCCATTTCAAAATAATAAATATCTATATATATACCTTTATTATTATTAGTGATGTATTCATGTGTTCATCATTTTATGTTGCAGCTGATAGAAGCAGAGCTAATTTTCACTCCTTTATTTTACACCAGCGAGTTTAATCCATAAACATACATTACAATTAATTTGTTGATTTATGTCTTGTATTTAGAATCTGATTCTGCAAAGTAAACAGCAGCTTAAACTGTCAAATAAATGTAGGGGAGTAGAAGTATACAGTAGCATAAAATGCGAATACTCAAGTAAAGTACAAGGACTTCAAAATTGCACTTCAGCAAAGTACTTGAGTAAATGTACTTAGTTACATTCCACCACTGATTGCAGGATTCTTTATCTGTTAAACGTTGGAAAAAATGCTTGTCTCAAGCTCCAAGAGCACAAGGGATGGTCTTCGATTCACCTAATGTGTTTGAAAAACATTACAAACCCAAAGGGATTCACTTGATAATGAAATGCGGAAGAGAAAAACAGGAACTCATTTTGGTGGAGTTCATTAAAACTATTTAACGATTACCAAACTTAGTCTCAGTTAATTTCCCTTCAGTCTCGTCTCCCCTTAGTGACACAGACGCAGAGATATAAGAACACGTTTTAACACGATCAGGCACAGTGATAACACATCTGTACACTGTATCTGGTGCTGGGAGACTGAACAGGCCGTGTATCCCTCAGCATCCACTCTATTACTTCACCATGCAGGGATCTCACTCAAGGGCAAAAAACAATCTGGCCTGTGAGTTGTAGTTTTGGCAGCCCTGCTCTAAATACTACCATACTTCATTCCTCAACACAATTTCAACGTAAGCCACTTGTCTGTCCCATCTCTCTCTCTCTCCCTCTCACTCCATTTTTAATGCCTGTTGGCTGATTGCTGTTTGAGGAACTTTGTTTGCCCTCAAATCCATCGTCTCCATGGGGATTAATAACGTCCAATTGAGCTGAATTGAGTTGACATTGAAGAGACGGATGGAACCGTTTGCTCCGAGACACTGAGTGATGACGGCTTTAAAGGACAGGAGGACAGACTGAAGGAACAGGACTATATTCAGAGTTGGGTTAAGTGCGCATAATGTGGAGTTAATGTAGTCTAATATGGGGTTTGGTGGAGCTCAGACACACGTGGGACGGCGTTTCCTCTCAATAAAGACCTGCGTCAAATCTTTAACTACTCCGGTGATGTTACACAGACACACACATACACACACTGAATAATGCCTTAGTGTTCCTTGCAGTTCTATTTGTCAGGTACTGTATCAGCCTTACTGTTTGTGTGAAAATGTCACTCTTTAAATTTGCAAGATCACAGCAGGATTACCATAAAATAAATCGACTTAGCCACATTGACAAATGTAGAGGAATGAAAAGTACAGTATTTTGTATTGTATTGCGTATAATGCATATATAGAATAGGTTGTTTGCCAATGACTCCCAAAAGGGCATATATGACCACTGGACAGTACCTACACCAGGCGTATGTACTCAAAGAACCAGAGTTGCATGCACTAACTATGATTTAATGTTATGAAACAGTCGCAGATTTAAACACGTGGTTAACGCTGTGAAATGGTGGCAGTTAGTTCAGGTTTAAGCACCAAAACTACTTGGTCAGGTTTCAGAAAAGATCATATTTTGGGTTCAAAAAGTACACTTGTTAGGTAACTTAAAGTGGCAATGTCGAAGATTTCTGGAAGCGGCTATTGCAGGTGTATTTTTGGACCTCACTGCTTCTGAGAGATCCAGTGTCGCCTGTGTGATGTCAGTCAGTTGGCAGCCACGCCTCCATAACAGTGCCATGGCAATAGATAGCGACTTAACAGATATTTATGTACATGAAAATCCTTGAGATTATTACTTTAACATTATGTACATATGTGACTTAAGTTAAGCATGTTAGGTAAGTTAAAATGAGCCAACGCTGACTTTTGGTTTCACACAAGAAAATGCTGGGTAAACGCCGGGGTGGGTGTGACCCATCATTCCACCTCAACCTCCTCCATACACTGACTTTTTTTTTCTTTATACTATCTTCCTGACTTTCTCCTTTCCTCCCATCATAACTACTACGGCCACTAGAGGGGGCTGGCTAACAATGGACGTAAAACCTCCTATATGGCCATTTTCGGGGGGGACACGTGCTTTACAATGGTCACATCTGGAGCTTTCTGTCAGCTTTGTGCTAGCAGCGTCCTGTGTCAGGCAGCTATGGCACCTCTAAAAGCATACACACGGACGGTGTGTTACAGAGGAGATGGCATGTTTCCTCACCTTTCATCACTGGACTGTGAAGAAGTAGTCTGGCACATAACACCCTGTCAGATCACAAGGTGTTGTTTTAACACCTGCCTGTGTGTATGCTTAAACAAAGAAGATATAACATTTTAATAGGTAAGCTTTAAAGGTACTGATGGGTGGATCTTGTTATACTCAGCTCGACTGGCTTTGATGTTCTCATCTAAGACGGCAAGAGAGCAAATAAGCATCTTGACACTGGCACTACTCCACTGGAATAGTAAAGGTATCCAAATAACAAAATAAACACAAAAAGCACTGTGAAAATGTTTTTGTATTATTTCTCCTTTGGTCTGTTGTATGACCACCAAAAATGTATTCAGGCGAGCACACACAAACACACACACTCACCCACACTTATCCCCTGGGATCTTGCTTGTACTTAAAACACAGGAAAAAATCCCTCTCGAAAAACTCAACAACAGAGTCTCTCTCCAGAAACAATGTTCAGTTGAATACTCAAAGCTTCAGCAGAAAAATCAAATACAACAGTATCTGCATTCCTATCTGCATACTGCAGGAAAAAGTAGAGAAGTATGTTGTTGAGTGTATTTTGACTGAGCTCAGTCTTTACTGGAAGTCGCTGACTCCAACTGAACGAGAGCCAAAGTATGCGTGCATGTGTGTGTGTTTGTGTGTGTGTGTGTGTGTGTGTGTGTGTGTGTGTAAGCAACAGGAGAGTTAAAGCTCCTTCAAGCAGTTTGAGAATCCTCTGTGTCTCTAAGCCCTCTCTCTTGGTGTGGTTTCTCTTCAGAGATCAATACCTCAGACTTGATTTTGTTGTCTCCGAAGCAGAGGTGCTGGAGGTAGGCAGCAGCGTTGGACTGGACTGATGGGAACTGATGCTGCAACATCTGGATCACCTCTGGCAGCTCTGGATCCCTCCAGCCAAACTCCCTACAGAGACACACACAGAGAGAAAATACAACATGTTTTGGAGCGTGCAGAGACAGAGATGTGTGTACGTGAGTGTGCTAACCAGAGGAAAAAGAAGGGAGAGACAGAAATGAAGAGATGGACATTAAATAAACACGTTTTTTACATTCATGCTCTCTTTAAATGATTTTAAACTAAAATAAGTGTTCATTTGGAGTGATAACATACAACACTAATGTTAAAAACCATAACTGTAAATTTGTATTTACTGTCAGTCAGTACGTGGAGGTATAAAAGTGCATTTGTTCACACATCAGCCATAACATTTGACCCTTACTACACTGCCACACAATGCTTACCATATAATTATACAACATAAAACAGGGTGAATGAGTCAATCTCAATGCCAAACATAAATCAACAGCATTTCTTTGACAGAAATTTTAAAAGAAACTTCCCTTTTAAAAAAGGACTGATATGTTACATTATTTTCATTAATGCAGGCCAAGTTATTAAAGAAGTAAACACTACAGAATGATGTTTTAGAGAACAGTGAGATTCCGACGTTGTGACAACAGTTTGCCCCCTTCCTGTTTCAACATGACAGGAAATGATTTTCCAATCTCGGTGTGAAAGATCTCAACCTGCACAGGGCCCTGACCTCGACCCCTTCCAACACCTTTGGGATGAACTGGTAGCAGACAGCAAGCCAGATCTTATCACACAATATCACTGCCCGACTTCGCTGATGCTTTTACTGGGGTTGTAAAATCTAAAAATATGCAAAATAAAAAGAAGGCTGTTATGAAGAGCTGAAAACCAGAACTTAAGATCACCTCCTTTAAATTCCTATTGACATTTGTAACTGTGCTGATAATCATACATGCAGCATTGAAACAGAGCATTTCTCAGCAGTTTGTGAGGCGGATCACTTCATATGTTTGGATAGGGTATTCAACGGAAGTTTTTGTTTTGAAAAAATATATAATATGAAACTTCAATATTAATGTTTAAAGCAGTTTTTAACTTATATGCTCATTATTCATTATTTCTCTACATGCTTGTGGCTGTGTAGAAACAATGGATGCACAGCACAATTTTTTTCAACAAGATAAACGATAATTTCACATTTTTGGTATTTTAAAAAGAAGTTCATGACTTGTAGTTTATGCACACCAGGGTAAGACAGGCTCAGATGTAGTGAGCAAAGATGGCTGATGATTCGCCTTCTTCTCTTCTGTGTTTATTGGCAGGATGCAAACTAACATTAAAATGGATATTGCCATTTACTGAGTGTGTAGCTGCTGTGCTGAAGTCGAGTAAAGCAATTTGGTTTTGTGTTATGGACTGTATTTATCGGCTATGATTTCATTATTGGATACATAACAAAATAAACATAACGGCATTGGGCTGAAAATATTTCAGCCCTTTATATAGTGTGCATCCTTCCTTGACTTTGAGTTTATAAGCATTCATGCTCAAGGTTAACCACTGTATAAGAGCAGAATTTACACAAATATCTACACGACTATAACTCATAAAACAGAAACCTTTAGGCAACATATATCTACAGTACATACACACATGCACCCATACAGCCATACTCATACTCACACATGTACATGTACAACCGTACATTTCATACAACCATGCCATAAAGCAACAATACACAGACATATACACACTAAAAGAAAAGAAAACAAGCCCAAACAAACAAACAAACAAACAAACAAACAAACAAACAAACCAGAGACACTTGAGCTATGCCTCATTTGTTCCATTCAGTCCCGTATTGTACAGTGTGACAGCTGTAGGCTGGTCGTTCGGCACTGAACATGTGTAAAACTGTTGCTGCTCTCTAGCAGTCTGTCTGTTTGTATTGTCTGCTGCTTGTGTCAAACACTGTCAGGCTCATCTGACATCCAGCCTGAACCGACACTGACAGACAGTGAGCCACTTCTCAGTTGTCAGGTAACATCGGCAAAGTAATATGTGTTGTTGAATAAAGTTAAATAATCCGAGTCTTCACCTGTCACCTGTTTGAATTATATTAGAGACATATCATATCAGCTAGTACAAACCCAGTGACTACGCATCATGGTTTAATGGGAAATTACATCTCCACTGAGAAATCAAAAGAAGACAATGCATAACATGGATACAAATATGGTGGAAACTGCTAATAATAGTCACTATACACAAATTATTATTAGAAATATTTCCTTTGAATTAGAATTAGAGAATTCCAATAATTTATTATTACTATACGTCACTAAAATGTAAATTCATATGAAAATGCAACATTTTGTGAACAATGAAAACAGCTTCCCTTCGATGTTATATTGAACTGCAAGCTGCTGGATCAGTTTACATTTTATAAGGCTAGTTGTGCCTAACAAACAACATGAGGATGCAAGCTCAGGTATTAAATATAATCTGTAGGTTTTAGAAATCAGGTCACAAGACTCAAATCTATGGAAAAATCTACCCCCTTTGCTTTTTCCAACATAAACATAAAAACTGTGTTTCATCATCCATGTTATGCATCCTCTCTGTGGGAATAACGTTTCCTATGTAGCACCTTCAAAGGAATTACTTTAGCTGTAAATAAAATTAAAATTCATGAACTCAGAGACAGAAATATGTCCAGCCCTCTTCATCAACCGGCACATAAGGCACATGAACCGATGCCTTACATACAGGAGACCTTTCCTGAGCAAAGCAAGTTTTCTACGCTGTCTGGTATCAGCAGCCATCTTGGATGCACTGAAAGAGCTTCCCCCTGCTGTGCTGAATCCTTTCCTCTCACTGCCCCAGCTGCCTTGGCTTTAGCGCATAACCAGGGTCTACCAGTGGTCTTGCCTACAGGCATGCTTCGGGCACAGACACACACACAGAAACACACTAAGCTCACTAACTCTGCAAATGTGTGTGAGGGTGTGTGTGAAGGAAGGAACACAGATGATTAATGTGAGAAAGATGTGATGTGAGAGAATGAAGTCACAGCCGAGGATCAGAGAGAGGGGTGATAATCGATGTAGATTATCTGTAGCCAGCAGCAACCAAATATCACGTTTCCATGACAGCGACCAATGAAAACTGAGACTGGATGTCTTCTTTTTACTTTTTGTTTGGGGCAAATTTCTATTCCCACGTGTGATTTAGTATTGTCTTACTGTAGACCTGAGGGTGGGTCAAAAAAGGACATGATGTTAATTTACTCTTTGTACTTTTGTACGTCTCAACATTCGGTTTCGGCTTTGAAATCGACACTTTTGCACATTTTGATATCAATTTTTCTGACAGCTGTGAGAAGTTGGGGCTGCGTACAGACTCTACTCTGTTTGCTCTGCTCTTATGTAGAACCCGTTTCTCTTTGATGTATCTTATTCTTGATGCAGCAACAGCCTGACATCCCCGTGGAGATAATTTTCACTTCGGTCTAATCTAACATAAACACGCGCGCGCACACAAACACTCGCAGGTTTGCACACATGCAAACACAAACACGCAACTGGGTGCCGTAGGATAACTCGGTATGCAGCTTAGAGGAGCAAAAAGCTAATGCCAAGCATGCACACACACACACACACACAATTCAGCACACTAATAAAGCAGGCACACACACACATGTACACACTCATTGACTTGAATACACACCCAGCCATCAAAGGCAGTGCAGAAGAGCCAGGATTAGAAAGCTTTTGTCTCTAAGTTTCATAATGGGCAAATGGGATAAACCCAGTGTTTGAAAAAATGGGGAATTTGGAGAGAGAAGGATGAGAGAATTATTTCAAAGGATATTTTTTCTCTCTCTTTGAAATCCTTCCTCTCTTTAACAATTTTCTTTCTCTTTCTCTCTTTTTTTTGCTCTCTTCTCAATGTCTCTCTCTGTTTTTCCTTTCCCGCCTCGCTCCAGGCACATGCCTACACAAACACACACACACAGCCATGACATTAACATACATAATGTTGTTAAGCACACACAGCAGCACGTGCTTCAGTAAATCTGATCACAGATGACATAACCTCGTTTTAGGTCACCTTGTGGGTTAATTGGGCGATAAGACATCTAACGTTATGGTTGAGCGAGCTGTCAGATGTGTGTGTGTGTGTGTGTGTGTGTGTGTGTGTAAATATGTTTTTTTATATACATTGTAATTAGAAAGTGGGGCAGCGGCAACAACAACGCCTGAAGTTATGAAGCTTCTTTGATAACAAGCAAACCAGATGGCTTCACTTATCAGACACATTCAGATACTTATGTTATCATTCGCTGAATCTAAAAGGGTTAAACTGATTAACTGGTACAACATATTGACTATAACGAGGCTAATGGGTAAGTCTGAGAGAAGCACATCAAGTATTAGTACTTGAATGCTTTTTCAGGCCTCTTAATACGTTCCCTTTATATATTTTACAGCAATAGTTTTTACTTGAATGCAAATATTTGACGGATAAAGTTCCTTGTTACTTTACAGATAGATGTTTTACATAAAATAACATCCAGAATGACCAGCTTATGATGCATATCATGAGATAGTTCTAAATTAAACTATCCAAATGCATGTTACGTACCCTGACAGGAGCCATTCGCCATGTACTTTTGATATTTTCAACACATTTTGCGTAGCCAAATGATAACTGTTAATCTATTGTACCAGAGGCGTAATATTATTATATTGTACTTGATGTTTTTTAATCAAGTTCACATCATGATGTGTGGTAGGCGGTATAAACATACAAGTCAGATAGTCGATTTTTGTAAAAGCCTACTCGTACGAAATAAAATGACAAGACAGTGTGGCTGAAAGCATGGAAAACAGTTAAGGCCATAGGCTAAGCTAATTAAAACTGTTGTAAGCGCTGTCATTGTTTTAGCTAACTTCTTCTCCGTTTGCGGTTAGCAATCCCCTCCTTCGTCTCCATGTCATCACATGAACACGCAGCAGTAATCACAAGACATAGCAGCAAAAAGGAAGGATCCCGCTCTCTGCATGTTCACGAGTAGATAGGACTCTTTATGGACATCTCTGTCCTGATTGGATAAAGTGGGCAGGTATACTATAAAATGTATTTTCTCTTTCACTGCATGAACAAGGGGAGGAGAGACTTGGGTTTCTGACCGGGTTTCTGGGTCAAACTGGGATTCTTACTGTTGTTTTTCTCTTTGGACAGTAGCCAGGTTGTTTCTAGTAGCCGTGTTACTAACGGCCATACGACACAGAGACGATAGGGGGGGGGAAGGTTGTCTGTCACTAAATTGTGAGTGTGTGAATGCAGCCATCCAGTGTTTGATTCAGCAGAACAGACACGGATTAAAGGAGTGTCAGTTCTGCTGAAGCATGTTGGACTGTACTAACGGTGCACTATTGTGATTCTATAAACACATTTTCCAAGTTAAGTTATGGTTGGTCGGTCAGCAGTCGGCTGAGGCCTTCATGGACACTTGAATTATTGTGCAGCAAAGGTAAGAACAAGGAAGAGTTTCAAAAACAGCATTCAGTGTCCACTTTTCAAAATGTTGACGCCTGCTCTGACATTGTAAGATTTATAACTAAGGGTGATGATCAGTAGGGCCCGAGCTATGTTCACCAACCACCTCATCTCTGGATACTGAATAATCATGGTAATCCACTCAACTCATTTGCTTTTGTAATTATCCCAGTTTTAGCCACAAAAAGACACATTCAACAGCTGACAGGAGGCTTTCACATGAGAAGTCCATCAACACGACTGTTCTTTAAACTGCCTCTCTATCCTCGTGGTGAAATGAGGTTGCAAAAGTGCTTTTCAGGTCCATTACTCATCCAAACAGCACACATCGATGTAACCTGCACATCAGGGGCCAAAGAGCAAACACTACTTGAAGGCCAAAGTGGCACTTTTGGCAGCACTCTACAATAATTATTGTGAAAACACTCTTTCTTCTATTGGTTTTCCCACAAAATGTCTGTCTCACATCTGTCGGGTCAAAGTTGGGACACACAAACAAAAAACACATAGACACGGATACACACGAGTGGCACTTGATGCATATAATAGAATGGACAGTTAACACTCGAATGAATGAAGGGACAGTCTATTTGTTGTCGGCCTGCAGGCACAGAGCACGTAACACACCCACACACACACTCGCAAACAACATACAAGTATGCTTCAGAACACCAGAACAAGACTAACCACCTCCGTGCACACACATTTGGAGACGAGAAGGCATGAATAGGTGAGAAATAAACACAAACATGGGAAAGAAAAGACAACACACGCACACACACACAAGCACACACACACCATGACAGAAGCAGGGCCTAGAATAGTTGTGGCCCTGGAGAGAAAGTGGCACATCACAGCGGATCAAACTCAACCCGAGGCCTCGGGCTGTGAAGCTCCGCGGGCACACACACACACAGACACAGACACACACACACACACACACACACACACACACACACACATTGATGGACACACAAAACAAATGTACATATCCGACATAGATTTGATGAACAAATCCACATGCACACACAGATTTGAATACCGGACTACATGCTGAGATAATGTGAACACAGAGCTGACATGTTGTGCAATATGTTGCTGTTCTGGGATAAATCCCTTCAACAAAAGTAAATCTTAAAGCGGACTGACACTCACACAGAATTTACCTACAGTTGCAGTGAATCTAAATTAAATGAAGCGACTGTCTGTCTTCTCTCCTGAGTGTGTTCTGCCCCAGAAAACTGTACTATAATGGTTCATTCATTCACTAACTCTAGCCTGGAGCTGTACTACTTTTTCACTCAGCATCTCTCGCTCTTTTTCGCTGTGTGTGAGTGTGTGCGTGTGTGTCTGTGTGTGTGTTCATCCATTCCAGAGCAAAGGGAACACAGGAGGATATGGTGCTCCCAGTCCCAAACACTGTGTGACAACATCACAGCAGGATGAGCAAATACTACTGAGCCATCTGTGAACTTTGGGCGAAAGTGTTCGCTCGGGGAATGTTTGCACTGTTTTAGTGTCGGAGTTAAGAAAAGAATATGCAATGTCTTTGGAAAGCACTGCTGTTCTGAAAAACAGAAAAAACAAGTTGAACTGAAACATTTCAAGTGTACCGCGTGTGTGTGTGTGTGTGTTAGTGAATTTCATAGCCCTTGAGAGAATAAGATGTACAAAGATGTTTAACTTTAAAAGGTGAGTCAATTTTTAGTTAGTTATTCTACTTGTAGGTATATCTAACCTTCACCACATCTCTGGAACATAACCACATTGTTATCTTCAGCAGAAAAGAACACATTATATTAACACTGCTCTTACATAAGTTGAACTTAAGAATGAAAAAAGTATCCTAATATCTGTACGTTCAACCCTCAGAACCCCAAAACATAGTCATACTGATGCTTCGGGTTTTCCAAACTCTTCAAATATCGTCACTTTGGGATTGTAAGTCAGGTCGGCCACCGTCTGAAAGCGTCAGTATCTGTTGGGAAAGTTTCAGATGGGACTCGAAAATCAACTCTCTTACTAACAGGAGCTTTAAAATAGTGTTAATTTATCAAAGATCTCATTTAAAATGTCCCCAAAAATAAAGCATCTGCACGAATCAGAGCCTGATGCACTATTCCATTTCATTTTGATTGAGAAGTCAAACTGAGATCATTGTATATTTACAAAAATATCAGTGGTTGTGTTACATAAGTCCCCTCTGCCCTCACCACTGCTCACAGACGTAATTATTAAAGGTGACCTGGATGACCATGTGAACATTTTTTATCATTTCTATCTCATCTGTCTGGCTTTTGGCAGCTGCGGGGGAACAGAAGTTAGTGAACCTTTCTTTTATTCAAAATGCACCAGTCACCTTAGCATAATGAGCACAGCCAGTTTTTCTGCACCAGATTAAATCATCTTTCCTGCTCTTTCTTATCAGAAAACAACCATATAGGTCGACTGCTTAAGCAGCATATTACAACCCATATCTGCGGTAATTGTAAGGCTGCGACCACTAGTGGCCGTAGTAATTATTACAGCAGCAAAGAAGGAAGTCAGGTCATGTAGAATAAAGAGATTTGACTTACATCATTCGAACCACAATCTTTCTGTAAAGCTAACAAAGTAGTTTTCTTGCCTAACCAAACTGTGAGTGTACAACGCCTGTCACTGGTGCACTGCAGCTGTCATGTTGTTTTGGGTACAGTGATTTGTCATTTTGGGAGTCACTAGTAACTGGCCTATTGAGTTGTTTAGGTTCTGTATGAGTATGTGTTGCTTTTGTCCTCTCTGCAGAATATTAACCTATTTTGAAGCTTAGGTCAGTCTTAGAATATGCAAATGTCCCCTTTTGAGAGGAAAAACACGTCAATCAGAACATCATGTCTGCTAAAAATATGATTGTAGAAGAGTTTTCAAATTCTGTTTTTACTTGTTTAATTATCTCACCCCATTTTCACTTCAAGGCACTTGAAGCCAGTTGCTGATCCAAATGTCACCCTTTTTTTCCCCAGATTCTTCTTCTACTTTCTCTTTCTATCACTTGGGTACGTCCTATAAATAAGCCAGTTTTTTGTTTAACAGCAATCTTATCCCTTTAACCTTTTGTCCTGCAGATGGCTCTGATCTGAACAAGTCAGAGGACATTAAGAGGACAAATACTGTCAAGGAGAGGAGGAGAGAAAAGAACTGAATAATGTGTGTGAGAAGGTATTTACTGACATATTTCCTTTCTTAATAATGTGCATATGTGTCAGTGTGTATACTCATGTGTGTGAGAGCCCCCCCCCCCGAGAGAGCCTAAATGTTTCATTTGGCGACTCAGTGGACTGGGACAAAGAACTGACAAACTCTCAAACCACTCTTTGTTCCCAACCAACCAGGTGGGCTATCTCACGTCACCACTTGTTTGGGTGTGAGTGTGTGTGTGTGTGTGTGTGTGTGTGTGATTCTGTGTGTGATTGTGTCAGCCGCAGCCAAAACATTTACACCACAATACATGATGCAGGCGGCAAACCAACAATTAAACCTTGTAAATAAATAAACCATGTATGAATTATGTATTCACAAAGCAGGGCGAGGCGCTGTAATGTGAGGGCTGCAGGCAGATCATTCTCTCCGCTATATCGGGCTGAAAGGATTTCCTGTGAGTCAGGGGGTTTTTTTTGGGAATAGAGCGATTTGAAACCAGAGAGCAAACTATGAGATTTGTGTCAGGTGTATTTGTGTGTGTGTGAGTGTGTGTTGCCACCACTGAGGACTGTCAGGGGGGAAGAAATGGAGATGGAGATGATGACTCATTCCCCGACAGACAGACAGAAATGCAGACAGACAGGTAGGGTAAACCTGCAGAGTAAACTGATAGAAGAGGAAGAAAGGAGGCAGGAAGAAAGGAAGTTAAAAATAATTTGACAAGACTGCTGAGTCACCGCGTTCACTTTTCAGCGGGACATCTGACAACTTCAGGTGGCTGATTAGCAACAAAACAGCGCGGTGTATTTATAGCAAACTACAATAGAAGAGAAGACAATAGAAAAGAGCCCAGTGTTGTGTTGGTGTTGGTTGGCATCGCAAAACAAACTGATCTCAGACCAGCGGCGACGGACCAACAGGGATCTGTCGACACTGTGTTCAGCTGATGGACACAGTAATTAGCACAGTAACTGATTAATGATTGACAACACTGGTTAAACGCAACAGTCCATGTAATTGTCCTTGCAGTGATGTTGTAGCATGAGCTCTCTGTTTTCTTTATCAGCTCTCTCTCTCGCTCTTTCTTTTTTCTCCAGACCCACCCAGAGGTGTCGGCTGAAGGGATCACTTATTTCACAGGTAGTTTGTAGTTGTGTGTGCTGTCACTGACTTGCTTCTTCCCCGGAGTCCTTGTGCTTTCTAGTCCTACAGGCTCCCTTGGATCCTGGCCGCGCCCGGGTCGTGGATCGTGGATGCGCCCACTGCTATGGCCCTGCCTGATCGTGGATGCGCCCACTGCTATGGCCCTGCCTGATCGTGGATGCGCCTACTGCTATGGCCCTGCCTGATCGTGGATGCACCTACTGCCATGACCCTGCCTGACACCCACCACTACTGTCGCTAATATTAGTCACATCTCTGTTACATACGTTCCACTACTATTATCGTACTGCATTGCTACATACCATCCTTGCCATTGATCATTACTACTGTTATCACTAGTAATCACATTTCCATGTGCATTTCATCATTATTGCTGTAATACATCTTTGTGTACTTTCACTCCTGTCAACCATCGCTTATAATTGAATACATTGTGATCTCGTTGATCTGCTCTGTACATGCGACATCTATTGCACGTCTGTCCGTCCTGGGAGAGGGATCCCTCCTCTGTGGCTCTCCCTGAGGTTTCTTCCGCATTTTTTCCCTGTTAAAAGGGCCTTTTTTGGGGCAAGTTTTTCCTCACTCGAATCGAGGGTCGAAGGACAGAGGGTGTCGTCTCTGTACAGATTGTAAAGCCCTCTGAGGCAAACTGTGATTTGTGAATTTGGGCTATACAAATAAAATTTGATTTGATTTGATTTGATATAGTTATCTGCTCTAAGTGGTAGCCAGCCGGTTCTCACTCCTGGCACATCAAATGCAGCAGCCGGGTCAGTGGCCCTACGCTTCTAAGTTTGACGCGATAGTTGCCCCTCCAGCCTTATTAAAGTATGCAGTATGCGAACTTTTATCCAACACTGTGCAAGGTATAAGCAAGCAGAGGCAGTATGGCGTTTAATTAGTCTCAAAACCCACGCACATAAAAAAACAGATACGAGTGCACAGAACAGTATCAGTGAGCGGAAAACCAAAGGAGCATTTCTGCTCCGGGCTGTATAAATGCGGTCCGACAAGCACAAAGACGTGATAAACGTGAGCTCGACCCAACCTTCACACCCAACTCCACTCAACTGATCAACAGTGTCAAGCTGACTTTTGAGACTTTTGAGGCGCGGATGGAATAGACATCGCTTTGACCTTTGAAGGGCTGTTTGGTTCGATCACTGACACAGTCACTCCACGTTTCCACTCCACTCCACTGTCCGATTCTCATTACTGATATTTTTTCTTCTTTATAAATTGTGTTATAATTCCTGAGATGCAACACTTTCCTCAATATTAAAACTTCATTCAGACAAAAGTGTGATTCTTTTTTCCCCAAGAAATTATGATTTCATTCTTGAAATATTATGTCTTCCTTCTTCTCATCTTATTCACCATCCATCAAGATTTTTCTAATATATTACAATGTCAAAATACAAAGCATGCAATGCAGTTTTATTTGCTTTGTGCACTTCAAATAGGTCAAACTGCCCCGGGGTAACCACAGGAACCTTAACTGCACTGGACAAACACCCTTGAAATACTGTTTTGCATTAACAGATTGGCAGGGTTCGGTAGGTCACTGCTGCAGTGTTGTCAAATGGAAATGAAAGTATTCACATTTTCAAACTTCATACTTTCATATATACAACTAAACTTCAAACAGAAATATTTTGAATCACTAACGTGTGTGGAGGTGAACCAACCTTTGCCTTAATAGCTGAAAGAAGTTGGAGTGACAAAAGAAAATGATGGGAAATGAAAATAAACAGTGGAAGAAGAAAAGAAGACTGAGGCAAAGAGATAATTAAACAAAGAAAAAGAAAAGTGTGTGTGTGTGTGTGTGTGTGTGTGTGTGTGTGTGTGTGTGTTTAGGTTTGTGTTACCCAGACAATGTGTGTGTGTGTTTGAGGGTGTGATGGCATGGCTGACTGACTGGCCCACTGAGGCTGGAAGAGACGAATGAAAGGTCAGGAGATGTCAGGCAGAGCAGAGAAACACACAAGCACACACACACACACACACACACACACACACACCCCGCAGAGTCCATCTCAACCCGGTGACTGAATATGGATCAGAGATTCTCACTGTGCTTATGAGCATGAAATAAAATGAGGCACCTTTATGATCGGGTCAGATCCTGTCTAGCACAAATCTTTCTTTGTTAGCAGGAGCATTTCCATAAATTACTGGCAGCCAGAAGGAGGAAATGTGTTGCAGTACAGAAGAGGTTGTCTCCGCAGTAACGTGCCTTCATTTGCCAGATTGTGACAGTGTGTGACAAATCAGCTAAATGATATTTATATATATGTGAGGCTTCTGCAGAATAAAGGTATCATTTTTCTGTCTATTATATATTTCTATTTCCACATAGAGTCTATATCCACTCCTCCATTTCATCAGAGAAATTTGAGTGATGCTGTAGGTCACTTTGTCGTGGATGAGACAAGCTAAACATTAATTTTTGGAACCATGCAACAGACGGTAAGACTGAGGCTAGAAAAAGTAACCTTTGATAAGAAAAATCATGACAAAACATTTACAATTCCCATAAACGATACTAACAATATGATCATGTCAAAGACAAGCGTATTAAAGAAATATAATGCAGCCCATTTATTCAACAGCCTGCATGCACCCCCGAACACAACACATTGTGTTGAATATGCTGATGCTGATTGGTAAAACAGTATCCTCCTCACTGAATAAACCTCTCCCACAGATACTGATTTGGCTGCTTGACCTGTTGAACTGTGTTTCTGCTACTATTGTTTGCTAATGTTCTGCAGTATTTCCACTGGACCGAGAGGTGTGCTGTGGGGCAATGTACCAGTTCAGTCAGCCATAGAGTATCTCTAAGTTCAGGTTGCAGCAAAATAATTAGGCCTACTGAAAGGCTTTGTATTGTGTTTGCAACAGAAGAGAAGCCAAGTTGAAACGTTAATGAGTTCTGAGGCAGAGTTGGTCCAAACTGTGAGATGCTAGTTGCCAGTTACAAGCTAGGCTAAAGTAAACCGAATTAGCCTAAAACCGGTACCCAATTATTTCTCGGACCCAAGGACCTGGAAAGGTAAGTGGAAGGCTAAAGCAACAAACACATTGCACAACAGTGACAACTGTGTATGTACTGAGGAAGTGAATCAGATCATGTTTCTCCCAGTAGTATTGTAAAATAATTGTGTTTTTCCCAGTTTTGTTAGCCAATCCTGTGTTTCTTCAGTAGTTTCTGTTGTGTCGTCATATCTCCAGGATTGCTAGTTAAAGTTTGGTCGCTGCCAGTGATGTTGGCTAATTTCATATCTCCAGTACTGTAAGCTAATGTTTTGTCTCTGCCAGCTTTTTAGCTAATGTTTTTTTTTTTCTCGGTATGGTTAGTTTATGTTTTGTCTCTGAAAATATTGTTAGCTAATGTTATGTTTCCAGTATTGTTAATCTTATTTTAAGTCTCTGCAAAACATTGTCAGTTAATGTTTTGTCTCTGCCAGCATAGTTTGCTAATGTTAAGTCTCTGCCAGGGTTATTAACTTGTCATGTCTTGTCATGTTAGCTTGTGTTATGTCTCTGACAGCCTTGTTAGCTAATGTTTTGTCCCTGTCAGCATGGCTTGTTAATGTTAATTCTCTGCCAACATTGTAAATTAATCTCATGCCTCCAGTACTGTAAGCTTATGTTATGTCTCTGCCAGCATTGTAAGTTAATCGTATGTCTCCAGTATTATTAGCTTATGTTATGTCTCTGAAAGTACTGTTAGCTACTGTTATCTTTCCAGTATTGTTAGCTTGTGTTATGTCTATGCCAGTATTGCTAGCTTGTGTTATGTCTGACAGCATTGTTAGTTAATGTCCTCAGCATTGACAGCTCATGTTTTGTCTCTGAGAATATTGTTAGCTAATGTAACAGTGTCTGATAGAAAATATTAGCAATATATGGACTGGCAATTTATGGACATCCACACTCACACTGAAATTAGACAGGAAGCAGTACCAAACAACCGACGTAAAAATGTAGGCCGACTACTCCCACATTACCAAAAAGGTAAGCTAACACTACCTTACAACTGTCAAGACCCATGCAGTATGTGAGTGTATTGTTAAAGACCCTGTCAGTGTGTAGGATTTAGGGGCATCTATTGGCAGAAATGACTATTATATTCATAATTATGTTATGTCATAATCACCCAAAACTAAGAATCATTGTGTTTTGGTTGCCTCAGAATGAATCTTTTAGATAGAGGGAGTGGGTCCTCTTCCATGGAGTCCTCCACGCTCTACTGCCATGTTTCTACAATAATTTAGAACAGACAAACCAAACATTGGCTCTAGAGAGGGTGAGAACTCTTCTCACCCTCTCTAGAGGGTATTCAGTTGGTTGCAATCTGCAACCTCACAGCTAGATGCCAATAAATCACACACAATGGACCTTCAAAGTAACCTTTAGTTGGTTCATTGACTAGGAAAAAATGACTGCAAGCTGAATATCCTCTGTCTACCTTCATAATCTTCTTCTTGATGATCGCTTAAAAGTTAGACATTTGGGGAATGCACCTACGCTTACACATGCTGTCTGAGACAATACCACTCAATCAAAAATCTAAATTAAAATGCCAAAATTCACACTGGGCAACCCACATGAATAAACCGCCACAAAGCATTTTCAGACATCACCAGGACAGACAGACAATGGAGACAAATGAATGACCAAATACGTCAACAGATAGATCAATGGATGGAGGGATGGGTGGATGGATGGAAAGCCAAAGGAGAGAATGAGCAATATTTACACCATAAAAACATTGGCTTTGGTAAGCCATATTGCTACTAATAGCAAATCAGCAATCAGCAATTGATGATGAGTAACTGGTACTTAAATTTGTCATATTTTCAAAACTGATTTGTTTTTTAATGTTTTGTTTTTCGTTTCCAGCTCACAGAGGTTGTCATTCTGATTTTATGCAATGACGTAATCAAATGCAAATTGATACTTTCATCTTGTCTCCAACAAGAATCTATATGACGCCAAATTCAAAGTGATCCCTGTTTGATAAAGCACTAAATGGGTGACAATACATATGTGAAATGTCATGTTGCCATTAACATTAACATCTGCTTCGATACTGGTGTCGTATATAGAGAAGATGGAAAGATTCGGTGAATGAGACAAAGGTAAGATAGATAGACAGAATGAATATATGTATAAATAAATAGTTGGATTACTTTGTCATTCTTTGCTCGGCTTGATTTTGATTCCACACAAGGAATTCGGGGTCGTACCTATCGAGGGGGGACAGGCAGAGAGAAACAAGAGAGAGGTATTTGTTGGCTGTTTGGCAACAAATTATTCAATAACCGTCATAAGAGTGATGATTAATAAATAGAAATCAATACGTAGCCACTAGACTCGTCTTTCTCTCTCAACATTTGGTTATCAGGCAATGGTGGAGAAGGTGGGCGGGGTGAAGGACATGCACTTAGAGCGGGTGGTGGGGAGATGGTGGATATGCTGGGTAAAGAGAGGGTCTGAGGATAAAGCAATCTGGGTACCGCCTTGTTCTGTGCATATTCATGCACCAAACTCCATGTTTAGGTCACGGTTGCTGAAATTCGGGTCGAAACTGCAGAGCCAATTATCAGAGGACTTTAAGACAGCAAGCCCAAGATCAGCAAGCGTTTACTGTAGGTTTCAAACGACCAGGGGTTTCCTGTGAGGTTAAGAGGTCCTGTGCACAGTACATACCTTATTAAACCGAGGTTATTTCACCCTGGGGTATGGTATATATTTATATGAATATGCTCTGTATATAAACAATACTATTTTCTTATCTGTGTTATCCTGTTTTCACAAGGTAGGCCTGTTAGTCAACCTACAGTAGCTGTTAAGTGATAACATAGACGACTGAATCCTTCATGTGTAACTTATTAAATTTTTTTGTGGGATTTATCTCAGAGAAGCAGGACTTGTACCAGAGGAGCTAAACGGTGAGTAAATGACAAGCTAAGCTGCTAAGCCTGTTATGTGTAGGTTAATTTTAAACACGAGAATATCTACACATACTGTATATTTTAAGCAACTAGTTTTTTCTCCCCCTGCATTAACTGAAGTAGTGGCAAAACATGCGTAAATTGTTGCTCAGCTGAGGTTGTTGTTGTAAAAAAAAACAAAAGAATGATGCTACAGTTCATCCTATATGTAGTAAATCATTTTTAACAATCTCATAATTTCTTTTTAATCCTTCATAGTTCAGTTTTCTTAATATGCTGCTAATTTTCTATATCATTCATTCATAGATTACACATTGATTGTGCCTAAGTAAGATATGTAGGAGTAATATAGTGTGAATGACTGTGGTGTTAGCACTTAACAGCTATGTTGACCAGTTAGCCAGTATCCAAAAACACTAGGTGTGTTAAAAGAATAAGGCTGGTGATAGGCCTTTTTTTTCTCTTTGTCACCAAGTGCCATGAAAAGACCAAAACCAACAATGAACTGATCCTATTGATCAGTGGTGAGTGTTTCCTGTATAACTCCTCTGCACCTGATTTATATTATAAAATGATATTCCTCTGTGTCATAAACTTCTATTGTTCGCCAGGAAAATAACAAGAAAAACAAACAAAACAAAATGCTTAAATGAGCCTCACAGTTACACTGGGTGACGTGTGCTTTCATTATGATGAACATGGTCACTGTAGTTTTCCGCATTCCCAGATTTGCTGTCCTGTTGTTGTAAACACCCAATTACAGCACAAAATTGAGATGAAGCCACACTATAAATGCACTATTTTCTCCTGTTTGAGTAATGTTTGCTAAAAAACAACAGTAGCCAGCTGCTTTAGGATATCAGTAGGAATGCCAGATTTGGACTTTTAAGCCGCTACGGATACCAATAATTACCTACTATTGATGGCCGATACTGATAACCAATAATCTCTTGTTTTTGTAGTTTTTCAAAGAGCCTGTAGTTTATGCACACCTAAGGTTAGAGGGGCAGGATGTCCGCCCATACTGGGGACGACATGTTTCACTCTCTAGTCTACACTAAAGCAGTTTATTGTCATGAGCGTGACAACAATGTGCTGCCATTGTTCTTCCTCTGTTTCTCCTTCTTCTTCAGTGTTTATTGGTAGATCACAAACCTGCCTCCATGAAAGCAATTTGGCTTTGTGTTATTGTCGATATTTATCGATATTTATTGTGTGTCACTCTAAAAACTAAACAATTTATTCAGACCTTGGCAGCTGAATGTTTGCAGCGCATGTCGGATGGTTGCACCCATTGCTAGTTCCATTCCAGCTGACAACCTTTGTTGCATGTCATACCTGTCTTTATCCAGATTTCCCTTCGGCCTCTTGACCTGTTATTACCCAATAAATAAAATGTTTTAAAAAACCTGAAAAAATATGGTATGTCCAGGCCAATATTTTTTTTTATTTTATTTTTTTATTGTTTAGTCTTCATCAGTAACAAATGTGCTTGTGGCTAAGTACCACAGACATGGTAGGGAAGCTGGAAAGTGTTGAGCGATGGACAAACACATTGTTGGTTTTGGTCTCTTTATAGGATTTGTTGACACAAATATTAAATAATTTATATTGACATGCTTTTTCAAGCAGATCCTCTTTGAGCTGCAGCAGTGCAGCAAGCTTGCAAACAGTTAAACTTGCAACTGCAGGATCGGAATGTTCCTGTGATCTCGGGGGACCCTCCCTTTAATGCAATGTGGACAACAAGCCACTCTAGTAGCACTGTCTCATTCGGACAGTGCTAGCGCTGACGTTGACTGCGCATGTCGTGAAGGTAAAGCAGAATGCCATGCATCACAAGTCAATCCTTCACATGTAGCGGTGCAGATGTGTGGATGCTGGAAGCTACACAACAATGATGCCGGAGCTTAAGATTGAACAAACAGACAATGTGAGTGCAATGTGCAAAGAGAAATAAACACTTGGACAATGGGTGAAGGAAAGAGCAATGGCAACAACAAAAACAACAGGAGTCACCTAGTCTAAGAACACAGAAAGATACTCTTGCGTTTCCAAATGTCTCCATATCAGCACAAAGTGACTTCCTCATTAAAAATATTAAATTTGAGCAAAAAATATATATCTCCTGCTCACACCTGAGCTGAAATGTCACAAAGAGAGACACTTCAGCTTTAATTAGGCTGCTGCTTCTATCTGTGACAGTGTGCCTGTGCAGTCATTAGTCAAAAGCAGAGGCTGAGAAAGAAAAAAACCCAAGACACAATTGGAATAGTATTTCAAACTTGATTGTAACTGGGACAAAAGAATGATGAAAACAGCTATTACGCTATCTCTGTAAGTGTCTCTCTCTTTCTCTCTTCTTGTCTGTCTGTCACTGTCTCTCTCTCCCCCTCATCTTCACACACCCACGCTGGTACACAGAGCTCTCTCAGTCTAAAAGCAGACTTCATGCACTTTGCGGATTAACTGTGTCTACCTACTGCACAGATTGTCACTGACGGAGAGCCCCTCCACTCCTAACAGCGCCATCAAACTTTAAAGTTGACCAAGAGGTGCGCAGGCATTCATACGGCAGTGTGAACAAGCCCCAACACCAGGGAAACTAGAGAGGACAGTGAAAGATGTGGCGTGATGTGTGCCTCATACTAAAGCCCAGATTCAGCCAGCCTTTTACTGCACTGGACCGTCAAATCCTGACAGTCAATTATCTGTTGAGGTGCTACAAACTGTTGGTGTCACCGTGTCACACCTCTGACTTTGACACTCTTTTGTGGATTGCAATTAAACTATTTTTCACTGTAAAAGCTTAATGTCTCCAGGTTATTGATATTATTTAGACTTCTTGCATAATTATGTTTAATTTGGTGAATCTGGCCCTCAGTAAGTTCAGTGAAAGTGGAAAGGGAGCAGGACAAAGGGCTTCATCAACAATCCAAAGCTGATTCTAAGTACAAATGACTTGTTTTCCTCACCTTGGGTCCTTCTGGATACTGTCCACTGATGGTGACCGTCCCAGGGAGGCCTCAGGGGGGAGGGCAGGGCCTGACTTGCTGTAAGGCGACTCGGTGGATGGGCAGAATTGAAGAGTGCGGTACGGGTTTGCGTAGTCAGCCGCCCCACCTCCTGTGGCGAAGCTGCCTCTCTGAAAAGTGGCTGTGGCGGACTGGCTGCCCGTTCGCTGCAAGGGGATTGGGTCGACACCGGGGGAAGGCGGGGCTAAAGCAGGAAGAGGAGCGTAGGGACAGAGCAGATAGTTGAGGACCTCTTGGTACAACTGGTTCACCACTGGGATTGGTGGTGCCGTGGAGGGGCAGGGAGTGGCAAACCAAACACGAGTGCCAACACAAGGATGCACGTACACGTACACACAATGAGAAAAAAGCACCAGTGGAACAAAACAGCACAGAAGAAAAAAAGCAGAAAGGGAAGAAGCAAAAAAAAAGTTATGAAATAAAACACTCATACAGAAATTATGATGGAAAACTGCAGTGACAATTTACAACTCAACGGGGGGTGAAAAGGTAAACTCACCAAATTATTTTTCATTTGAAAAATATTATCACAAAATACCCGACAGTAGCGGGTAAAAATCAAAGAGACATGCAAAAAAATAAAAAACAACTTCACAGGTCACACATAAAACTCTTAGACACCTGTCTATTCAAGGTGACATTTAAAAAGTACAGCCGGATTTCCCTGTTCCGGATTAATTTGCAAGGAGGGCATAAGTGCATAAATGAGCTCTGCACCCCTTGACCTTGAAATTAATTAAGATAATATAGCTATATGACATTAATAACAAAGTATTAGTTGATTCCACTCAATTTCTCTACTTTGCAAAGTATGTATGCATTCATCTTTAGGCCTTCGTCATGTACATGGTACAACAGACCACGCATGACAGCTTCATTGCATTTTGCCCAGAACCTGATACTGTAACACCACCCTGCTCCCAGGTTTACACTTAAAGCTCAAGAGTCAGGGATTTAGTAGCATCTGGTGGTGAGGTTTCATATTGCAACCAACTAAATACCGCTCGCCTCAACCTAACTAATAGTGGCTGGTAAAAACCTATCCTGCTGTAGCTAAGGCTAATTCTAAGGTAACGAAAACACAATCTTCTTAGTTTCAGATGATTATACTATACTAATGAAAACATAAAAAATATTATTATATTCCCTTTCTGTCAATAGATCCTCCTAAATAGTACACACTGGGCCGTTAATCACATGAGCACAATGCAAATACGTACCTCATAGTTAGGCATTTTTGAAAATATGCTTAGCTTCTTTTTGTCAAGAGTTAGATGAGGATATTATAACACTGTCATAGCTGTCTGTTAAATAAGCTATAGCTTGCTGATGGTTATCTTAGCTTAGCTTAGCTTAGCAACAGCCATTCCATCTCCACACTGGAGTCTCCGCTGGATGTCTTCTCATCGAACTGTCAGCAAGAACATGAAAAAGCATGTTTCCCAAGATAAGACTATTCTTTTGAAGCTGCTTTAATTCTTTATCTTGCTTTAGTGGTGCCAAGTACCAAACATATTTACAGTTAATCAAATTACCGCAAGCCAATTGCCACACAGTGAGGGTGTGGGGCCCAAGGGCAGTTGCACACTTGTTAATCCGTTCTCGCTCTAAAGACATTTGGAGGCCATAACGCCTTCACCACAGCCCAGTAAACCCCCTTTGTCAGCCTCAAACAGAGAGAGGAATTGTCTTCCTGTTGGACAGCAGTTCAGAAACCACGTGAGCTTGATAGTCAACATGGTTACACCGGCTCGCTCTGAGGGAGGTGAGCTGGGTCAGTCTGTGTGTGTGTGTGTGTAACTGTGTGTGTGTTACTACGTAACTGCAGGGATCTTGACAAGGCCCGAGGAAATTCACCTGTGATGTGAAGTCGGGTGTAAAGTGCTTGTTTGTAATCTTGAAACTATTTGAGCTGACCTTGAATCGAGTCAGGCTTCAACAGTTGCTGTGTTGCCCAGAAAAAAAATGAAAAGCTGATCTCAAGTCTGTGTTAAAAAAAAGAGGCTTTAACAATAAGAGTGGCAGTGTCGTGACTTACATTCACAGACACGAAGGTGGAGATGATGAGGGAGTTATTTTGATGCATCAAAGTGACTTATAAGTGTGTACAACAAAAATGACCTCAAATCTTTGAATTATTTGGGTTTTTGGAACAAAACCTTGTAGAATACAGTGTAAGCTTCTCTTTTATATTTCTCTCTCTATGTTTTTCTCTATACAGCTACACTCATCGTTCAGGCGACCAAACTGCCGGCACAGCGTTGACAACATTTTAGGACACGGTTGGTTTGCTTTGATTTCAAAGCACCCAAGCTAACGCCCATGGGATTAATTGAGATTAATTTTCAGCCTTGAAACTAATTAGTTAACAGACTGTGACTGAGAGACAAATTGCCATTGAGACCCCAATTGGATTTGCCTACCTGATCTGGTAAATAGTGCTACATGATCAGATGGGTCGAGGAAATCTCTTATGTACAGCAGCCTTTAATATTAAAAACGCCTATCTGCTAAGTTGGACCATGTTGTGTCTTTTTCTGTTCTACCTCTCAGGATGCTGCACAGTATTCGTTTGATCCCTCACTTTACTCAGTGTTTCATGTGATGTCGTCTTGTACTCACTGGTTTTTAAATTTAGATGGTTCAGTGGGTGATTTACAGCACGCTGCAGCTATTTATAATTTTGGACTATTTGAAACACATCTCTGTGCTTCACTCTAATCTACTCAAAGCATTAATACTAATATTTTTCTTTATGATTTTCCTTCCTTTCCCCTCCTGTTTCTTCTTACTTAATAAGGAACCTTTAAAGGGTTTACAAGAAACAACTAATTATTATTAATGATTAATAAGTCATTTACTATTGCTATACAGATCAGTCATAAGCAATGAAGAACAACTTTTGGGTTGCCAGGTAAGAAAATGCTTATGGCTGGGAACTCCTGTGATTCTGTGAAGCTCCCTAAAGATGCAATAATGGTTTAAGTTATAAGCAGCACAGACTAAATGCCCATTTCTTTCAACCTCTAAGCCTCAGTTTGTAAAACAGGGTTTACAAGTTTCCAAGCCCGAGCTGAGATAACCTCATTAGCCTTTATTGATAAAATCCTCACATTCACTTCAGAATTCTCTTCCTGAAACCTCCTGCTTACCATCTGTTTAACTCCCAAACTTAAACTCTAGCCCGATTTCTATCAAATGTTTGCTTTCCGCACAGCCCTCCTCTCGACTGCCCTCACCCTCTGGGATACAGATTTACTGACTATATCCCTCTGTACATCTTAAATAAATAACTCTATCTCATGTCTTGGTTTTACTCTGCCACCATATCCCTATTCCAGCTTACCTTGTCCTCTAAGGTTGGGTTTGGTGTAGACTCTGTCTTCATAGATGGGGTCAATGTGGTGTTCAGGAGACTGCAGAGGTCGGAGCTCAGAGCCCAGGTGACTGTGCTGGCTGCTGTAGGACCCTCTGGAGCCTGAAAACACAGTGAATATGGAGGTTAGATATACTGACAGATGAATGGATGGATGGATCCCTCGGAATGTCATGGTGATCACGGTTGGAGAAAACTTATAGTGCTAAACAATTACATTACATCACAATTACATTACTAGGGAACAATTAAATGTAGGCCAAGTAAGTTCATATTGTCTTTTGAATTGCTCCTTAAAACACATTAACAGAAAGGCTGATGTGTCATGATCACTTTATATGCCATACACACCATGACCAGATTAACCTGTTTGGGTCCCCATGGTAAAATATTCTGTTGTGCCCCTGTGGCCTCCAAGTTCCCATCAAGTACAGTGCACACAATTTACTATAGATTGAGGGCTTAACACAAAGCTACTATCTGTATCTGTATATCATAACCTATCTGTAATATCTATGGGATTTACACCAGGGGCCTACTACTGCTGATGGAATTTGCTAGCTTTATTTTCTGTGTTTAATAGTTCTCTATATTCCTTATGTGTTATATTCCCAATACACAAATTAAGATAATATTTTAGTAGTTTTAACCAAACAACTAAATACTAAAGCATCTGAATGATCAGAGCACATTTTATGTTCATTTCCAAATAATCTCTTCATATTTGTTTACATCCCTACTATAGATGGCTGCTTCATTACTTCTGCCAAGGAGGTTATATTTCCACCTGTGTCCGTTTATTTGTTGGATTGTCAGCAGGATTACACAAAAGCTACTGAACAGATTTCTATGAAACCGGGATGGAGGACGGCTCTCGGCCCAGAATAGACTCCATTAACTTTGGGGGCAGATCCGGATAATATAACGGATCCTGGAATTATTTCTCACTTTCTTTAACATTGTGAGATAGCGCATTTTTTTTCCCCCTGTCATTTTTGTTCAATTCTAAGGGAATAATGGTGTATTTAGGTGGCTGGTGTCTATAAGTGAGTGAGCAGAGGGGACAACTGTGTCCTGGCAGGGTATGCTTTCTACTGAGTGCCATTCTAGGTAGCTATATTTTGCTCAAAGCCCCAGTCACCAACAAGTACTCCTATGCTGGAATGCTACCTGACTCAATGGTTTCTATACGTTGGGAAGTTTGTGGTGATTTGGTGAAAAAAGTTTCATTGAGGAAAATGCACCAAGTGAGCTGAAAGAATAAATGTGTTGTCACTAGATTTTGACACAGGGCCACTGTGATGTGTTATAAAATAGGACTAGACTGACATTGTACTTAAGTGGTGCAAATTAGCAAGTAATTATATTATTGATTTTCATTTTGCATGAATCATTTTTACCTTCCCATGAGAGTCTGGCAGTATATCTTTTGCATGGTGATAAGCACCATATTAAAAATATGGTATTGGCATGAAAGTGTGACAATGTTTGGGTTGCGATAATCACTAAACTTTGTGATCAAAACCAGGCAATAGTTGTTGCCCATTAGTTTTAAAATGATGAGCTTCACATTTAGTTCCACAAAATAAAAAAATAATTTCATAATGACAAACGCACCTTTTAAAAAGCCACCGACAAAGTCAAACTCTGGCACTTTAAACTGTGTCGGGGGCTTTAGAAAAAACAATAAATCTCATTCATGTTCTTGTTCTGAAATTCATGAATACATTACCAATCTAATACATTTTAGATAAAACCCCGAGCCAATTTAATCAAATATTGGTAATATGTGTTTTCCTTCCAATCCTTGTGCTCATGCTCATGAATACCAATTAGACAAAGCCTGAATGAAAAGTTGGTTCTTGTGACCTCGACTATCAAGAACTAACATAATGGAGCTGCCTCAGAAATGCCATATTAGGCCCTGAAGAAACCCTATAATTTATAATCTTACAACCAAATCTCATTAAAAAATGTAAAATAGGAATTTAAACTAAACAGAAATTAAGGTTATCCTAAGTGCTGCTGAAAGAAGAAATCCATAAATAAAAACGATTGGTCATTAAACAATACAGTATCTGCATCAGTATCTATGTCAGGTGCATGTCATTTTTTTTGTTGCATAATTTATATATAAACATATACAATACATACAAAAAACAAATGTATTACAGAAATGAAAACCCTACATCTACATATATTTCAGATGAAAGTTAAGTTGACAATTCACAAAAATGGATATACAACACAATGGCATTTCACACATCCACACATATAGAAATAATAATAAATGTTTCCTGACCTCTACCTGCCAGGCTACCAGGCCTTTGCAGGGTTGCGTTGGCGTATAGCTCATGGGAAATCTTGTAGTCTGGTCCGATGTGATGCAGCATACGCTTGGTGGGCGAAAGGGTGGCGTAGCTGCCCACCACCGAGCTCAGCTGGTGGATGGGCGACGAGGTGTGGTTTCCCCCTGGGGAGGCCGCCATGGGGAGCGGGGAGGAGGAGCCACCACCTGATGCTACCATGTTGATGGGCGATGAGGTGCTGCAGCGGGAGGAAATGAAACAGCTTGGTTGGTCTTTATTAAATGTATGTATTGCACCATTCCATCAACTAGATGTATTATAGTCATGTGCATCATTTTGTTCACATTACCCCCAAAATGCAGTCTGATTTACAATGTTTGGTATCTTTGGAAATTTCTCCATGAAGATTTAAAATAGTTCTGTGGGTTTGAACAACATTTGGGTACACAGCATGAGTTTGTAATGACGGGCCCACCAGCAGTCTGCTAGTTTATTTGGGCTTTAACACTGTCTTCTTCAGTGAACAGAAAAGATTGGGCTTCAGGAGTTTCTTCAAAGATTTATTGGTTATACAATTTGTTTTAAATCCCCCATTCAGTCCGTAGAACTCTGTAGACCATATTAAAAAAATATGGAGTTGCAAAAACTCCAAATCAACACCCCAAAGTTTGTGGGTCCAATGCTTTCAGGAGCCCATTCGCCAATATTAAATATTGGAACTTTACATTTCTGCTACTGATGCATTTGTATGTGTCATAGGCTACGTAGCATATTGACATTTCAACAAAATACATCACATTCTGGCAATGTGGTTGGGTTGGCATTCAGCCAAATTCCAAGCCATTAAAAAACTGGTATAGGGACCAGACCAGAGTTTTATACTAGAGTCAGGTAAAAAAAATGCAGTATCTATTGTATTGTCTATTGTAAAGAACATAAAAGTACATTATAAAACTACTTTAGCGTGAGCAGTGGAGTCTGACAGAACTAATACAAGCAAGGAGTTTTTGCTAGAATGTGTTTTTCAAAGCAAGAAGTCTCAGCACCAGGAGAAGTAATTGGTGAATCAATGATATTGATCAACACAACCTTTCAGACCCCACACAGATATATTCTTTTGTGCTTTGGGACCAGTAAAAGTCTCACATAATGTGCTCCTTACAATGAGCCCTTATTAAATCAACTGGTCAAACTGAAGTTGTACCAACCTGTAGGACTTGGCGAGTCGGCTCGGTGACTGTTTGGGCGAGGACACCCTCTGTAGCGTGGCGTAGCTGGGCATGTCAGAGGAGGCTGATCCCAGGCGCTGCAGCTTGGTGGGGGATCCCACCGCCTGGAGAGGGGAGCTCACACGCTGTAATAGAGGAGTTGTACTTCATTAAAGGGGAATGTCACTCACTTTAAATATTCATCTACTCTTCTTATTCATATCATTATTTTCAGAGAGATGAACATCTCCCCCCGGGGCTGAAAAACCAGAGAGCGGAGACTCTAATCTGTGATAACATCCTGATGAAGAGCTTGGAGTTATCAGACCAAACATGAAGGGATGACTCTGAACTTTTATAACCAAATGAACTTGAAATACGACTGCGAGCAATGGGCCGCCAAATGAACTTCCCTAAGAATTCTAAACATGCATTATCATTTTGTTCCAACTGGGGAAATAAGTTGCAGAAATATTTGCTAGGTCTTGCAGATACAGAGCTAAAGGTACAATTTTCAACAGTCTATTAATTTAGATGAGCGCGGTCAAGCCATGCTGAAGTGAGGATGCTGCCAATTTCTGATACAGTAGAACAGTGCCGTAAATCGGTGGAAATTAATACAAAGACATGATTAACATGCTGTTCCTAAAATCTTAAACTCTGAGCCTGGAAATCATCACAGTGCAGCAACATAAGCAATAAAAGAGTAAATCATCAGCTAAGAGACCAGACTTTAATACAAGTTTGCTGCATAGTGGCTGCACTGCTGACCGACCCTGAAAGAAAAACTGCTTGCAGAACTGATAAACCCATTGTACTAATTGCAAGAAATATGCAGGATAAGCTCTTTCTTCAATTGCAACCAGGACAGCAGTAATTTAGGTTAGATGAAGAGTCTGCACAGTTTGGCTACCACAGCAGAGCACACTGGGGTACCATGTGTGTGAAGCACTCACCATCTGCCACAAATTGAACCAATACTTTGGTGGTGAGGTAGTTCACCCAAAAGAATGGAGTTGTGTAATCTTCTGCAAGTCAACACTAATATGTTCGAGGATGAATTCATTCTATTAGGTCATTGTACAGTTATCTGGCTGGATTTTAGCAGTGGGTCACAGATTCTGTCACCAAAGTGCAAAAGTTTTTCCTTATATTTTTGTCAACAGGTCATGTCTTGTCATGTTTTGAAGAAAGTTCATCCCCTGCTCCTTGAAAAAAAAGGTTTGGTGACATAGGGACTACTTGTGTACTAGTTCATAAACTACAGGCAGCCATTTTTTTTTTCTCTGCCCCTGATTGGCTAGTACTCCTTACCTTGGGTGGTTGGGTTGCTTAGACATGAGGATTGAGATTTGTTAGGGTTTTGGTAGGAATATCAGAGGCAGTAGGGGTCATAGCTGGCAAGCTAACAACAAACATGCTAGCAACCCAAGAGCACGCCAAAGCCAGTCAGTCACAACACAAGCTTCTTATTGAAGTGACTGAATGGCAGCTAGCTAGCTTTCTAGCTGACAGTTACTCCCTTACTCAGTCCCATACTAGACAAAAAGTTCACATAGTTTACTCAGAAGATGTTTTTTTTGTTCATTACAATAACTGTCTAAAAAGCATCAACCACCAAAATTTAATTCAAGGTGAGGATTTTTTTTCCACCCTAATGAGCAAATGCACTGATCGCTGCGATTCCATTGAAATTAATTGGATTGATTCTGCATCAATGCTGGCAAAACCCATTACAAAGGTTAAAAAAGTGTTAAAACATATCAAACCTATTCAATTATTGACTTTTCTGGCTTTAATCAACAGTAGGTCTATGTTCCAGTTGAAATACACTACTTCCACTGCTCATATGTAGCTCTCAATACCTGCAGGAAGTAATGTTTTGAGCAATATAGCGGTGAACCAGCATACAAAGCACAGAAATTAACTGCAGAGAAGTGATTTATTTTGCAGGAGAAGTTTGAGAAGTTTCAATTGATGTTTTGAGGCTTATTTTGCCAAGACTCAGGGTTTGCCATTGGACACCAATGTACCTATAGTGAATCCAAGCTGACTAAAGCTGCCAGCCTCTGCAAAGGAGCAGAGTACAAACTTTTCAGAGCCATCTTTCAAGCCTACAGGGGTGAGTATTTGAGAAAATAGATATTCAGTAAAGTGTTCCCTCCATGTATAAGGAATGGTTCAATCAATAAAACAGGCCTTTAGTGACTATAAAATTCATTGGTTCCACCAGGTTATACAGGGTTATACTGTACTGTAGCTACGACAACCATTCAACCTACAGTACACGACTGAGAGCAGTCAGATGATGAGTATAGCATCAAAGTAATCACACTAAGGATTTGTACCTGTGCAGGCAAAGTGGCACAGGAGTAATACATGGGTGGTCCGGCAGGTGTAGGTCCACCGTCACTGGGCATGTGGAAGGCGCTGCCATGGGCCTGCTGGGCAAATGAGTCTCTCTGGGACTGGGAGGGAGAGTCTGTTCCTGCTAACTGGGCAGCTGCACGGCTGGATGTCACCTGGAGGGATCAGAGTGTGGAGAAAGATGAGAGAGGGGAGGTAAGGAAGAGGTCAGGAAGCAAATGAGGAGAAGAAAAGGATACATTGAAATAACGGAAGACGGGGAAAGGGAGGATGAGAAACAGGAGAGTGAACAAAGAACGGTACGAAGAAAAGGGCGTGAGAAAGAGTGAATAAGGAGATGAAGGATAAAGAAGCAGAGGGGTGGAGAAAGATGGAAACGGAAGAAGATAAAATGGATATAAAAAACACGAAGCCCTCTGTTGTACCTGATTGTAGATGTGAACAGCCCCTCCAACCTGCCCACTGCGGCCCATGACCGACTCCCCAAGTGCCAGCCCTTGGTTACTATGGTAACCAGCTGCTGCATAGGCATCCTGGTTGTTGAGCTGCAAAGCGCTTTGTGACAGAAGTCCTTGTCCTGGTGGAGAAAGAGACAAAGAAGAGAAGAATTAAGTATGTGAAACATCTTTAGTGGTGATCATTCAGCCTGTGCAGTGAAACTACTTGTTGTCTCGCTGCAAGTGTTGTTTCTTTTATGTAAATTCAATCAATTCTGTGAGAAAAAGAGCAATTTGGAGATGTAAAGAGAGGTTATGTCGTGCTTTGAAACAAATGTTTTGATCTCTGTCAAGGCTACCTGAAGAATTGGCTTCACTTCCGTCACGCTGCTTTTACTTAACTGTTTTCAGATGACTTTTACTTCTGTTAACAGTAAATCTTTGTATAAAGATTCATTCTGTTCATGGCCTTGAAGGCGTTTTGTTACCCAGTTTACGTCCAACATGTCATACCATGTATTTCTTTTATGGGAAAAGAATGAAATGTTAATACAAATAATACAACTGTCGCAGTCTGGAACAGACCTTGAAATGAAGAGAAGACGAGAGAAGGGAAGAGAAGCTGAAATTGAATAAAATAGAATTCCTTGTCCTCTTTTTCAAGACACCCATTTGCTTTTTACCCACTATGTTATTCCAGTATCGCCCTACTCTTTCTCTCTCATGCTCTGTGACCCTTAAATCTCACTTTGTTCCTGACCTCCATTTAAAACACACTCTTTCTGTCTTTCTCTCAGTCTCTGCGTCCATCACCTGTCTGTCTCTGTCTCCGCTCCATATTTCTCTGTATAATTCAGCAGGAGGAGCAGCGAGTGACATAAAAGTGTTTTTCTTTCATGAGTGTGAACTTACTCACTGGAAGTATTGAAATGACTAAATATGTGTGTGTTAATATGAGTAAATGAACCTTAAAATAGTGCAATTTGTGCCTTTATACATTATAATAAATATTAGTTTAGTTCAAGAAATACTGAGCATTTTGGGTATTGAAGCTTTCTTGCCAAAGTTAGTAGGTAAGAAGGTCGATGTCATACCTGCGTGTTAAATGTGATGCTACAGCCAGGAGTTGATTAGCTTAGCTTAGCATACAGAGGAAAAAAAAACTAACCTGGTGCCTTCCTCTTTAAGAAAAACAGGCCTCTCAGGGTCACTGATTGAAATGTTTGTTTAATCCATATGCCTACAGAAACGTAAAAATAACAAGGGAGTTCTGTGCTGGAACCATATAGGCAACCATTGGCCACTGGGAAGGCTTACTGTATTAATCTTTGGAGAACTTTCAAGGTTTATGTGTCTTTCTTTGATTAGAGCTGCTTTCGATCCCCTATGACACCAACATTTAGAATACAGAATTCTTGTCAATTGAAGCACTCTGATTAGTCAATTTGCTTTCCTACATTTATGTTGCAGACCTTCATGAAAGTGCTTTGAGAGAACAGAGAACCTGATGAGAACATAACTGTGACTAATACTCAGTTTTGACTTAACCCTGCTCTGACAGAACATAACCTGCTTCCAAAAGAAAGAGGTAGTGGTTTGCAGTCAGTTGTGAGACAGGAGCAGATAGCAGATGGTACAAATATGTTCCACTCAATTAACTGTTTTAGAGACGGGAAAGACATACATCACTGGTCCCTGGTCGGATTCTAACTGGAAACATTTCTGTTCATGGTTGGTTTCACAAGTGTGGGCAACCCTCAATTAACTGTGTAAACTTTAGTAACTTTCTTTCTGTTGTGACCGTATACTCATGCCACCATATAGTAGTCTGATACAGTAAATGACTCAAACTGATCTTGAAGAATGGTGTTTTTTTACTTTTATTGCCTGGACTGACAACTTCTATGATGTATTGACCTGTAAGAGCACTGAGCGCTCTTCTGCGCACAAATGTAAAAAAGGCGAAGGCAGTTCTGATATTGGTGGTGCTGCCAGGTGGGCGAAAGAGTTGGTCTTTCCTGATCACCTACAATATGTACGTCAAGAAATCAAGTTTCTTATAAATTGGATCTTTAATGACTGTATGATTAGTTTATGACACACTGACCACCTTGAAAGGCAAATATATTGTGTAGTCTAATGCTGGCAAGATCTGGTAAAATTACAGTATGTTAATCTCATCCTTCACCATACAGTCAAAAGTTTACATACACCGGTAAAGAAAATGTACATCATGCAGTCTTCACTTCCAATGATTTCTACAGCTCTCATTTTTGAAAAACATTTATGAAGTTTGCTTCAAAACTGAATTTATTATGGGTCCTCTGGAAATGTGACCAAATCTGCTGGCTTAAGAATATACATACAGTAACTCTAAACTTTGGTTAAATGTCTCTTGGCCATTTTCACCTCAATTAGGTGCTTTTGATAACCTACTACAAGCTTCCGGTAGTCCTTTGGCTGAATTTTTAACCACTCCTCTGAACAGAATCAGTGAAGTTAAAACTAAATTTGTTGGCTTCCTGGCACGGACCTGTTTCTGCAGCACAGTCCATATGTTCTCAATGGGGTTCAAGTCAGGACTTTGGGAAGACCTCAGTTCTAGCCTGATGTAGCCGTTCCTTCACCACTTTTTACGTGAGTTTGGGATCTTTGTCCATTTGGAACACCCATCTGCACCCAAGACCCAATCTGCTGATGATGATTTTAGGTTTTCCTGAAGAATTTAGAGATAATCCTCCTTTTTCATTATTCCATTTACTTCCTTTAGAACAGCAGATCCACTGGCAGCAAAACAGCCCCACAGCATAACACTACCAGCACAGAATTTTCCTTCAGAAGGTTTTTTCTTTGTCCACATGATCAGCAGCAAACCTCAGTCAAGCTTTAAGGTGCTGCGTCTGGAGCGCGGGCTTCTTTCTCGCACAGCAGCCTCTCAGCTCATGTTGATATAGAACGCACTTGACTGTGGACTCTGACACATGTCTTCCAGCAGCTACCAATTCATAGCAGACTTTCTTTTTGGTGGTTTTCGGTTGACTCTTGACCATCCTGACCCATTTTCTCTCAGCAGCAGGTGATAGTTTTCTGATCGTGGCAGTGACACAACTGTGCCATGCACTTTATACTTACAGTTGTTTGCACAGTTGATCTTGGGACCTGTAACTGCTTTGAAATGGCTCCAAGGGCCTTTCCTGACTTGTTCAAATCAATAATGTGCTCTTTCAGATCAATGCTGAGCTCTTTAGACTTTCCCATTGTAGTGTTTGTGGCTGAGACGAGTGGGTGTATCAAACAAGCTCTATTAAAATAGGCCCAGAAAAGTCACCAGCTGTTCTCAATCAGAATCACTCAGAAGTTAAGAGGTCATGCTACAAAGAAAATCTGATTCACACAACTTTCTATAATCACCTAAATTGATGATCTAGTTACTTTATGTATATTTTTAAGCCAGCAGATTTCATCACATTTTCAGAAGACCTATAATAAATTCAGATTTGAAGCAAACTTCATGAATATTTATTGTTACAAAGTAGTTTGTGTTCCACTCATTCCATCACAGAAAAATGAGAGCTGTAGAAATCATTGGAAGTGAAGACTACCATGATATACATTTTCTTTACAAGTGTTCTGTATGTAAACTTTTTACCGTGACTATACCTTTAAACTACATAGCGATATAAAGAAGGTACTCACCTCACTTTGGGTACATGATAAATAAATAAAAAGCCTCCAAAAACCCAACTTTTCATCTAGAGATAGAAACATTTATCATGTTTTCTTTCTCATTTGTGAAACCTTACCAATGACTGGGCTTAGTCCCTGGCTCATTACACATCTTCTACACTTTGTAATGTCATCTGTCAACTGTAGTAAAAATTGAAAATGTGAGAATCACTCATACACTGCTGTGTAACACCTTCCAGTGGAGCTGTTTGTACCGCTCTTACTCTTCCACTTCCGCATTCAGGCTTTAATCCAAATTCTGCCCAAGATCAGTCGGCCAGACTCCAGCTGGCCAGTCTTACAGTGAGCTACCAAAGAGCTAGCAGCTGGTCAGCCATCAAATCAGACAGTTAGTCAATGGTCACTTTTCAGTTTATGAATCAGTAACATCAAATGGACTCTCTGATTAAATATATTGGATGAGTTAACTTGTGAAAGTGTAATTAAGTTTCTCCAGGTGCACAAGTTTGTTGTGAAACTGCAAATGTTAGCGTCTCACTTTGTGTTAACAAAACTGTGCAATCATTTACGGATGACATTGTGAAACGGTGGATTCACAGTAGTGGCTGGCTATGATGTCACACACTTACTGCCAAAGCCTAATGTGATAAAATGCCTAATTTCTGAATGGACACACAGCCTCATTCATGCTTCTGAGGCTTTTTCAGTGTTGTGATTTGCACAAGGATCATTTAATTTCAAGCGTAAGCATGCAATTACGCATTGACTGTGACACATAACACAGAGAGGCTGTATTTAAATGACAGCACACACACATGAAACATAAAGGCTGTTCACATTTAGTATTGCCATCTGTCTTGAATGATCTGATCACAAGCGGACAGTTTTAAGCCTGTCAATTCATACCTGACATTAAAACATGCACCTCAGTTACACAAAGAAAGAAATATCTTCATGTAAACCATTGCCGAATTAACAAGTAGGCCCAAATAGTTAAGAATGTGTTGAAGAAAGCATTTCACAAAGCTTATAAAGTTTCTACTCATGCAACAAGTCTCAAAATTAAGCGTTTTTTGAAGGGTTTCTGGGGACTTCTCCACAGACAAAAAAGAAGGAGCCTTTATTAGTTACTGTTCACTGTGTTTGCAAAATTTGACATGTTTACTGTCAATAAAATGTTGTCTTTCATAAATTTAGTGTGAATGATGAAATCAGTTGAAACAGTGTGTTCCAACAGCTATCGGGAGATAAGACCAAAACACACACTTCAGACACGGAAGCAGACAGGCTGGAACAGACAATGACACACTAAGACTTTTTACAAGGACAAACATCTTCAAGTATTTTATTTAATGCTGAATTTAAGAAGACTAGAATGTTTTAGAAATTGCCATAGCTGTTTTGCAAAGTTTCTCCTCATAGAACAACTCTTAAAATCACACAATTTGTAAGGGAGTCTGGGAATGTTGCGGTTATTAGTTCAACAGTTAGTTGAAATTAACATTTGCTGCTAACATTGGCAGGTTCAGAGAGATTACAGTGAACCACATGGAAATCAGACAGCGTTTATTCCAGTGTGCCTGTCATTCTTCTGGTTGATTTGCAGAGGATGTCAGTTGAGTAGGCGGTCCTTCATAGTGGCCTGGGACACGTGGTCTCACGCATCTCAGACCACCTCTGAATGTGGTCTGAGTAATTGGATCTAAATCGTCTTGTGGGCGTTCACCCCTGTACATGTACAAGGTGTCCGCTTTTGATCGGATCATTCGGGACACATTCATTAGTTGATACCAAATGTGAACAGGGCCATAATAACAGCAGCATTTAGAGAATGTTTTATGACCTTAAACTGAATTTGCCCTGCTGGCCCATGAAGTTTAAAATAAACTTCATGGAGGAGGAGGAGGAGGACAGGAGGGTCGGAGCAGCTTGTGCAAGAGCCAAAACTCTCCCATCCCTCTTATTAAAAACCAATAACATTTTTTGATGTGCTCTTGATTAATTCACTTTCGGTGATGATAGCAATGATTCGCCTCATCAAAGACTTTAATTACATAAATAAAACTCATTTTTAACTCAAAATGTTACTTAAAAAATGATGTCCCCCTGTGGCATTCTGCTGCAGTGAATGCACAGTGTGCTCCTGCCACTTTTACAACTGCTACATCTGTTTGCCTCTCTGGCAAACAAGTCACTGCACTGGAAAATAACTTTAATGCATTATATCAGCTCCAAGTAGGCCTATAAATTCCTAGCGCTCAGTATTTGCGCTCTCAAAGGAGTTGTTGAGCCGCACTCTATCAACAGAGGCTGTCCCTTTAATCTCCACTGATGTCACTTTTTTGCCAGCAGTCCAAGAATCAAACCAAGAACAGCACAAGACGGGCAGAAACGCTGTTTGTTTGTGATAATTCAAAAAGAGAGACTGAGAATCACAGCGTGCCGGCGGCCAGCATCAACTGCGTGGGACAGATAAAGTCAGCAGCTCACGGCGATAGGAGTCACTCTGGATAAGCACGTTGGAAAATAAAGCTGGGCCAAAGTGAAAAGTCACTTAAAAGTACAGCAAATGGCTCCTGTAGGCAGTGAAGCTGGTGATTGTGAATTATTTAAAATGTGATATTAAGCTAAGGGTGCTGGGTAAGTTTACTAGGTCAAGGCCTCCGTGTCCAATATAGGCTCGTCTTGGGTGAGTACACACACATACACCAATGGGCACACCAAAACACATAATGCAATAGAAGAATTTGTACTCCAGGCCTTTTTCAGATGGATTCACATACTCAGGCACACACGCACGCGAAGCCCAGATGTGTGTGTTCAAAGCCGGAGGATGTTTTCCACAGTTTTTGTTTGCCACTTTAGGTGTGTTTCATATGGGTAGTGGAGCCTTTAGGGGAGCGAAGGGCCTCATAAATACATTATCACTCAGATGGCAAACACTGAAGGCTCCACTGAATCCATCTGAGGTGAGTGAGTGTGTGTGTAGGAGGAGGTGGGGTGTATTAGTGTATTAGGAGGAAAGTAATGGGGTGCCATAAGGAGGTCTCTGCCTTTGCATTTTAATATCTTTGAAGAGCTGACCCAAGTCACACACACAAATATTTTTCACTCACTCCTGCTCTGTGAACGCACCGCATCTGCACACACCTGCATGCATGGTGTCATGCACGGTCTGACCCCGATAGACCCGCTCTGACTCATTAATCTCTTCTTCTGTCAGGCACACACACACACACACACGAAGCTGAGTGGCTTTTCTTCCGCATCATGACCAGCATTCTCTATTGACACATTTTAATATTTCATGAGTTGTCTATTTTTAGATACCCATTGGAGGGATGCGCAGTTCACCACACACACACACGCACACACGCACACACACACAAAGCTGCATGCACAGTCCACAAGTATCTGCGTACAACACAGTCACATACACACAGATTAGCGTGCACACTGGCGAGCATCACCACCATGAAGCATGAAGACACTCTGTGTGCTGTGTTGCACAAATCTGCTCAGCTGCCTGAGTTAAGGCGCGGATTCTGCCATGTGTGTGTACGTCTTGAAGGTTTGTGTGTACGTTATGTGTGTATAATGCTTCTTTTCATGCTTGTATGCATCTGGCTGTGTGTCCGTAGGCGTGTGTGCCAAATAGAAATTTTCAACCAACTGTTCCTTTTTGTTTGTCCTTTAAACCACAATAAAACAAATACCAATTGAACGCTCGCTGGCACATTTAAAATTCTTAGTCATATCTGAGACAATCGCTCTTTGAATTCAGACAGAGGCAGACAAAAGCAAAGTTTTTGTTTTTTTTCCCAGCTGAAATGACAACATTCATTGTCTGATTTTATCAGCCGTCTGATTTTATCAGCCGTAGCTAGCCAGCTAGTTAATTAAGCTAACATTTGACTTTTTAATGTTTTTTTCTAGCTGACTCATTTTTAAGTAAGAATCCTATAAAAGGATATCAAGATGCACTCTATGGTTTCATAGTTGATATCGCGTTGAGGCATAACATGTCTATGTCAGGATTTATGTAGAGGACCTAAAGAAACACCATTGTTCTTGCATTGGATTGTCGGACTAGTATGATAAGGAAACAGGTCAAGGTGACATAACCCTGTTTAAAATAATATGCTACAGTAGTGATTTTACAAAAGAAACCAAAGTGTTTGGGAAATGCAACACTATCTGGCTGAAGTTGCTGAAGGGTAAACTTCCCCAAATCCAATAAAGAGTAAGACAGAGCGATAAGATTAGCCAAAATTCCATTAGCTTCTTGGACACAGTAGGGGTATTATATGGACGATGGCTTGTTATGAACTTAATTTTTCCGAGCATAGCCTGTAAACCCACAAACTAACATATTTAGTTGAAATAATACATTATTTGTGTAGATTTAACTTTCTTTAGCTATTTGATAGCACTGGCTGGGGTTGCTGAGGTGTAAACTTCCCCAACTGCAATAAAGACCAAGACAGAGCAAACGCTAGGCTAAATTCTAATAGCTCCAAGGACACAGTGGGGAAATTAACCCCGCAAACTAAGGTAGTTAATCAAATGTGCTCCTTGGCCTTGGAAACAACAGTTTGCCACAGCTGCAGTAAGGGGGTTCACTCGTTAGCTGGACATGCTAATATCTCTCTTCCTGCAGCCTCATGCACACCACTATAACATGTGGAGAAATCAAATGCTCTCCTGGCCTAGGTATGGTCGCTAAGCTATGATTGGACAACCAATGTTTAGGGGAGGGGTTAAGTGAAAGCTCATTTAAACGTGGTCGCTTTTACTTTATCTCTTCTTTGCAATCTTTTCTTCATCACTCATTTTGTCTTTTGCTTGCTTCTTTGTCTGTCTCTTTCTGTCTCCTGCTTGCACATTCATTCTCTTTTTTTCTTTTTGGACCAGTCAGGTGGTCAGTTACATAACTGTTATTCAAGCAGAAACATCAAAAACATCAAACAATATTACCATTCCTAGTGTTGCATGCATGTGTGTGTGAGTGCTTAGCATGTGTGCATAAACAGCGTATGCACTTCTTCATGCCTGATGAGAATTCACGCCTCATGTGTGATTATATATGCGTGCCTGCCTATGTGCATGCAGTTACAGCTTTATGTGCATGTGGGGTGTACTTGCATGTGTGTATGTGTGTGTGCCTCCCCTCTCTGCACTGTGAACAGCAGGCCAGCTGACACCTCAGCGAGGATGGATTAGCATATCAAACTACTGGCACAACTCTGCATGTCTCCTGACAGCTACCTCTCTCCCATGGGGTCGACTATACAAGAGACATGGGTATCATCCCTGGGACCAAATGAAAAAAGATGAGAGTGGAGCAGAGAGGCACAGGGAGTTGTTTGGGATCTCACCGAGGGCTCTTATAAATAACTGCTCTGCACCAATACAACACTCATGAAACTTTTTTCTACCTCTCTCAGTCTAAGAACCATTTGAGGGCTTATCAAAGCTGCACTTCAATCAATAAATGTATAGAAATAATGGATCAAATGACAAGATAATTATCACCTGATTCTCCAAATTCCTCTCAGCTCTATGAAGCTTTTTTAGCATCTTTTAGCCCTTTGTTTTTGCTTTTACGGCTTACAAATGTACCTGAGTGGCTCAGCAGGCAGCTGTTTTCAATGAAATAAGCTCTGAAAAAGTACTGTGCAACAAAAAGCAGACAAATTAGAGACTAACTGGAGCATCTTGCTGCTGAAGAGCCAGATATTTCCCTTAGAGGTAAATGGAGACAAAAACATAGCAAGGAAACTACTGGATTTGTATTCATTTGGTGGACAGAAACACAACTCCAACTTGGTGCCAGTGTCGCTCCAATTCTGCTGGATGTGTGAATACGCACATTGAACTAACACTGTTGCCATTTATACTTGAGGTGATAATATATCCTTATTGTGTTCAGAGCTTTGCCCTCAAGTGGCTAAAAAACAGTGAATAATTTTGTGTTGCAGACGACTAGTTTCAAGTATATCCAGCTAAGCTTATGAAAGTGTTTTCACTTGGTCTTCATGTTCAGTAGCCCAAACTAGGAAAATTCTTGTGTAGCAAAAGATATTCCAAGATTTAACAGGCGTTTGATCTAAACCGAAGTGTTAGCATAAGCACAATCCTTTACTATGGGTAAAGAGACAAAGAAAATCTGTGTAACCCACAGAAAAAATAATCTGAACTATAGAAAATCTTGCATAATCATGCTGTACACACTATCAGACAAGTGGTATAGATATTTTGGATCACCACTCACATACATTACACTTGTACTTTTTGGAAAAGTCTAACGAAAGACAACCTCTTGTTCAACCTGAGAATATGTTAATCAGAAAAAAGTATTTAAGTGAGCAAGCTGAATCTAAAAATGGACCTGATTTTCTTCTTTTAACTCTATATTCTGGACTGAACACACTGTTTATCACCATATTGCTCAATAGAGTAGTACCGCAGTGCAGGCTGGCTTTTTAGGAGCATTTACTTGGTGAAATCACACACGTTCAGCAGCTTAATCAGCCAAAACTTGCAGACTCCAGCTCTGCAGAGTATCCATCCCTGCTGGTCTTTGATTGCATTTCACCTATTTTACAGCTATCCTTCTTGGCTGTCACAGTAAAGAGAACCACCAGGAGAAATTGTTTTCTTTCTCATTCTCCTTTACTAAACCCTCTTAATCATAACAACGGCCTTACTGTCTCCTGTAGAAGTGTCCTGTGAGTCCAAGATGCCTGACTCCTGGAGCGATCGGATGCAGGAGTCGACCAGCTCCAGGCCTGTCGTCAGCTCCTCCTCTATGTCCTTCTGTCCATCTGCATGTGCACAAACCAGAAGGGAAAAACACGAGTTGAAACAAAAAGGCAGCTTTTTCTGCTATCTCCAGACTGTTCCTACGGGCACAAGACACACTCGTGGCTGGATTAACCCAATGGGGGATCCTGCAAAAATGAGCTATGGGCCCCCACTGATCCTGCGACTATACATGGCAGCTTCATTATAGTTTGCCTGGAGCCTCAGATACCAACCAGGGATTCTATGATGAGATAATATCCTGGCCCAGGTTTGCAGCATGTGGCATTAATTTATGGTAATACTGATTTATTTAAAGGGATAGTTCACCCAAAAATCAAAAATAGATATTTTTCCTTACCTACCTTACATGTAGTGCCGTTTATCCATCTAGTTTTGGAGATATTGGCTGCAGCGATGTCTGCCTTCTCTCTAATATAACGGAACTAGGTGGTTTGGTGGCTCGGCTTGTGGTGCTCAAAGCGCCAAAAAGTACATTTGAAAAACTCAACAGCTATGTCCCTTTTTTCAAGAAATCATGACCCAGCTACTCAAGATAATCCACAGACCTTGTTGTGAGCAGTTTAATGTCGGAACTATTTTCTGTCTGTATCACCGACTGAAAGGAAGCATACATCTACTCATAGACAAAACTAAACTAGCTAACATTACAGCTCAGCTCAGTCGTTCATGTTTACATTCCACGCTGTCACAAGTATGAGGTACTCGTCCTTGAGTAGATGCACGCTTTCTTCTGCGCGGTGGTATGGAAAAAAAATAGTTTTGTCATGAAACTGCTCACGGCAGGGTTTGTGGGTTATCTTGAGTAACTGGGTCATGGTTTCTGGAAAGAGATATTTGTTGAGATGTTTGTAGTTCGGTTGTTTTTTTGGGGGGTGGTTTGAGCACCACAAACCAAGTGCAATTTAGTTCCATTATATTGGAGAGAAGGCAAACATCTCAATGGCTGATACCTCCAAAACTCTGCAACTCACAGCAATCTAGATGGATAAACAGCACTACAGGCAAAGAGGAGAAATATTTACACTGTCCCTTTAAGACTATATGGCTTGTAAATGCTATACTAATGTCTTAACCATTAGAAACCAAATGACACAATTTGTATACTAATCACAGTAAAAGCAAACCGTGCACATTCACCAAAAGGACATTTAGGCTAAAAAAAATGGTGGCTGAGCTAACTATCCTTCCTGTCCACAACAGAATATTGGAATGAGAAAATCCAATATAAGCTCTCAATATCTTGTTTGAAAACACTTAGGTTCAGAATGTTCCACCAACACGGTTACCAAAACCTCGGATAGCTAATTGTTCTCTATCCATTCATGTATGGATGTTTACTGTGCTGCGGGACATGCAGGCAAAACAATCCAAATCATTTCCAGTTGCTTAAAAATGGCATTTTCATTGAAAACCTGTTCCACATCATGAATAGCATCAGTGGTCTTCCAATTGATGGCATTTCTAAGTAGCCTAAAAAATAAAAATGTGTGGCATGCTAGCTAAAACTCAATCCAGAGTGAAAATTGAGCCTAACTTGAGATTAGGCATCGAGCTGCACTTTAAAGTGCTGATTAGCTGAGATATTTTAGTGAAATTGTGGCACATATTCTCAAACAAACGTATACTTTTGCCCTTTCAAGGCTCCAAACAGTTGACTGCCACAGCTGCCCACTTAAACTTATCCTTCCACATCTGAGCCATCAAAATACAATAAGACCTAAGAGTAATGTCGGGGTAAACCCCGGGTCAAGGGTATAACCTGTCTGATAATCCAGCAACAAATCTTGCAGGATCTAAGCATACGGGCATCGCCTTGCACTTAGATACTGAGCTGTTTGTCTGTCGGAGTTAGGCTGATCACATGCCCAGTGTCTTCAAGTGAGAGAGGGCTGCCAAGGAGGATAAGACCTTACAAATGAGTGTTAGGGGCAACATTAATCTGTTATCGCTAGAGAGGGAGAGGGATGGTAATAGTAGAGGCCTCAGTGAGTGGATTTAGGAGGCTGATTTTATTGACTTCGACTGACGCAATTGCAGACTGATGATGTTGATGCTGTTGGTGAAACATTTCCAGTGCTGTCTGCGGCATTACGCTGGATTTAGTCTCACCCTCACACACCCCAGCCAAAACTCATTTTTAAACCTGCTTGATCCAGAAGTGATGGGTTTTTAATGATTTGTGAGTGATGACGAGATCAAAAGGTCTGATTGGAGCGAGGGAGTATAAATTCAGTTCTCTGAGGCTGAGTGGTCGGGCCTCAGTGCAACAGATGGATGAGGACCGCAGCACACACTGAAAGGCTTCGGTGCGATACGTCTGACCACAAGCCTTTAGCCACCTCTTTGTTGGCAGAGGTCACCAACCCTGCCCTCAGATAATCAATCTACTCTCAACACCCTATACATCTCAACATGAGCGACAAAGAGGGGGAGAGAGACCTTAGTGTGATGCATGAGTGGTGTTTCTTCAGCTAAACTGCTGTCAGAGAAGTTGTCAAGCTGAGAGAAGTGTCTTCATTTGACTTTCAAATCATCGAAAGGCCTCACACTCATTGATTCTTGTTTCCTCCTTTATGGAAAACACTTCCCATGTGGCTCCCAAAACAGGTTAGACTGAATGCTGAGAATTATTTGTAAATGCTGCTTGACCTTTACTCAGCTGTCAGAAAGGGTGAGGAAGGCTGAGGGAATGTGAGAGACAGGAGTTTTTTGTCAGAACAAGCCTTTTTTTAACCCTCGTTGCAGTGCAGAGAGTTTGATTGAGCATTTTTCATAGTTCTTGTACAGGATTGTATCAATATGTTGTTGGTGCATAATGGGTTTTTTGTTTATACAATGGCTACCACTGTAAGGAGCACAGTCAGCAGTGCAGAATGCAAACAATAGAGGACCAGACAAAATGTGCTGGGAGCATTTTAGAGGAAATATTACCTTGGTTGTTCCAGCGGAATTTCTCATCTGCTGAACTGCAAGAGACAAACGACAGAAAAGCAAACAGGGTTAGAAATATGAGCAAAAATTACATTTTACACTAACTTTTGTTCTTGTTTGTTGGTGCAGTGGCAGGACAATTTTACACTAACAGCATTTCCATCAGCCTCATATGCTATAAACTCTTTTTTTCTCATCAAAATCCACTTTATAGTTTTGCAATAAAACAGGAATACCATGGAAAGCACTGGTTTTAAGAGTTTTATATCACTGTTTATCATCCGGTGAAAACCTAACATCTCCATTTGCAGCTTTTTCATTTTATTTTTTTTACCTTGCTGAGGGATACAAGGTAAAACATGACAAAGCTACTGAGGGATGACAAAAACAACAAAGTGCAGAGGTTTGGTAAAATTCTTCAGGACCTTGGGGATAGAGGCGCTTATCAGAAACAATAAGAGCCACGCTCCAAAATACATTGTTGTCAAGTTAAAAACAAGCCTGTTTCTCAAGTTTCTTTTGGAGAAACACGGATTATATCCAACAAAATTGTTATTCTTATCCTGTCAGAGGAAAGATTGCAGGTAGCACACAGGGCTTTGAGATTAAAATGTTTCTGAGATGCTGCGAAGAAAGAGAACATAGCAGTATCTGTTTCCACGAGTTAAAGATCAATCAATTCTTTTCAATTTTATAGTTACTGTAGTTGTATAATTGATTGGATAAAACCTGTGACAAATACTTCTCTACTGAGGTGACAGAGGTACAAATTCATTATGTGCGTGATTATGATCTACTGTTTGATGCAAATGCATGTCAGAATTCATGACTGAAAACAAAGATTAATTGATTCCTAACATTTTTGGACATTGCAACACATACAGATGGATATCACACAGTAACTCATTAGTCTAAAAGTCACAAAACCTCCTTTGAAAATCGTGCACTTTCATTTAACATTGCTGAGGGCGATGACTTCTTCGACTCAGTCTTAATTTTTAGTGCCTTGTAAATTTGGCAATTATTTTAATGAACATTCATCTTAACACTGATAATGTTTACCACCTCTTTCATGCCTTCTTAGCCTCACCTACATGTAAACAGCTGTCCATAATGAGGGATGACCCTGATCACCATTAGTGTCGTCAAAAACATTGACATTTCGATACATCTTGATTCAGAGTAACAGTTTCAGTATTCATTATTCACAGTACAGGTACACATGTACCAGTTGCGCTTTCTCAATCTCTCTTCTCTCCAACAGCGAGTTGATACACCGCTGCAGTGCCCACATAGGCTCACCTCCTCCCACTCTTCTTACTATAGTTAGGAGTAAATTAACTTTTGCTGTTGCTAAAAAAACCTCATGGTAGGTCAATTTCTCCTTATGGTATCCAACGTGGTATCAAGTGTCGATATTTTTCCAGGGTATTGAAATAAAGTTAGAAATTCCAGTATCATGACAACACTAGTATACATAAATCTATCTGTATGTACTGCAAATAGAGTGAATTCACTTTATTGTCTGATAAGGAACAACACTTACAGTGTGTCTATGTCTGAGGCACTGGCAAATAAATAATTGTGTTTCTAAAGTGGACATACTGTATAGGCCTAGTGTCACTTTTGAGATGAAATCTCTCATTAACAAACTGTACCGAGATATTGTTGACATTTCAACATTTACATTTGACTAGGCTGTGCATATGTCTGATTACTGTTTTGGTTTCCTGCCATATGCTGCAGTTTTTCCACTTGTGCTGTGATAGACTATTTACTACAATGCTAATAACAGGGGCCGCAAAAAACATGTGACCTGAAATGACCTCTACGAAGCTGAGATGAGTACGTTTTCCAGTGACTAGCCCTCATTTACTGTCAGGAAAATAATATGAAGCGTGAATATACTGTAGTAGGTGTCAAATATTCTACACCGTGAGAACAGAAGTTTCCACAGCCAATATTTTAAGAGAAGGGGAAACAAATAGTTCGTTTTGGTTTAGTAATGAGTTATTACTGTTAGTCGTTTCCAGTAGTTGGAGCTTCTCTGACATATATCCAGTATTGTTTACCGATCCACATCCACAAATCCACATCTTTGATAATTCTTCAGTTGCAGCCTTTACTCCTCATCCTGCATATACAGTACAACAGATTTATGGGATAATTACACAGTTGTAAATAAAAATTATGTATTAGGTTTCTAAAAAAGCCAAAAGCCGAGTCAGTTAACCTGGTCAATTCTTAGACTGTACTTCTTTTCTCCTATTAGTTAACAATGCACGTACAGAAAATGGAAGGTTCACCATTTAGTCATTAGTATGTTTACTGTGTATTGTGCCAACAAGACTGAATGCAGGCTTAAAGGGTAACTTCACCAGTTTTACACATTAAAGTGTGTTTACAGGGACTGGGGAGTATTACTGCATATGTGAACAAGTATAAAGCCTTTTGTGGCTCTGGAGGAAGCTGCATGTAATCTGATAAATTGCCTCCAGTGATGCCACTCAGCATCTACAGTGCATTGTGGGTAATGTAGGCGACAGGTTTTGAAAAAGCAGTCCACTGGTCTGCTTTGCACTCCTACAACACTGTCAGACTCATTACGGACAGTTTCAAACTAAACGATCAATACAGCTACAGCAGAGTCAGAGATATTACCCGTTAAAAACTAGTAAATAAATCACCGCAAACATAACCTGATGCTGTCTGCGGGGTAGATGGCTTATTATTTGTTATTGTATTTTTTTTTTTAGATCAACCATCACATCACCTTCTTCAGCTCAACTGGCTAAAGCTGCTGACAGGACAGTCAGTACTGCAGATCAATCCTGGCAAGCTAACATTAGCCACGCTGCTATAATCCAAGCCACATAATGATATAAATTGACCGCAGGCACAATGCAGTACAGATAATTAACTGCCAACGAGTATAGAAGATCAGTGCAGTCTGACTTCATATCACGATACATACCAAAGCCATACACACATACACTCTTAACAGTTAGACACATCCCACATGAAAGCACCACCACTAAGATGTGTTAGGTGCTCCTCTGATGATCACTTCATCTGAGTTTTCCAAGGAAGCAGGGCTACGTGTGCTGCATCTAAACTGCCTCGACCAGTGGATCACCAACCACTTGTTAATAAAATGGAGGTACTGGAAAGTCGGTTATGTGCTCCCCCTGTAAGCCTTCTACATATGATCGATTCTACTAATGCTCATTAATCAACACGTTATGTCTTTGTATGTATCAGAAATGTAAAATCCACAAGTTGTTTGTTTTTTTTATTCAACTTTGGACAACACCAAGCTAGCTAACTTCTTCAAGTGTTTATGCAAGGCTGATCGCCCTCTGGTTCTTGCTTTCTATTGAGCAGACACACATGAGAGTGCTATCAATCTTCTTTGAAATATTCTCCGATGAATATCAGGCGGTAATATTCTCGCCTGTCAATATTGGTGCATGATTCAAAATGAAAAGCATTTCAGTATGAAATCCTCCGTATCTGTAACCCACAGCCTCCATAACTAAACATAGCAAAAAATGCTATTCACTCCCTGCCGACACAGAACGGATGCTATTAAATCATCCCATTGATTACCTCCATTCTGTGTGTGTGTGTGTATGTGGTGTGTGACGGATTGCGGGGGGGAGCCAAGTGATACATGTCAATGGGACCCTCTGTCAGCAAAGCAGACTCATCATTCATCGGGCGTTATTATACCAAACAATACACCCCCACACGTGCACATACATACACACAAGAACACACAGAACGCATTTGGTACATGAAGAAGTATCACACCAATGCATCACACAAAGCAAAGGGAGGAGAGAGAGACTGAACCAGGGTGTCTTGGAGGATGGAGTGTGTTTACATCACGCATACACCTTGGATGGAGCAGGAGGATGGGGATTATTATCACTAGTCTGGGTTCAGACAGCCAGTACTGATGACACAGGCTGAGTCAATATTTTCTTAAAGGGCAGGACAGACTGCTCCTTGCATTGTCCTAATGCGTTTGCCAGTGTCAAAATCTTGCCTCAGTGCTCTTGAACATGACTCAGTAGATATGTTATTTAACAGTGCCCAGGATGTGATGCAGGTAAAACTAAATGCAGCCTGAGTGCTCAGGTAGAAACCTTTTTGGAAGCTGTGAGGAAAGAGACCAAGTGGTGTTATCATCAAGTGCTTGCATCAACAGGGGCTGGAGCGAGAATATAAAAAAAGTCCAGTGGGTTTCAGATTTCTGTCTGAGCTGGGGGGAAATATAGGAATTTGTTCGTATTGTCAGGAAGATCAAAACAGACCAGAAGAGACCAGCCGAGACCAGATATGACTGGGGAAAAGCAGAAGACAAGAGAAGAGACTAAGAGAAGCGAACAGAATTAGATCATGATATAATGGAATATCTTGGAAGAGAATAGGCTAAACTAGACTACACTGTAGCAGAACAATCCCTAATCTAACACACTTGGATGGATCATAAATCAGAATCAGGGTGTGATCAGAGGCAACCAGACTTCTTCTTTGCTCTCTGCCATCCAGCTCTACAAGCTGGATGTCTATTAGTTGATTAATCATTAACGTAGATTAGAGATGGAGAAAATTAATCACCAAAAATGTTGATGTTCAAATAATTGTTTAGGTTATTTATCAAGTAACAAAACTAAGAGTCTACAGTTTGCTAGCGGCTCTGTAAAGTTGCACAAAGGAACTTATAGCTAAACATTTTTTTCTTTTCTTTTTTTGTCCTTTAATTAAAAAGGAAGGTCGCATTGAGATATGAGAATTCTACTTCCAGGGAGTCCTGGTCAATGCTAATGTTTAGCAGGTGTATGTTCACCACCTTAGCATTTGCATTAATGACAAGGTACATCTGAAGCTAATGGGAATGTCATTAGTTTTTTGCACCAAAGTAAACCAAACTATCTGGCAAATAGAAATGTTCATTTGATTTTGGTGCCAGAGGAAAAATCAGGGTATCAACAGTCAGTAGGCTTCATCCTCAGGTGATCATGAATGTCTGAACAAAATATCAGGGAAATCCATTCGATGGTTGCTGAGATATTTCAGTCTGGAGCAAAGGTGTTGACAAACTTACTGCACTGAAAGACTCACAACTTTTCCATCCCTCATAATAGTTTGATGCTTTTTCTGTTCTACTATGTTTTAGGATTGGTTTTTGGAGTGTTGGTCGAACAAAACAAGCAATTTTAAGAAGTCACTTGGGGTTCTCCCAGAAATTATGCTGATTATTCAATAATTTTGGTGGTTCTAAGATTGACCCACCATCCTAACAGTACACATAATGGCTGACTCTGTCTACCAAATGAGCTATACCCTTTCTCTCCCGCTCCTCTCAGCCCACACAGGCAGTCCCCCACCAGGTACATCTAATCAGACCTTAGTATCTGAAACAGCTCATTGACCTCTTGGCCCAGGAAACACAGAGAGTTAGTGTTTTTTCCCCATCGAATCTCTATGGCGCGTCAATGGGATGTGACAGTGTAATTAGTGGACCGAGAGAGAACTAATTGACAGCGTGATCAACTCTCCTGCTGCAGGTCACGCCATGGCATGGCACTTCATCACCGCTAATGATATAATGCTGTGTGCATGAACGTGCAGGTGTAAGTGTGGCTTAGTTTGTGTGTATACAAGTTCGCACAGGGCTAAACTTGGTTTTCTGGTTTGAACGTGCAAAGATCAAGCTTCTCAGTGCTATGTGATTGTACTCATCCTTCCTTTTGGTATGCAAACATGTTACATAATCCTGTATAGCATGATTCCAAGTGAAGGACAGTGTTGTTTTACTGTAAGATTGTTGGGTATGACTACTAATAACTGTAAAATTAGCCTATATTTGCCTGATAAGAGCTATAAAGAGGACACAGGAAACAATCTGGTTTATGGTGACAAAATCCCAGCCCAGTCACCAGGATAATATTTTGGCCTTTAACGGTTTGCATTCACATTTGTTCATGTCATAGGCTACATACCATATTGAGTTTCTACAAAACATGTCTCATCACATTATCATTACATGTTTATGAACCCTGACTTTCAGATCGGGAGGTCGAGGAGATGGTGGTGGAGTTGAGCGTGAGGGCAGCCAGGCCAGTAACCTCAGTTTGAGACTGTGTTTCAACATTTGTAATTGTGAAACCACTGCATGTTTTAAGGAGACCTGGGGACAATTTCTAGCCATGTTTGGGTTGACAAAACAGGGTGTTTTTCAACGACACCTCCGGACATCTACTTCTGTGTTTCTGGCAACAAAAACCCTAACCGAGTGGTTTTTCTGCCTAAACCTAAACGGAGCATAAGCACAGCATTGTCACAAGTTAAAATCAAAGATAGAACCTAAAGAAATGTAAAGTTCCAACGTATCTGTGGTTTGCAGAAAATATTTATTTTGGCGATTGAGTTGCTAACTACTTACTGACTGGATTGCAAAAATCAATGGTGAATGTGACTGATGCAGCAATTACATATCCTCCAAAACAAAATGGATTGGAAGTAGATGACCAATTTATGAATGTACAAAGTAAATATGAATATGTTGAGGGTCCACCCTGATGACCAAAAATAAGGTGGTTGTGTATTCCTGGGAACAGCAGCAAAATACACATAGTGCACAAGCCACAGAAGTGCAAATCTCTGGCTCTATTATGCTAACCTCTGATGGCTCATCTAATATTAATCAGCTTATCAGCTAATCAACTAAAAGCTCATAATCAAAAGAGGAAAAGAAAGACAAACAGGAACTCTGCCCAGCAATGGTGCCATAAACAAATCCTGACGATACTTAACTATTGGGTCCATTAGACTATATGACTTTTTGGCCTCTACCATTTTAGGACTATAAAACAAATATATGTAATTATTAACCATTATACAAATGATCCTTACAAGTGGAAATACATGTCAAGATCAGGGTACAATCTCAATTCAATTCAGGTAAATAGCAAGTTAGGTAAAAGCCCTTGATTGTAATACTGGAGCACAGTTCTGACAATGTGAGTTAAAAGCATCTCTCGGTAAAGCTGTTATTTTCAGTCAGATGATAAAAGATCGGAAGCGTAATGCTTGGTAATTTCAAATAATGATCAACCCCTGTTGTACATTCTGATCCCATATTTTCAGGTGCTTTAAAGAGCACATTTTGCCCATTTGGTGCTATTCCTAGATAAAAACAGCTAATGTCACAAATCAGAACACTGCTCTCTGACTACCTCGTCTAACTGATTGGTCTGCTGCATTTAGAGTCAGGAAAATAGAAAAAAAGAAAAGGGTAGAGTGTAGAGGGAGATGTAGAGAAGGAGTATGATACTCAAGCAGAAAGGTAGAAAATGAAAGTGCGAACATAATACAAAGAGAGAGGGACGACAGATGAGAGGAAACAGAAGGAAAGAGCTCGGCTAAATCCAATGAGGGGGGCTTAAAAGAGCGAATGCCAGAGATAGCATTGAAAATCCTGTCATTTTATCCACCCAATAAACACATTCTGAACCCAGTCCATATAATCCATCTATTTCCATGCCCTGCATATTATCTGTTATCTGTGCTGACCACAATGACCAGCCCTCTTGTAGACAGAGCTGTTAAATAATAGAGCCACCCGTAAAGAAAAAAACACACACAAAGGAAAGCAAAGGCCCTTTGTTGCTCTTGGAAACCATCAAACAATAATGCAGCCATTGATTGTGTCGACAGTAATTTAGATTCAAAAGCCAAAGCCACAGTTGTTGATTTACTCAGATTTTACAGACAATTGCATAAAAAAGTTTTTTATAAAAAAAAAAGTGGATGATTATCACTAATGAAGATCTTATTATATTTAGGCATTAATCACGGGTTGTCAGCCACACTATTCATAGTTAACTTTAGCTGCTTTATTCAGCAAAGTCTAAATTAGCATTAGAATGTGTCACATCAAACTCTTCTTCTACCACTCACAGAAAAGTATACTTGCTTTATTTCCAAAGGCCTCACCAATATTCAGTGTCGTCAGTTCTTTGACCATGAATCACTGCCACCTGACCTGCTTTTCATATCATAATGAATGTTTGCTCCTCCTGCTGTCTACTCAGACAACTCTAGACACTAACATTAATTTGTAAAACCAAGTCAGGGCCTTGGCAATCAATGATGTCTGGGCTATTGTTATGCTGTACATTTTAGAAGAATACAGCAACAAATTAAAGAAAAACCTGAATAAATAGTGTAGGTAGTGAAAAGTGTGCTTCTATGCAGGGCATGAAGACTCACTGAATGGTTGGATGAATGTGAAAATGATGTGAATCATATCCTTCGGCCTTCACAGTCACCAGAAAAACCTGCTAGACAAGCTCTCTATAGTCGAATCACCAAACGAGGGGATATGTTTGGGAAGAATAGTCCCTTGAGTAGAATCTTCACCAAGGAGAGGCCTGTAACAGTGTTTTCTCTTGAATGTGTGACCCATCTGTATGTCTGTGGTGTTCCAGAACTTCACTGTGACAAGTATTACATCTAACTAAGTCGGTGTGGTGGAGGATCCAGTTGTCGGAAACATACAGTAGTTTCACTTTTAAATGTGCTTTTAGCTCATTATCTGCTGATGCAGTTTTTATTTGCAGCTCCTGCTGGTGTTACATAACAGAAACAATTCTTCTGCATAATAATATTTTTTGGACACCACAACCCGATAACCGTCTTTGAGCTAATATGGTTAACGTGTAAGCGAAAACCTCCCTGTTTACACATCCAGCAGATACTTTATCTCTAGCTCTGTTTTGCTCTCCACCAAATCCTTTATGAATATATCTGACTCTGGGCAGTAAGACTGAATCAAACAGCCTATTTGCAAGTTGTAAATCCTAAACATTAGCTTAAAGCATTAGCTTAAAATATGAGCTTTTTCACAAAAATATGAAAGAAGAATTAGGCACAAAGGAAGTGCATCTGGAAAACCACAACCAAAATAGGAAGAAGCATTGTTTTTGGTGGTCTTTATTCTCAGGTAACAGTGGAAAAACTGGAATAACTGCAAAAGAAGAAGAAACTGCTAATGGAGGACCTAAAGAAGGAGGAGAAAGTAAGGATTAACGGATGGGCATTCACCAGATAGAGAGAATCTTGCATTGTATCACAGGCTATTCCCATGCTGATATCTTTACCCTTACCACTGGGACTTGAGACGGTTCAAAACCTGCATTCTTTCTACAAGATCAGTCAGTAACAAAACCTGCAACCGGGTGTTTAACTCTGCCTTTCATAGCACTGATATTGGGGTTTCTGGTTCAAATTGGGATTGTTTTTTGCTAGCCTTTTGCGACAGTCTTTAATTGACTAGTGCAGCTTTAAAGATATAGATGAGACACAGCAAGTTCTATGGAACAGTCATGAAGCATGAAACTGAGCATTTAATTCATAACAAGCATTACTATTTCTTATATTTTCATTGCCTCAAGCGTGTTATATTTGGTGCATGAACACTTTTATCTAAGCCACCTTATGGTATCATACATGTTATAGCACAAATTACATTAGTGGAAATCTGAGCAATTGCAATGTTCTGCACAGATGTTATTCAGCTTCATAAAGTATCTCCCAATATCCAGTACCCTCTGTGTCCAACATTGAGCTAACCATTGTTCAGTATCCTATCATATTCAATTAGTGAATTTCTGCATGCAGACTATATGCTCCATTTACAGTAACCCAGATAAGCCAAGATCCTTTTCAAAAGAAGGAAAGATATGATAGTTAAGTACCTGATAGCAGCAGAAACCCTGAGACATTAAAAACATCCATTGTGTAAACATTGTTGCTATGGTAATATCCACAATATTTTGTTTCTAAAGGTGTAGATGACAGGATATAATCCCAAATACGACCTTGACTAGGGTGGGAGCTGGTGTTACACCTACTCTGTGAAAGTATACACCCTCAGAACTGAGAAAAAGCAAGAAGCAAGCTTGCTTCAGAGCACAGTGTGTAAATGTCACAACTTTTTTCTTTTTCCTGGGAATGATAGCAGTGTGTCTGCCAGAGGCTCCAGAAAAACTGCCATATAATGCAACACAAGACAGACAGTAGCGCAAGCTGAGATGACGTCAAAGAGACCCGTAATTCATTGATCCCAGTGGGAGTAGGAACTATCCAGAATCCATAAACAATAAGATGATATTAGCTTCAAGTGCTGTTAAAGACCTTTGTTCAATTCTTCATCCTACAAATATCCACATAAGGTCGTTGATCATTGATCCTGCATTAGGTGTCCAGTGGGTGCTGCAGCCAATTCTTTCTCAGTGAAGTTGAATTGATTAGGCATTCAGCACATTAGCTTTTATATCATCCCTCACTCTTCCTGATAAAAGTGGAGTTTTAAGGCACTTTCAGACAATGAGTGGTTACTACTACTACCACAGAGATCAAGCCAGGGAAAACAAGCTACTTTTGCTGCTGTCTGAGTATCCTGAATTATACGCCTCTTCACCAGCAGTGAGCAAACTTATCAAATGAAATCAAGTCTTTGAAACCTATCAGCTTCAAAGTTTGATTATCTGGTTGCAACAATAAACAATGTTTATGATATCAGTTAGAAACATTAGACTAAATCCACTTTTTTGAGTTTGGAAATGATATGGTCCCAGTCTATAGTGTTCACTGCAACAGCAGATACAACTGAGTGATTCTGCCTACTAGAAAACAGAAGTCGCACCCCTTTTAGTAACACGTTCTTATCCCTCATCTTGGGTTGGTTGCAATGGCTCCTGCTCTTATCCTTTTGGGGCGGTTGGGGGTGTAGATAATGTTAGATGATGTCATGTCATTGCATTCCCAACCCATCTTTAATGGGTCTGCAGAAAACCCAATGCCCCCCCATAGATGGAACCTATGCTACCACCAGTCGTTGCTCTCAGGTCACATGAGCATACGGTAAGCAACAGCGCAAGACCAATGGAAAGTTAGGAAGAATCTAGACCTGATTTGCTACATAGACCCACCCCACCAAATATAAAGTGGGGCCAGCTATAGGTGTAACTTGGCCTGCTGGATGGAGAAAAAAAGGTAATAAAAAATAAACTGCTGTTCATGCTGCTTTAATTTTTTTTGCGAGGTAAACATGCTCTTATGTAGGATCCCTGAATATTAGTTATTTTTGGTAACATGAGCACAGCAGGCAAAGTGAAGTCATCCAATATTGGAACTTGGAATTGTAGTACAAGGCAATAAAATACAGTAGGTGTTTGCTTTTGGCCGTGGCCCACCATTAAGTTTTAGTTTTAGTCCCTACAAGGGAAAAACTTTGGGTACCCCTGCACTAAAGGATAGCTCTCGAGTTGGAAACAGCATTGCCAAATCTCCAAGAGTGGTGACATTTCTACCATCACATGTTAATTGCCATCATATTGCCCAGCCCTACCATCTGAGTAGCAATGTCACAGATCCGAGTAGAAGCCCCACTATCGAGGCATATAAGAACAGGAATCAACTGTAGAGTACAGCCAGCAGCAGTGCAGAGTTGTAGTAGTCTATAGTTTGACCACAGCCTTTGCCATCAGGGAAGTTGGGACACTCAGAGACAGAAATCTTTCACTTCAAATGATCATTTGGTCACAAATGCTGGGTCACTTGCAGTTTGATATTGAATATGTGAAATGGCCATGCTGAGATGTTCTGTATTTGAGGTACATAGCACCAGTGTTGCTGGACGGCAGATGGAAGCAGCTTTAGAATAAGTAAAACAACAATGCAGCAAGAGCCTGTTCCAACACAGAAAGCCATTAGTCTCCTATATCATAATGCTGACTTCAGACCAGCTTGGAGACATTAATTAGTCCATATGGAGGATGTGATATTACAGTTGAACCTTGAACAGCACTTTGAAGCTTGATACTGTGCAGGCCAAGTGAGAGTTACAGGAAACCTGTATCATTTCTCACTGTAGATCCTGAGAGAATATAGATAAACTCACACGGCCAAGCTACAGAGGAAGATATGGAGTTCAGGGATGCTGTTATTATTGAAATGTGACTCCAGAATTACCTGCTGAATTGGTGGCAGTCAGACAACCCATCAGACAGCCAGGGGAAAAAGCCCAGGCACGTCCCAGAACGGCTATTGTGAACCTTTAATTACAGCGTAAGCTGGAAGATGGAGGACCCCGGTGTGCTCTGTAACTACGTGCTTTATCTTGCCCGGTCACCTGAGTTTTACCTAATTGCGCATTATGTTGGAACAATAGCAAACTGTTGCTGCTTTTGTCCAGGTACTATCTCACTCGGCTGTATCTCGTATCTCAAGAGAGGAGAGAATCCAGCGGGTTGAAAATGTCAACAGCCTCGGGAGATTGTTGAACATTGCTACTCACAGAAGGGCCACGTAGTGCATAATGCATGGCAGGATGGTGTAATGAGATAGAAAATTTTTCAAGCCAAGGTGTAAGCTTCTGTGTAAGTTGGACTCTGTCCCGTTGAGGGACCCCAGGGCTGCTGTCAGTGGCAGATCCGACCACAAAGTAAATTCAGCTTACTCTTGTGGCTGTCCCCACAGAAACATTACCGCATTGGTCCCTCAAGTTGACATATGCTCACATTTTTTCTTGACAAGGATCTCTTGTGGCCCTACAAGAAACAGCTATTGTCTCTCTGACGCAAAGGTACATGTAGTGTGACATTGTTAGAGCAAAACCTCCTAGAAATGATTGGATGTATAAAGTGTATGGCTTGGAAATGGAGTCCCCTGCCTGCATCCCAACCCCTACCAAAAGTCTATATGGCATTCCTTTTTGCAATGACTACAGTCTTTAATTGAGTTTTGCCTTGTGATCCTTTCACCATTCATTTCCTCCACCATCCATGATGAAACAGCCAAGAGTTTACATAAATGATATGTATATACATAGACGTAATAATAGAGGACACAAACCAAAGCATTTTGAATAGAAAAGTCTAATCCTCTGCTTTAATAAAGCTAAACCAGGAAACATATCAGCCTATCGTGTTGCTGAACTGACACCAGTGCACATTTTAGATTCACACCAGTTTTAACCAATCTGTTGTGGCTACAGATGGCCTTTAATGAGCAGGGGTCTTGTTAGCCCAAACTAACTGTCTGGGGGTGTTGCCAAGATGGTGAGAGTTGCCTAAAGGACTGATGTATACATTAGTGATGAAAGATTGCACTTATGATATGTATTGTATTCTAAAAAAGCAAGTCGGCAAGCAATTACATGACAAACATAGTTTAAAAAGGCAATCAATCACAAATATTTATAATAAAACAATCATTTTCTGTAGTAGCTTTAATCAGCAATAATATTTTGTGGAGAAAGCTCCAGCTGCGCAATATTGTGTAAGCTGAGTCATTTCCTCACCAACAGTGCATATGGTGGTTTCCAGTGACAAGCTACCACTCTTTTAGCAGCTGTGAGACCAGGTAACAGGAGGAGTGCTCCATGGAGGAGGTGTCAGTAAGTAATAGCAGTCACTGTGAGTGAGGGATGGCTATGTCCATTGTATTTGACATGACACTTGAGACATTTTCCCCAAAACCTTTTACCTTCCAGGCTCAGCCAAACCATATAAAAGGAAAGTGCCAATGGTATTGTCTGGACGAAATTCGTAAAATGGGTTATCTCTGAGTTTCATCTGATGTTATCCTCAAGGTGTGAGACAAGACCTGTGAATATATTGTTAGTGTATTATTTGATGACTTAGATTTCTGAATGACAAGGGTATACATGACCTTATGGTGTGCCAGTCCAGATCTGAGGTCTTTAACCAAGTTTAAATTGGATTGGAACTTGGAGCAACCTTAAAGGAACCCAGTGGTGTTTTCTTTAAACGTTGTATGTACATTCACTGTTACACAAATGCATGTACATTCTTGAGGTCTAATATACTTTAACATATGTTTTTTTTTTATTTGTTTCTTTAATTTATTTATTATTACCCAATTCATTTTTTATCATTATTTTTCATTTTTACCGAGTTAGTTGCACATACAACCAAACCTTTCTGTACTATACAGGTGGCAGATGAGAAATCGGTCATGTGGAGTCATTTTGTACGATCACATGTGTTTTCCAGGTACTGGCAAACAATGTAATCTTAGGTTAGGGGCATCAAATTGAAAAAAACAAACAAACCCCAAAAACTTTTGTTTTGGAAGGAAATGACAAACCTATTTCATCATTTAGGCTGGAAGACATACGAGGCAAAAACTTTTCCTGGGTTTGGTTCACACAGAGATGGTCCTGCCGAGTGTTGATTATCAGACAACACATACTGTATGGGGTGAGATGTCTGTACTTGACATTTTAGCGTGTTAGGACCAATGTCACCAAGTCAATTTTCTTGTACATGATGAGCTTGTCTGTTAGAGCTCATAAAGTCCATCAATACTGAGGTAAAAGAGAAGCAATCAAAATTCTACTTTGTAGCTGCAAATGCATTAAAATAATGCTTGTTGCCGGCAGTGCTGAAGCAGATAACAATCACCAAACAAAATAACACTGAGTGAATGCAGAGCTCTGTGTCTGGCTGCAACCGATAATATTTTTTAGTGAATTTCTCTTCCTTTTTAATAAAAAAGCTCAGCGTGAGCTGCCAAACTGGAGCGAGGACAGTGAAGGTGAAGGGAGATATCAGTCTTGTCTGGGTCTGATGTACAGGAATTCAGCCGAGGTGGAGTAGGGCTTCATTTTCCTCCCCTCTGCCATCTAGACAGAGAGAAACACGAGACCCTTTGAAGCGAGTGATTAGAGCGCAGCAGGACGAGCCACAGCTCGCCATTTCTGTTCGCCCGTCCACATGCTCCAAACAAATGGTTGGAGAGAGAGAGGCAGAGAGAGAGAGGGAGAGGGAGAGAGAGAAGCAGAAGTCTCCTGTGACCCACTAAATTGGTCAGATTGACTTCCTAGTCTGCCAGTGTGGGAGACGGCCATTTTGACTCGGGGCCAGGAGTTAAATGAGAAGCGAGCGGGAAGACATGTTGGTTCTCGGTGTGAGACCAGCCAGTCTGTCCGGAACTGGCCAGAGACAAACATTCCTGGAGCCGCTTATATTCCTCTTGGCAGATAAATAATCAATGTGCCAAAACTCTCCAAAACTGCCAATCAGACTGGATGTCTCAAAAAGCGAAAACAGGATGTCAGAAGTGATTGGCTGTGACGCATCTCTTTAATGGAGCTTTACAGGCGTTCAGGCCTCGAAGCAGAATTAAAACACGGGCCTTCTGCGTGACTACAAAGAGTCTACGAGAGCAGCGCTTCAGGACTTCACAGAGTGGCATGATCAGTCATCTTTTTCAGCCGAGCACCGTACAAACAAAAAGCTGATGTGCGCTGACTTCAGTAGGCCAACACTCTTCACATCTCCTCCCCCCTTTTTGCAGCTATCAAGGACCGAAATATTGAGCCTGTCAAGAGCTATAAATAAGTGCGACTGTCAATAGACAAAGCCTCCCTTTGGGATAACTGTTCAGAGGCCATTTGTTAAAAAGACAGCAGTGCTGTTCTTTTGCAGGAAGTGAGGTTTTGTCTTCTAATGGACAGAGTACATCAACTCTGTTACACATCACTCATAACACATGCTGACACACTTTCTCATTTGCTCTTGAAGTCACTCTCTCGCTCATCAAATGAGCAAAATGCTTCCCAAGCTGCTGCAATGACGCACGATTTCTACAAGGAATTTGTTTCCCCTGAGCTTCTTCTGGGACAAGTTCTCCTCAAAAACCGACACGTGAGACAGCACTGGTGCCAAGGGCACAGTGTTTAGCCCGACTGTTAGAGCTGTCGTAGCAGTGTACTGTTTTTTGTTGTATTCCTCCCTCCAGATTGACAAGCCAAAACTGTGGCTATCAACTCTGTAGCTAGCTAGATGTCAAATCAATTTGCTGGCTTTGGACTTGGCCTGTTGCACAAACACACACATACACACACTATCAGAAGCTGTGTGCCAGGTCTCCTTATCAGCATCGATCGGGTTCAGCCAAGCCACTTTACTGGATGGCAGACTTCCAGAGGTAAATTAAGGAAAACATCACTTTGTAGCCAAAATGGCCGGCGATCCGTCCTCAGTCCCATTGTGCCGCTGCAGCTGGCTCCCAGGTGTCCACGGCTTTCAAACCGTCATGACTGCATAGAAAGACTTCGGTTTAATTAAGTTTTTCTATCATCAATTTATCTCATAGTGTGGTGTATGGTTTTCACCTTCACTCCCATTGTCCAAATGTGTGAGCCAGGCAGTCTGAATTGGCGTGATTCCCTTTCCCTGTTCTAGATTGTAAAACCAGCGTCCTTGCCAGGTTTGTTAAAAAAGAATCAGGCTGTGTGTCAGGCTGCTGGACAGTGTATGATCAAACAATGTATGAGCACAAAACCAAACTAAAAGGGGGCAGAATTTGAGTTAAACAGTTTTCATTCCAGTTTATTTTTCCAAATTTGTGTAAAACATTAGCAGCTTTGCGTTGCATTCCTTCCAGTCCACACACGTGGAATATTTAAGCCTGTGTGCTTTAGAACAGGCCTCTTTCAAGTCAGCATGAATATGTATTTGTGTGTTAAAGTGCACTTTTGTGTGTCCGTGCGCAAAATCTCCCAGAGTGTGTATGTGTGTGTGTGTTTGTGGACTAAGAAGGTTTTCATCGGAGCTTAACTGTGGCAGTTCTGTCTCCGTTCTACTGGCAGATCAATAATACAGTCGCAGATGACTGTACTAACACTGGGAGTCAGTTAGCACACACACACACACACACACACACACACATAGCCTGGTGTGACAGACAGAGCCTGTCTGTGACGGTGGAGGATATTAGGCTTATTAAGAGTGTCTGGGTCTCTGAGTGACTCATGCTGGCTCACTGTGTGTTTGCGTGTGTTTGCAGGGTAGCAGGTTAAAAGGGCTTAACATGAGAATGCATCTCACAGCACTACCCCCCCTGCTTTGCCTCCTGGCTCATCTTGTTATTCCCTCACTCCCTCCCGCTCTCCACCTCCCTTCTCGCTCTGCATTCACGTCGACTCTCCATATCCCCTTCTCTGTCCTCGTCTCAACCCTCTGTCCGCTTTTTCTCGTGTGCCACATTTTCATCCTAATTTTCTCCAACGTCAATTTTGTGATATCTTTGAAACAATTTTTATAGTCTTCAAAGTGACTGCAGTGAAAATATGGATGTCATCAAGAGGACATCACACTGTAGCTGGTAATAACACCTGAAATTAAATGATAGAAGGATGTATCATTGTCCAATGTATTGTCAATATCATCTCATAGAGCACACTGTGGGGTTGATGATGTTGTTTTTACTATGAAATGTTGCAGTGAACACATTTCAGTACATGGAATAGCAGACTGATTAAAAACAATACCATTTGTTGTCTTCACTACAGTTACATCATGCTGTTTCCTTTTCATTATCTCTAATTTCTTCACACCATGTAAGCAGCTGACATACCCACACATTAAAGGACTGGGGAGAAAACCCTGCAGTAATACAACTTTAAGACATAAAACTAGAACATAACCAGATGAATCCTTCAATGTGGTTTTCAAAATTCATTACTGGAAGTCATTTTTGTGTATTTTCAAACGAGGTTTGCTTTATTTACTTTTTCTCATGATCATTTTTAAGTAAAAAATGTTTTTGCTTTCATTTCATTCAAATCAAAGAAAACATTAAAAAAGAGAAAGAGTCAGTTGAGTTGTTTGCCGTTCAGCAGTTTTTTTCAGACACAGGAAAAAGCTTTTTGGGATGCAGAGGATTTTTTTTTCGGTTATACTGCGAGTGGCCACTGGGCAAAATTGGAAGCAAGGCTGAGCGGCGCTGCTGTATCCACATCTAAAATCAACATTTATTTAAGAAGACTTATTTAAGCTAGCGAGGCTACTAAAAACTAGTCCTCTGGTGCAGTCAGCTGTCTGATCATGTGACCCTTGCCTTCCAGGTCGTAGCGGTCCCCTGAGGGTCCTCCAACCTAGTTAGACTCATGAAAAATAAATAGCTAGAGAAAAAATGGCCACAAAAAATGGGGACAAGATCAGCACAGCTGTAGAGGCTGTTGTAGGGTCGACTTTGACAAATAACAACCTCTCAACTCATCGGTGCACAGTACTGGCACTTCTACATTATACTCCTTGGTGTACCGTGACTTTATCTTGTACAGCAGCACTTCTCACAAGCTGCCAGTACTCGTTTCAGCCCCGTCAACATCAGGTTTTCTGGACGATTCCTAAAGGCCTTAAATTAACTGCATTACCAGGTGGCACTTTGTAATGCTCACCTGTGTGATTCAGTAAAAGTAGAGAGAAGAGAAAGCATCCTGGGACCCACACACGGCAAAATAGTTGGACTGACCATCGGAGGCCACCAACTCGGTGGGCCAGCCTCAACCCTCCCTGAGGGAAGTAAGGGCACTTATTTGTTTCCACTTCATGCACTGCTTTAATGGTTTTGAAAAAACATTAAGTTTGTACTGTAGCAACTGCTACCAGCTTCCATGACAACTGAAAATAGAGCCGGCAGGACGGATAGGGCAATCACAACAGATTACTTTGGAACACAACACCGTAGAACACAGTGTGAGGCAGAGAGAATGAAAGTGAAACAGCATTTCAGTATAATTATCAAGTGTCAACTGACCCCGTTTTTATGATGACCCCATTTGATTCAGCACAAATATATTTAGGAGGAGCTGCTTTACAAGACAGGTGATGATATATTGTGTCTTAGTGCGGCACATTCCCACTCCTAAAGGGTCCCCAGCCTGTTTGCTAATCCAGCCATGTCTATCATAAAGTAAACTGACAATGCCTCTCCTTTCTTTGCCAATAACATTAAAAGGATAAGTGCAAAGAAAACCCTCTACTCCATTGCAGAAAAAAACAGTACAAATCATTTTCTACTTCCTCTCATGCAGCTGAAATCATAGTGTGTGAAATTGCATTGAGTCTACTGCGAGATAAAAGCTGGCGTCAAATCACCGTACATGACTCGGGAACAAACAACGCACAGGGATTCCTGAGCAATACCAAACCTGGAGATGGTGACCAGATTCATTTCAGCTACATCACTTAACATCCATCCTGCCTCACTCTCCCCTCCATCCACCTGATCAGCAGGGAGAGCCCTGACCTTCTCCCTTTTCTCCTCCTCTGCTACGCATTCCCTTCAGAAGATCGATACGCAAAGTTCGGTATGGATCACACCCATCGCTGGTGTTTAAAATGTAACCCGCACCCTTCTTCCTATTTCCTCTTCGCTCCCGGATCAATAAGGAGAACACACGCATGAATAGGCCGCTGTCATCATTAAGCAGTCTGCCTCCTCTGGATCAATGGAGGTTTCAAAATGAACATCCTCATCACCTACATCAAAAACATCGTCATCATAATCATACTCACTGTATTTCCATATTTCCATGCTGATAAAGACATGGGTACAAATTTAAATCCACACGATGAAGAAAGAGCTGCAGTGCTGAGTGCTAATGAGAGTATTGATGTTATTCAGTATTAGATTCCTCTAACGTCAGAGTGAAACATATAAAAACTAAAGATCTGACACGAGCGCACTGCTCTGATGTTACACCAGGGTTTGTGTTGCTAGAATTAGGATTTTTTTTTTCTTTTCCTTTTATTTAATCAAAACTTTTAGAGCCTTTTCAACTTTTCAAAATACCAGACGGCTCACCCGAGCTGTACTCTGCATTCTGGGACATTGGCTGCGAGGTAGTGGCCTTTAACTAAAAAGTCTGCGTGCATTTCATCCAGGCACAACGACAGCATAACCATTCAGAGCACTGGCATTTGGAGAGGAGCGTGTAATGTGATTCCAGATGATGCAGTTTATGGGCATGATAGACAGAGAGAGAGTCGAAAATATCCACTCAAACAAATAAAAAATAAAAGTGGAAAAAAAACAAACTAACACATTGGTGATCCTGAGTAGAATAAAGGCTCAATTTCACAGTAAATAAGTTCACTGCAGTCACTTCAGCTCAAATTGTTTGGGGTCCCACAGAACTCCCTCAGTAAGTGTCTGTTCTTTTCTTTCACTCAAACCCAGTACGTGATAAAATACTGAAGTGGTAAAAACTGAACTGGTGCATTTCAAGAAGGAAATTACCATTACATATTAATTTTTACACAGATTAACTTAACTCTCTAAAGTCCACTCCACCCTTTACGCCCTGCTCTCCTTTTCTCTCGCTCCAAACCGTCCAGGCAGAACAAAGACAGAACCGCCGTAAGTTATTATGGACTGTTGCTGACCTTCATTATAATTTATTTGATTGATAAGGAATGTATTGTTATGCCCAATGCCTACACTTTAATCCTATGTTAATTGAGGAAGGAGAGAACTGTCAGATTTTGGATGCTTGAACGATGTAAGTTAAATTAGAGAAAAAGAAATAAACATCCACCATCCAACCACTGCACTTCATCCTTGACTACAATAAATAATTGAAACAGCTTCCTGCAGTCTGTTTTTAATGGGCACCACACCAGATGCTCTCTGAGCCAATGACACCACAAAAATACATCTTTTTGGTAATACGGCTAGGAATTAACAAATATATGAAGCTGAGTGTGTCGTCCATTACAATGCGTTCAGGGGGTCAATTATACCTCAAAGCGTTCTACCTCCCTTTGATGAACAAACTGTTGTGAGGGAAGATAAATGAGACTGATTAACATTTCAGTCCATGCATGTGAGGCGCCGCTGGTCCTGATGGGACACCACACTGGGACATTCTTTAGCCTGACCTGCTCCAGTTTTGCACACTTTTGTGAGTGTTTTACATGAGTCTAACTGCGCTGTGGTTGGTGACATTGTAAATGCATTGCAATCACGTCAAATGCACGTTGTGAATACTGCGTCGGAATCATCATAATTATGATGCAATCAATAAGAAATGTGCAACAGCCTCTCACAAAGAAAATGAAGTCATTTAAACTGAACTTGTTCCTGAATTCTAAACAACATGTTGTTTAAATAAGATATAAAGTTTGTTTTAAATGTTTGTTAATGATTGAGTGCACATCCAGTTTTATTATTCACAGGAGCTTCCTCATTGTAATCAGCCTGCAGTATAATCAGTGTACAGCCCTGCATTAAACCAACAGCTCTACTGCACTATTTGTAAATGTTTTTAAATTTCTCCACATTCTGCAATAATACACTAAATGGCAGCCTCTCTATGAAAGAAGCTCTGTGTATAATTACAGCAGTGACATTAAACTACAATTGGAGCTGACTAGAGTTCTCAGTCAAAGCAAAGCTTCTGCACAGAATCAATCAAACAGCAGTCACCAGCGTGGCTTCTCTTCCCTCTAACTCTGTCTCTCTCTGCTTGTCTCTGCGTCGATCCCTCTCCGTCTGATCCTCTGTTCTGTTCTCACCACGTCTCTGATGCTGCGGGTCCACAATCACATCCGAGTGCGCGGCTCAACTGTACCGACTGCAGTTTTATATTACTATGAAAAAGACATTAACTCTACTTTACTGCCTGGCACAGTTAGCAGCTACAGTCCTGTATGACTCAGCTGCATGCAGCACAGCGCAGCCTCGTCACTCTGCACTGAGACTCTTTCCTTTTTGGAAACATCAGTGACTAAACACAAAGTTAGCACAATGAATGTGGCTGTTACGTAATTGACCCACTTTGCAAATGAGTATGACTGTGTCGTAATGGTATGGACAAACTTCATAGTATGTTTCCTCGTCACATATGAGTGGAACTCAGTTATTCATTGGCAAGATATTTCTTGTTTCTGGGTTGTTAGTTTGGGGTGTCATTATTTGTTGTTGCACCACTTTATGACAACCATCGTTAATAAATGGTAAATTTATAGTGAATCAAACTTTAATTAATAGTCATGTCACTGTTAACAAGCAATGAAATGCAATTATTATGTTTATAAATTAAAGGTCAATCAAGTTTATCAAATCAATTAACTTTCCATCACTTTTTTCAATTAACATACATGTCATCACTTTAATTAGCAGGCATTTTTATCGCTTCCAATTTTGTCAATGTTCTGTTCTTATTTTGACCCTTGAGGCCACTTTCCGTAAATGATAAATGACATTTTTGTATTGTGAATCATGATGTTGTACAAAGGGGAAATTAATAAAGGGTGACTGAAATCACCTTTAAATTATTCTAATTAGTTAGTCATTTATCAATCTGTTTTTCATTTCACATGCATTTTCATCACCTTCATCTTCATTATTCAAGTTTCGTTACTTCCCCTCATATATAAACCCTTACAACTTCATATTTAATGGTTTGTAAAGTATTTCATTGTTTTTTTAACATTGAAATAACTATTGAGTGAAGTTTAATTAACTTAATTTATCATTTATTGTTAAGAGGTTATCTTGAAATTAATAAATACAATTAGGTGAGTGTGGCATTTGAATATCAATTTATGTTTTACACTCCAGCAATATCCATTATAGTTTTTTTTATGTTAAAGAATAATATTCAGAACTCTGATAGAGCTGGTAGACGGGACCCAGGTGCAGATGGAGGACAGGTAGAACGGGAACTGCATGAAAATGAAAAGCCAGATAACAGGGTGGCAGCTGCTTGATTTGTATTTCCTCTTACATCTACCTGAACCCAACCTCAGCCCTAACCTCAAACAAGTATCTCTGCAACTTCTAAGCCACCTTACCTCAAACATGACTCCAAACATGGAGGGCAGGACAATGAGAAACACTACTTAAATGGGGAACAGACCTCAACACAAGGCTACATCGCTAACAGGAGCTAGCTGGTCACAGGAAGTCTCTCCATCACTCCCCACCGCTGTTCTAATGCCCTCTCTCTCTCTTGGCCTGCTTTAACTTTATTTTCACTACCTCTGGTTCCTCCTGACAAGGTCTATGATGCAAAAAAAGATGCATTTCATCCCACTGCCAGCAAATTGGGCAAACGTAGTAACAGTACTTAGGTAGATACACCTTGCGTGATAAAGCAACAGTTTTAGCCTTTGTTCCCAGTAGTCATAAAAACATTTTCTTCACCAACTACACCTGACGTATATAGAAATATAATGCTCTTTTTATGGGCCTGATTTCAGCCGGAAATGTTCTACATTGAAGTAAAATACATTCTTCAGATTGCCTCTGTGAGAGAACTCTTTTCCTCTTCAGAGGACTATTAAGGGCCATTCTTTGCAAAGAGTTTTTCAATTTGATAAAAACAGTTAATAGTTCTCAGTCCAAACATCTCTGTAAGTGTATGTGTGCTGAGGAGAAGCAGTGCTGAGAGTCTAAACTGGCAGCAGAGTGCTCTGACAGCTTCTGGGTAATGGGCCCTCGCTGGGCTCACTAGACGGGGCCCATTTTCCCGCCAGACGAGGCGCGGTGGGTCTCGCCGGGTGCTGCGGTTACAGCCAATGCTTATGCACACACACACACATACACACAGTCACCGCTCAGCGGTCACACAAACACACAGCCGCGCATCCGATTACCAGACAAATGTCACAAATATGCACAGCCAAGAGAGGCTGACAAATAGTCGGCCCTGGGTGGGGGCTTGTCCTCGGCCAGCAGAGTAGAGTGGCCACCGCGGTGCCACCAGAGCTCAGATATCTGTATCTACTGGGTGTGTGCTCGCTGTCAGAGGTCCACATGGACGGTTAGATAAAGGGACTATAGCCATGGAGCAGGCAAACACTTGGCAGAGTGAGCTACACCAACTGAGAGACACTACTTGTGTTCTTCAGGCTGTTTCCTCCCTTCTCATATATCTTTGGTCAAAATCATGTAAAGGTTACTCTTTTATCTTTCAAATGAGAGATTGATGCCCGACAATGTAACTGGGTGAGTTGAGATCAGAGTCTACCAACCGCTCCAGGGTCGCTCAAAAATGCACCAAAACCATGCTTTTAGCCAGACCTGAATCTGACTGGTGAACGTGTTCTTAAAATGTGAAACCACACCCAACTGAAACCACTACAGGGCTCGAAATAATAAGGCAACCTTTGTTTTATGATCAGAAAGATGGCTGAAAAACTGTGAGCGAGGTCAGATGAAGGTGGTGAAGAGGAATGAAGACAGACAGAGGATAAAAAATGTGAAAGGCGAGAGAGAGGGAGAGCTTTTAAGACGAGAGACTGTAAAAGTAGAAGAAGTGAGGAAACTGAATAACAAAAGAAGACGAGGAAGAATGGAGGGGGCAGGTCTGCCTTAGGCAAAACAAGCTGTTTCCTTATATTCAGTGATAGCTGCTGAGCAGCTTGGCTCAGGAATAAGACATTTTAGCTATTTCATTTAGCTGATATACACCGGCTATAAAATGTGTGTAGCAGTATTGACTTAAGCAACATAAAGATCAAGATTCAATACTTATACTTACTTGTATGTACAATACAACCATAATTATGTGGGTTTTTTTTATCTCATATAAGCCCATATAAGGCTCCACCAAAGTATCGCTTCCAACCTTGACATTTGAGGCGGAATGGTCCTTTAACCCATGAGGCAACATATGTCACACTTTTCTTTCCAAAGACAAAAACAGTGTGTCAGGTTGACTGAAAGAGCAACACACACACAACCACACACGCACACACAGTCACACAGTGGATTTGTGCTTTTTGAAGTGATAAAGCAGCAGCATATGTCGTGGCAGACACTGTGACCTGTGGTGACTGATTAAAACTGGAAACAAAGGCAGAGCTGAAGAGCTCATTAGCACCTCTGAAAGTCTTTATCTTCCACAACACAACAGGAGCAGATTCCTGAGCTGCCAGCACCCGCTGCACTTCACACTCATTCATAATTCAACTTTTTCTCGGCTTTGACCTGTCTGTCTGGGGACCAATTTCCGTTATTTTGCTAACTTCACTGCTTGCTTTTTTTTAAAAAGAGAGTTGTCAAATCCATACATCAAAGACAAAGTCAACTGAAAGGATTTATAACTAAAAGCCACAGGAAAGCCTGATAGGCTCCATGATTCACATGAATTGGTTTGGGGGATTCCCCTTCACAAAAAATGTGTATTATCAGAAGCTTAGTCAGGAGGACAGTCAGAGTTTTTATTAAGGCCACACCGAACACCGTTCCACACCCATATTATATTGTTCTCCTTCTTTCTATCTAGTGCAGGCATCAGCCAAGGTGTCTGAAAACCACACACAGCCTTTCTATTGTCCATGGTCATAACAACTCTGGTTATATCATATCTACTGTCAGTCTATGAATCTGTGGTCTGTCTGGGAATAGAAACTAGAGCTGCTCCGTTGGGAGAAGCCAATAAGCCAATATGTGAGGGAGTTTTCAAAGAAACACTCAGACTACATGGTGGCCAGAGTATTTTCATATCCGACATATTACAGAAATCATTAGCTAACGGTTTTTCAACATGTTCAGCATTTTGAAAGCTAATGCAATTTGCTGGAAAACAGTGAAATAATTTGTTAAGTATATTTGTATGTAACATGTTGATGAAGGTTCTCAGTCATCCAGGTCATGGTAATTCTAAATGTTGTATCGTAGGTAACTGGATGTGTTTCAGTTTCTTGAAGACCATGCTAACATACTTATGCTAACATGACGTCAACGGCCCGTAAGTGGCCCTAACGACTCTGAAACTCAGAGCTTGCGTCCCTAACGACTCCGTGAGGACACTCCCACACAGATATTAAAAGCCTGCAACTCCCCTCCAGTTAGTTAGAACTGAAGAAGCCTCTTGGATGAGAGGTGAAACGTCTTCAAGAAACTGAAACTTAACTAAACAAAAACAAAGGAAAAATGTACAAAAAGGGTACAAAGCCAATCCTTTTCTACAGCCAGGTTATTATACATCAAATTGACATAAAGAATAACAATTTAAAATGTTGTTTTACTTCTACCAAGTTGCTGAAAGTATATTCAGACTCCTAGTTTAATTGCTGCGCACAGTGTCAATACATCTCGCCACAAATGCTACCAAGATGAATTCCTGTACATGTGTTGTAGCTGCTGATTAAATATCGCCCCTTCTGTTCACCGGGACAAGCAGTGATGAATAAAACTATTCAGAGCAGCAACAATACTAATGTTTCAGAGGTAATTGAACAATAAATCCTACATGCTTTCGACACTACAAACCTCCAGCATATTGCCTTAGTGGACTTGTGTGTTTTGCCAAACCATTTGTCCATTTGGTAATTACCGCCAAGTCAAACAAAGTGGATAGCCTATAAAAAGCAATGGAAGACAGTGTAATCCACAAGACGCTCAGCGCCTCGCTAAATAATAAACCCATCTAATCGAGTTAACGAGATGGCAGCCTTTATTCCATCTGTGTGCAGCTGGGTGATGAAGTGGAAGACGTGGTTTTTTTTTGGACTCCACACCTCTTCCATCTCCCATGTTGCTGCTGTTTTAAATGGGGGCCCTCAATGCAGACCTGTGACAACACTGAGGAGCTAAATGCATGCAACAGTTAATTAGACTTGTGAATGAATCGGTCTTAGACCATCTCTCTGCTCTTTGTCGGTGCCCCCCTCAAATTGAAATGAGAATTACAATGGTGGCAGATGAGTAATTAGTTGGAGACGGATGGAATCCCCGCTCGCTTAACGGAATCAAAGAGGAGAAAAGATGATGGATTGTGTGCGTTTATTTATGTGTGTGTATGAGAGAGAGAGGGAGAGCGGGACAGGCTTTAATCGTGTTACATTGTCTTGAGAGGCAGGCTAAGTGTATTAGCACTATTGTGTCAGGAGTGCTGTTTGCACTTTGGGACCGGTATGGAATGTGTAGTATGTGTTCTTTGAGCTCAGAGCAGCGATGAGGCTCGGGTCCAAACTCAATCAGCAGCAGATAATGGGACAGTCTCTTCGCATTGTGTACAGTTTACTTCCTCTCATCCATAGACTGCATAAAAGAAGCGGACGTGACTACCTTGACGTCACCCAGTGATCTGTGGACAACCGCTTTGAAGCCTTGAGTTTTGCATAATGTCCGCCAACATCTTGTTGAGACGGTGGCACTGGAGAGGATATCTTGATGGCCGCAGCAGCAACTTGTCAATCCCAAGGTAGCCACGCCCTAAAGCATACCCTGCTTTATCGTCTATTTTACTCAGAATGGGACCATAATTTACTAAATTAACATTTTCATTTCAAAACACTATGCTCTGTTGGAGAAGACTTGAAACTAGTGATTGAGACCATCAACTCATCAGGAAACTGTTTACTGAGGTTACAAATCAAGTGAAAAGAAGGCTCATTTTCCCATAAGCTTACATACAATCAGACTTCTCTTTGCAACCAGTGGAGTCGCCTCTGCTGGCCATTAAAGAGAATGCCGGTTTAAGGCACTTCATTGGCTTCACTTTTCAGACATGGAGGCACATCCACTTCTTTCATCCAGTCTATGCTCCCCTCACGGAAAAAAGAACCTGAACAGGCCTGTGACAGCTGCACATTGTTCGACTCTTGGTGAAAAGTAAATAGTGTTTTAATGGACAATAAATAGCATTTGATGTTTGCATACTAAGGATTTGATTTGCGCAAAAGATCTGAGCCAAAAATTCATTTAAACTATGAAAAGCAGCTGCTTTGATCAAACCGAAGCGTTATAGTGACAGAGTTGGCACAATTTTGCAGCCAAAGAAAATCATTTTGCTCTCTAATTCTGCAAAAAGAAATAAAAAAAGAAAAGAACTCAGGGATATAATTTTGAGAGATTAGGTTTGTTTGCTAGCAGAGACAGAAGGTCATGTTTGTTTCTAGCAAATGCAAAATGCAGAAACATAAGTCGATTTTTAATTACAACACTGTAGCTCCAAGTATAACATTTTTTACACTACAGGCTGTATAAAACCTCACACTGGCGCATCCATTATTTATATGAAATGATTTCATCACTCATTCACATCGAGATGAACTCTGTTTGAATCAGAAGTGTCAATCTGGCATCAGATTTCTTTGAAGTTCAAATCCTTCTGCTGCAAAGTGATCTCGATTCATTCCTCATGCACCTCTCAGATTAAAGGTGCTACAGTATGTGAACTCAATGTGCAGATATAATCTTCAGGATGATCCCGCCAATAAACTTTAGTCTGCCAGCGAGTGTTTGATGGATCCATATCCTTTCTCAAGACAAGCCGTGCAGCTACAATGAGGATTATATGGCATCTCGAGTTGCCGTCCTGAGCTTTTCATTCTAGTTTTTCTAAAATTGACTCCTGACTGAGCAACATGTTTTATAAAGTGATTACAACATAATTGATTCTTCTCCTCTTCACCTCCCTCTTGTTATTCAGCATATTTATTTTGACGAGCAGAAGAGGGACAACAATAGAGAGAGCTGAATATGTGTTCTTAGAATGAGGTCAGCTAGAGTGAACATAATTACTGGAACGGAGTTGTAGAAAACCTTGAGAGTGAAAACAGTTATTTAATGTTGCAAAACACGGCAAAACTGAGGTTTACCACAACAGTTGGTGGAGGCGGAAACAGAGTTTTAAGAAGAGTGAACTTTGGACTCAAGGGCATGATTTCAAGTAGTACTGCCAATATTGCCATGTTTCTGCTGGATATGTCATAAGATGACTGCTTGCTTACTTGTTGCCAAAGCAACTTGATATGGCGATAGTGTGTCAATGCTGTGCTTAGAGGTTAAACACAAGTAGTCAAAGGCTCCAACTAAGGATTATTTTTGAAATCACTAACTGTCAATCATTTTCTCAATTAACTGATTAGTTATTTGGTCTAAAAGTCCCCAAGGTGACGTCCTCAACTGCCTTAATTTACAATTTATTGTCATAGAGGAGAAAAGAAACCAGAAAATATTCTTATAAGCTAAATCAGAGAATTCTGACATGTTTGTCTTAGAATGACTTAAAATGATTAATCCATTAGTCAAAATAGTTTACAACTAATCAATTAATCAACTAATTGTTGCAGCTCTAGCTGCTTTAATTGGACACTAAGGTATACAAACTAGCTAGGTAGCTCTGTCGGAGAGAAATGTCTTGATTATTAAAATTATCATTTGAGAGTAAAATACAGGAAGTGGAAGCTAATTTTTTTAACAATTAATTTATTAGCTATGTCTCAATATTTCTTCAAAACCATACTTGAGATAAATGCTACACATAGCTCCATGACTGTGTAAAAGTAACCAAGAACTGTGACTTTCTGCCTGAGCTTTACAAAGAATAGCAATATAAATACATGTTGCAGCTCTACCAAGTAACAACACTGTAGTAGGTGGGTGGGTAAAAAAGAAGGAACACAGTGCAGTGCACCAGAAGGACGCAGGAGGATCTCTCTCACTCTGACTTCTAAAGTAAAACAACAGTGATTTTGGTGGTTTGAAGCACAGAGGTGAATTTTGGATGGAGATCAAGGAGCGTACCTCTAATGTGACCAGCTGTAAAGCCAGTCACCTGCAACAGCATAGCTGACACACACAGGTAGAGTGTACAGAAGAGGATGTGACGGGTGTGAGAAAAAACACACACACACACACGCACACACACACACCTGATGCTAGTCATGCTTCCAGTCTCAGAGCCAAGCTTGCATCTCTCCAGCTGACTGGCAACAATCTGTCGTTCGGCTTCCAGCTCCCTGGTCAGACGTTCAAACTGCAACTCCTGGAGAGAGAGAGACACAGAGAGACACAGAGAGAGAGAGAGAGAGAGAGAGAGAGAGAGAGAGAGATAATGTGTCAAAACATTCTGTCTATTTATTTACTGTTTCATTTACAGTCATCCTGAACATTATTTTGGCTCCGTTGTCTCTGACACATTTTTAATTGTTGTGAAATGGACTCTGCAGTCTGTGGTGGGAAAACGGGCCAGATATCACTGTGTCTGCCAGCTCCACACTGCCAGACATTCATGAGAAGAGTCTGATATGTCGAGAAAAATGTGACACCAAACTAAAGCCATCACAAATGTGACATTTGATATTCTGCTACCAGGAAACACACAAAAACAGATGAAGTTTAGGGAGGGTTGGGAGATTTTCTTTAGTTTTTTCTGTGTCAGGTTAACATGAACGCTTTTACTCTGATGCTTGCCTGAGAAATCATCTGTATACTCTGAGTGTATGGATTTGGACCCTGCTGCTGCCAGGATGCTGGTGGCTGATATGCAGGAAGGGACAGAAGAGGTTGTCAGTCCCATCACCCCAACTGAAGACCCAATCTGTAGCTGCAGTGTAGGACCCCCACTGTCACCCCACTGCTGGATGCTAATACCCACTTCACTGGGAAATGCGTGGCCTAAATCTGATGCTATATACAGTATAGACACTGAATGTTTAAATATAGTGTAGCTCCATTTAAGTTGAGTTAATTGAGAATTGCTGAATACAGACAATTGGATAATCTCTTGATTATACAGTGCTTCATGGAAACTCTTGCTGATTTCAACAGCTGAGGTTAGCATAAATTGTCACTTATTAATGTTAATGGTGCCTTAATTAATGGAGGAAGAGCACTTTTACAAAACAAAAGTGCTCCATTCTTGGAAACAATGGGCCTGACCAGCCAAGTTTCCATCAAAAGCAAAAGTAAACTTGAATTAGTTAGTAATTCCATCCACTATTATCATGTAAATATTAGCAGTTAGCATTTACAGGGATAAGCAGTTGGTGGCGCTAATTCTCCAGTCAGATCCTATTAAACCAATGCAGAAGAAGAGGGCACATCGAGATGATGTAAATAAAAGAGTGCCAGTCAAACTTTAAACAAATGAAAATGATGTGGAAACCATTACGAATGGTCATTTCATGCGTTTGAGGAAGGTTGATATATATACTATATATAAAATAAAAAAGGATGCAATGATTTGAAAAGGGGGGGGATATGCACTTATCCCAACTCTTTGGGATTTCAGGTTGTAAATAAATGTCATCTGTTCATGAGGAGGTGTCCATTTGCAGTAAACTGCCAACCAGAGTATAGAGGCCAATTTTATGCTGCAATGTATTGTACATTTTCCTAACATCTACTAAATTGTAAAAGTTGTTATGACAAAATATATAAGACGAAGAAAATGGCAAGCAATGATGCCCATCACATAAAGATGCTTTTTATTAAATAAAGGTTCATATGAGCTCTTTTCTTTTATGACCGCATTCAAACTCCTAAGTGAAATTAGTACAGAAAGGCAGATCTATAAGAATTCTTAAAATAAAAGACAACTGGTGAAAGTCCAGTTCTCTTTAATCACTTGTATACACCATTTGAGGCAAAAATCTGTTCCAATGAGTGGTGTCTCCATGAGTCCCATTGTTTTTTAATTTATGCTATTCAAGTGTGATGAATAACCACTAATTAACAGATACACAAACAAGCCAACAGCTGATTACAGTATTTCTCTCCTCTGCTGCGATCATTACGGCTGATATAACATAACTGATTTGACCAATTTGTGCAAAAAACAAACAAATTAATCCAACTGCCTTGTGGATTGTTTTCATATTAAGTGAAGATCATCCAGTGCCTCTACACTGGAGCGCTGGTCCTAAAATGTAGATCTTAAATTGGTGTGTGACTGTGTTCTGGTGGGTTTCCAGATAATAAAAGTGGTGGAATAATAATAAATCATTACACAATGGGCGATATAATCAATCATTGTTCCCCGGGCAGCATTTGAATACAGAGGAGCTATTCTTAAAGAGATCTGAGTTCATCTAATAGCTCTAACATTTTAGATTTTTGACCTGTAGGTGAATGGATGAACATATATTTAATTTGGTCTGATGGTCTATTGCTGAAGTTTTTAAGTGAAACTCCACACAACAGTATTTCTGTGTGAAAGAATCTTTGAAGTGACACAAGCACACATACAGTACATGCACATATATGACTTTTTTACTCATCTATCACTCTTATAAGTGAAATAACATGCCTGTCATGCTCAAACAGAGGATATGTTATCTAACGATCAACCATCGCAGAGTTTGCAGTCAAATTAAGCACAATGCATTCAGGGAGCAATTGCATGTAATTAAGAGTGATACTGTCAGAGGAGCAACGTACCTTTAGTTCTAACATTTGAAATGGCCTCAGAATATCATAGAAAATTAAATGTCCCAGCAAGAAAGAACATTCATCTTATTTATAGAGATTACACAATGTGTGTTTAAAGCTTAACAATACTGACGGAGAGCAGAACGCTGGTCCGTGGGAGCTAAAACGCTGATGATGCCCGAGGCAACTCCAGGCTTTCCACCATAATGATGACAATTTGATTATAATGAATCATTAATGTAAAATATTAACAAATCAAACTGCTAATTTCTCTGCAATTATGCACCATCCTCATTTTATTAACTGGACACACATACAGTGGCACACACACACGTGCACATGCATTGACATACATGCACACTAGATTCTGCACGTTCTACACACAGTTAATAGATTCATACGAGAACACACAACTTCTGTGCATAAATGAAGACTTGCTGCTGCGACGCTGAGTGGATACACTGAGACATTACAGGTGTCATTTGTAGAATATGGCAGAATACGAAGATAGTTCCATAAACATAGGAGGCAGCATATCAGCAGAGTCACAGACAACTTCTGCTCTTTGCTAGATATCCCTGGCTATAGCTAGCTACTGTTAGCTAATTAGCTTATGGCTCGGTTAGCCGTTGAGCCAGTGGCCCTAGATTTTGTCTGGATCGGGACCTCGGAACACAGGGGGAATGGGACTCAGCTCAAGTGGATTTGGCAGCCTGGCGTGAGATTGAACATGGCTGGACATTAACTGGGACTGAACAGAACCTCCAAGACCAACTGAAGTCATTTTGACAGCAGGGGATACAGTACAGAGGTGATTTACAGCGGCTCCGATCAGGACTATGACCTCGGGGATGACAAGACTTGGCAGGCAAGGGACAGGAGAGGCAAGAGATAGCTACAGAGAGTCAGACATCAGCAGTGGGTGAAAACAGTGTATAGAGCAGGAATATTTTCACATGTCACTCTGTGAATTGAGGATTTATTGAACAATGAGTTAACAGGCTCGTCTTAGTTTGGTAAAAGAAAGAAACTTGAATTAAGAAGGTATAGTTGTATTTTACTGAAGGAAACTAGAAGTAGGAGCTTTTCCTGACATCTTTTAAGTTAATTTTGTTCATTTATTACGCTAAGGGCTGGCATACGAAACAGCTGAAACTACGGGGCTAGCTGGTTAGCATGCTAACTTCAGTTGATATCTTTGACAGAATGTTAACACTCTTGTATCTTCACACTCTGTGGATATTGTTGGTTTTACAGTGTTTTAAACTTATGTCCAAGAAACAAAGTTTCCCATTCACTTCATGACACAGTCAAGTGCTTTGTGCAAATGCCACATGGCATATATTCTGCTGTAAAACACTTCTTGTAACTTCTTTACAGGGTGAAAAATGTTCTGAATGCTGAACAGTCCGTTGATGTTAACATGCTGTAATGCTCACACACACACACACACACACACACACACACACACACACACACACTGCTGTGCAGCCTCTCAAGTGTGAACACAGAGACAGCAACATGCAGACTCTTCCCTGTTTACACAACTTCGACATGATGATACATAGACGTGTTTACTCTGCACTGCGGATGAAAATATAGCTGCTGGAAAGAAATAGTGATAAAAAAAATCACCTGGCTACATCAGCTGTGCTGAGGTGGCTCCATCCACTGAGCTGAACATAAATCATGTTTAAAATTGGATGTAATAAAGCTGCTAACACCTTTTCAGCACTTGGTGGCCTTATATCAATCATCGCAGTGTTTGTTAAAGTTTCATCAGGGAGTTACTCATCTGCAAGAAACACACGGATGTTTTCAGCGTCTCTGATCTCATCGCTTATTTGAGGATAAAAGCTGTGATCCTTTGATGCGAGCACAAACCAGCCGTTTGCTACAAAGAAAACTGCAAGAAATTCCATCAGAGTTAAGAAGCTGCACTCCCATTTACATCTCAAGCACCCCGTGTGCATGTTTTCCCCTGTGCGATCTGACTTTGTGCAGTCAAATCAATCTAAACTCCCTCATCAGCTGATGTAAAGAAATGAAAACCGAGGAAAAAAAGACAACAACCTACTTTGACGCACAATCTCCTGAGCAGACGAAGGAAAAGATGAAACGCTTGTGCTTTTCTTTGTTTGTTTGCTTGTTTGGCGCTGAGAGCACAGAGGCTGAGCAGCTGAAGCCAGATGACTAACTAGCTGGATGAGAATTCAGTTGTAAGGCTTCTTGAAAACATCCAAACAAAAGCAAATGCTCCCTCCATTTACCCCCTCCTTCCCCTCCGATCTCTGCTCCCTCCAATTCAGGGCTGACAGGCAGACACCTGTTACTGCAGAGCAAGAGGGCAGAGACCGTGATGGAATGCTTTCTGGGAAATGCGGGTGAAAAAGAATTAAGAAAAATGGAAAAGAGGAAGACGGGAATGAACACATACCTTCACATGGACCATACTTCACACAGAGACACAAAATCAGAGAAGTATCCCGCTTTTCTTTGCTCCCCTCTGGTCAAAAAGCAACAACAACGCTCTCTCTCCCTCCTCCAAACACTCATGTGTCCCGGGTCAAACACAGCGAGCGATAGAGAGAGAGAGAGAGAGAGAGAGAGAGAGAGAGAGAGAGAGACACTACAAGTGTCACTTGAGCTGACTGCAACTCAGCCCCTCTCTCTGTGTCTCATTCTCTCTCCCTCCTCGGGGGCCATGAAACACACACACACACACACACACACACACACACACACACGGTGTTCACTGAGGCACAAAGGTCCCCATGGCAACGGAGCATTTAGAAGCCCCGTGGCATTATTTATGCAACGTTGCATCACAATGGGCCCTCCCACCGGCTGACCCTGCCAAAAAAGCCCGCCGCTCGCCAGCCACTCTCTGCCTCTCTCTCTCTCTCTCTCTCTCTCTCCCTCTGTGTCTCTGACCAGACCATCTGCACCCCTCCCTCCCTCACCCCTCATCCTCCTCCTCCTCCTCCTCCCCAGCCACCATCACTGAAAAGCAATGGGGGATTTTGGGAAGACGGGGAGGGGAGGCGGCAGAGACAGAAGATGGAAGGGAGGCGAGATGGAGGGAGGCACACACACTCAAAAGAGCAGACTCATACCGACACACAAACACACACATGGCTACACACTCACACGGTGCGTTCTGCCTCAGTGAGATTCTGGGGAGTGTATGGGGGCAAAAAAGTGTATTGGTTGGATAAGTTCAAGCACGAGGCGAGATGTTTTTGGTTGGTACTTTGTTATTTGCACAGACGACAAAGTGGAATTTTGTTATTCCTCTACATCAGTGAGAAGCGAATTATAACAGTCCCAATGTTCAACACTGTGGCCCTGTTAACTCCTGATATTAACATGTGTCTTGGATGATCAGATCATGAGTGGACGACTCTAAGTAAAGGTGTGACGGCACACTAGATGCATTGAGGATTCAATCACTCAGACCACATTTGGAGGTAGTCTGGGCCACATATGAGCATATTCTTTTAGCGCTGTGTAAGCAAATGTGTCCTGGGCCGGATCAAAGGACAACCTATCACAGAATCAATCATGCACCTTTGGGGTCCCAGTCAACAACAAGAAGCCACAACAACAGGCTAAATGGATTCTCATTGATGGAGTACACACGAAACACACTGTCTGATTTCCATTCGGGCCGAAGAGTTGGTACAACATCTTTGCAAACAGAAAGGATCTGAGTGTTTATTTACATATACCTACAGCAGGACAGAGAGATCCTGTCACACGTGGTAACTTCAGATGCATGTGGAGGTGCATTCAAATGCCAAGGGCCTCGTTTGTAGAAATAGAGTTGAGAATTGTTCAATACAAGATGCTGAGCAAAAAAACATTGCTTAAGCAGGTTAAAAAAATGTATATATTTGTAGCTTATGCACCTGTGATCTGTAAATCTTGTATCAACTTATAACTTATAACAATATAGGGCACCTGCCTTGCAATCACCTCTTGTATATGCAGCACAAAAGGGAGTTTAGTCATGAGTAGCCATGGACCACAAGAGAAAATCAAACATTTGGAGGAACTCTTAGAGAAGACTGAAACACTTTGAAAAACACTTTACTCCATGGACTAAATAATGGGTTGACAAAGAAAGCCAAACATGCAGCTTGGGAGTGTGTCGCTGCTGCACATTGATCATAAAGCTCATGCAAAGTTCACCACAGGCTTGGACACCTGTCCCAAACTACAATCGCCCTACAGAACCAGCAGGAAAATCACTTATGTCAGGTCCAGACTTTGTTTAGAGATGCGATCATTTCCACATCAAACTAAGGTTTAATAAAAACAACTCATAAATAGTTTTCTCCTGTTTTATAAATGAGGCCTCTGAATTTATGTACTTAGAGGTGTCCACTTGTGATCAGATCATCCAAGATGCATCTTAATTCCTGGTGTAAACAGGACCTATGTTACATTGCACTAAGGGTTCAGTCAGACCAGCATTTCTAACAGCCAGAGTTCAGAATGAAATGACCTCATTTCAATGGAATTGCCACAATCAGTGGATTCGCTTGTGGAGGCGGCAAGTCCATGCAAACATTTTGTGTTTAGTTCAACTTTTGGGAACTGTGACACAAGAATTTGAGCAAAAGCAAACTGTCTTGACCTCAGAGGGAATGGCGAGCCACAAACAGAGGAAAGCATCATACAGTATTAGATGTGTTGCACCATAAACTTTAAATAACCGGCCTCTGCAAAAGTATAAACTGCTCCACAAAAGAGGGATAGTTCACCTTCTAAACTGTGTTTTCTTCCAGTTAGAAAGATAGAGTGAGGACGCTCACTTGCAAACTGCGTCCAGTCAAGCCAGCTTGGTGTTTAGTTAGCTATCATGTTACCTGTTAGCTCACCAGCTACCACGAATCACCAACTAGATCCCAAAAAGGCACTTAGGTTTACTATGTTCAATTATTTTGAATTCTTTAATTAAAATCTTAACAGAGGCATGTGAATCATTATACAACATTTGTGAAGCCTCACACAGAGAACAAGCAGACACAATCTTCTCTTACCCAGATGCAGTCTGACTCAGAATCTGAACCCATGGCTCCAACAGGTACAACAGCACCAAGAGGCTCAGTGAAAAGATTCTCCAGGCCCCATCTCCACTGTCCAAAATCTCTTTCTTCTTTGTTTTTGCTCTACTTTATCTGACTTCTCACTCCCTGGATATCACAGTCGAACAAACCAATCATGACCTCCGAGCAAATACATGTTGCACATGCAAAGCCCCAGCCTCCAGTCATTTCTTTATTCAAATTTGGATTGGCTCAGTTTACACGGCTGTTTGGCTGCAGAGTGACTGAACACAGGTTTAATCACAGAGATAAGTGGGCCATCAACCGAGTGTTTGGCTAAAACTGAGCGGATCGGCTTGATCAACTGGACGTTTCAGTCTGCAGAGGGTGTAAATACACAGCAGCTCCGAGCATGCATGTTGCTGTGTGTCTGTGTATGTGCACACTATCAATAATTGTTTGGGTAACACCATTTGGGTCATGGAAAGCTGATACACTGTATCTTGGAAGACATTTGCAAGTATTCAGCAAATTATCAATATTACAGGGATCTCAACAGACTTCACATGAAAAGGTCAGTTTACTTGTAATGAGTTGTACTACTGTGAAAACGTCCTCTGTCCTCTGTGGCTCAGGAGGAGCTCCGTGAAGTCTGAGAGAACAACTCTGATAATGTCATCATTATCCAAGTATCTAAAACATCAGTAACAGAGAGCCTTTATTATTATTATGCGGGAGCATGACATTCAAAAGCTGTGAAACAGAAAGGGCCACAGCAAATGATGATTTTGGTTACATAGTGTGAAATGTAGGATCCAGTATTTTTGGAGTTTGACCCATTCTACATCTGGGTGGTACAGAACATTGTTAAGGTATATCGATACATTTTCAAGTGAGATATAGGATGATCAAAATGATGTAAAATGGCATCATTATCGTGTGGTAATGCAGTGTAAAGGAGTATTCTAGCACATGCTGGACTTCCATTTGAGGGACAGACAGATTAAGGAAGACATGGCCAATGGCTGAGTTTCAGTCCCTAGTGTGTGTAATGCAGCCTTTTTCTCAGGGTGCAATGATACATGTATTCGTTCCAAACCGTCAACGCCATGGCCCAGTACATCTGACTGTCAAACTGTGGCGGGAGTATGTCAGTGGGTAAGAGTATAACTGTTCTGATCCAAGGTCCAGCCCAGTAACTGGCAGTAATAAACCTAAAGACTGTTTTCCAACCACCATTAGACAACAAAAGTAGAAGAAGAAGAAGAAGAAGAAGAAGAAGAAGACACTGTGAGTGACTTTCCCCTCAGGCAAGTTCAAATGAGCTACTTTTACATTACAAAGCTGTGTGGGAAAATTCTGGCGAGCCAGGGGTGGGATCAGACGAGGTCGGTGTATTCCACAGTTGTATGTGGAAATGCGTTCAACATACTAACGTATATCAGACTGTGTGATTGACACATCCAACGTCTCCTGCTGTTTTTAGGCAGCCTCTGGGCGTGAAAGCTGACGGGACCAAAGACATTACCAAAGTAATTGGCATTTAGATCACATTTACGTTTGTTTATCATCAGCCCTGCATTGAAATATGACCTATGGGAGAGTGTTTGTTCACTGTTTACTGCTTAATGCACTACAGGCTCTAACAACTATCTCAGGTGGAGCAAGGTGGAACACATATTAACTGACACCACTGTCTGTTGGAAATAATAAGCCTTATGCATTCCATCTTTTTATTGCTTTTTTTCCGTGTTACTTTAAGGTTATTACAAACCACTGATATGGTCTCCTGAGTTCTTACAGTAGGAATGAGTACAGCTCAACGACTACATCATGTCCATCACATTGGTGGACAAAAACTAACTGGTCGATATCAGCCTAGCAGATTGCGTGCTCGTGTGTATGTGTGACTAATCAAAGCTTGTTAAGCAATTAAGTGAAAAGGACAACAATTAACTACGTCTTAATGAGCAGGTTCTACAATCAAGTCCTTGTCGGCTGATCGTATTACCAAAGATTCCGCTCCGTTCTGAGCCCTTTAATGGAGACAGAGGGAAGACGGATAGCGAGTCAGTGTGCAGCCAATAGCGTACAGGAACAGGCTAGCCCCTGAAAACCCCATTAAAGCAATTAGTAAAGTAAAATAAATGACTGTAGGACAGTGGTGGGCTGCATGGGGAGCAAAGTTGCAGTGTGTGTGTGTGTGTGTGTTGTAGCTGTCGCCATCTCCCCCTCTCTCTCCAGCGTAAAGCGGTCTAATTGTGCCCCGTGGTGTCCGCCTGGCATTTAGTTGTTTCAGAAGGGGGCCCCGTTCGATGAGAAAATGTCACGGTGGCTGTATAACTAAGACCACTGCTGTCTGGAGCTATTGTTTTAAGGCCAGAAAATTACTAGGTACATCCAGTTGGTAACAAAGTTGTCCCGGAGGCCGAGGGAAACAACAAGAAGGGAGAAGGTGATAGAAAAACAGAGCAGGGGAGCAGGGGGAGAGAAGTGAAATGAGATAAAGGAGAAGAAGACTTCAAGACTGAGAGACGGCGAGGCGGGAGACAGATTCAGGGAGATGCAGCGCTCTCCGGATACTAAAACTACTAAAATGTTTATCTCAAACCGGACAGATTCGTCTTGTTTCCTGATAACAGCGGCTGTAGATCCGGGATTTAATTCCTCTCCTCTCCACAGTCACAGAGCGTCCTCCCCTGTGCAACAGTGCTGAAACTAGTTTTAAACACGGGGTTATGCACAAGAATTATAAGCATCTGTAAAAATATTCAGAGCGCTGTGTCTTTGTTGAGCTAATTGCGCTGCAAAACGAAAAAAACAACTGTTCACCCAGCATCAAGGTAAAATTGTTTATTCACACTGCAGGCAGAATGGAAATCTAGACAATGTTAAAAGCTCAAGGCCGTGACACATGAGGTAAACATCTAAAGGGTAAGAGTTCTCTGGAGTTTTTGTGACATTGTTGCTTTAATCACATTGAAACACCTTGTGGCCTTGTTATTTCGGTCTCAGTTTATTGCCTGTTGCTGGGAGGATTGCCAATCGACATTCTAGCCCATTCCCAAAAAACACATTGCGTCCGCAGGTGCTGTTTGGAGAAGAAGAAAAATGAAGGCTCCGTCCAATAAAACCTCCTCGTCCTCGGTGGAAACATTTGCTAAACGGATTGAAGAACAACTGTGAGAACACATCTTAGAAGACTGGGACAAGATCACGACAGGCCTTTTTATTTAAATCTGCGCTCTCGTCTGTACTCGTGTTTTTGTGGATTTCACAGTCACAGATCAGATACTGCTCCAGTCCACCAGCAGAGTACAGTCTGAACTTATCAAGGATGATCTGGGAGCTGACTCGTGTGGACAAGCATGAGATGAAACTACCAGTCAATTTATTTTGACAATTAATTCATCATTTCAGTCATTTTCTAAGCTGGCAAACATTTGCTGGTTCCAGTTTCTAAACCTTGACCGCTGATTGTTCTTGAAATCTTAAATTGTTCTTAACACATTAGGTTTATACACTGCTGGTGGGACAAGACAAGCATGAATGGATCAATGAAAATGTCAACTTGGACTCTAGGAAATTGTGGAAGGCATTTTAACCAATGTTCTGACATGTTGTAGACAAAAGGATAACTCAATTAAGAAAGAAGAAAAAGGAAAACTATTCGGCAGATTTAGTCATCATTGAAAACAATCATTAAGATAAATTTAAACATAATTCTAAGAACTGAAAATAATAGGTAGTTTGTTTGTTGTATTCCTTGCAGGCCAACTTGCATGTACTTCAAATCAGATGAAGTGGTTGAGGATATAAGTCAGACTCACAACTGTTACATTTTTCTTCCACATGCATTATCATGTCATCAAAGGAAAAGACGGATGTTAAAGACAAAATCATTTTTAAAATTTCTTTAGTCAAAGAAATTAACAATTCAGAATTTAGATATGTTGTTTATTCATAAAATGCCGCCTACTTGAAAATATTCTCAGAAGTTCTCATTAGATGCTCTTGTCCTAAAAACAAGATATAAAAACTTTTGATAGCTAGTTGAAATGTATTTCTTCTAAAGCTCCCACTCAACCCTGGTCCTGAGGCCCCCTGTGCTGCATGTTTTAGATGTTTCCCTGCTGAACGGCTCGTTATCATGCTGCAGCAGAGCTTGATGACGAGCTGATTATTTGAATCAGGAGTGATGGAGCTGGGAAACATCTAAAACTTGCAGCACTGGAGGACCCCGGGGCCAGGAATGAAAAGCACTGGTCTAAAATCTCATAAAGGTTAAGATGAATGTTTTTAGTGAACATACAATAGTGCGCCATCGGTGCTTATATGTAGAAAAATGACACACATAAAAATGAACAAACATAGAAATGAAGTATCGTGATATATAATTTGGTACATTATATGATATACATTAAAGTCGGGACATCAAGTGTACACATCTCGTGGTCACACCTGAAAGCTGCCAGCAGTGCTGATGATACCAGCAAGAACTGAGTGTACTGTACTTCCATACTAAGGAGGTAAATTCCAAGTTTGAATGTGCAAGTCCACACTATGATAACATATACTGTTGAATAAAGTAATCACATTACTGTACCATTACACCTACTGCTCTCATAAGAGTTCTCATATGATTTTAATAAAAGTCTACGTTGCATTTGTGTCAAACAGTGACGCCACAGAAATGAGTCGACCACAGAGGCTTTGAAGAATCTTACACTTTGATCAGGGATGGCTAATAATATGCACTCGCACAGTAAATGTATGAGAAAAGCTGTGAGACAAGAGAGAGGACCAAGAGGAACTTGAGTCAGGCTACTTATTTAGCTCTGCAGACATTCTGCATTGTTGTTGTACAGTCAGCTTCTAACATACATACTCTCTCCAGCCTTATGATTGGTTGTCAGAGAGGCTGCTCCAGCTCGTGACTGGTTGCTCAATATCTCATTTCGATCCGCATCACGCTGGCTGCTTTAAATGTGTTAAGGTAGATTTTGGTGGTTCTTCTGTTTATTTACCCCTGCCTTTTGTGCGAGTATTTCCTTTTCAAAATCCGGGCCAGGGACAGATTTCTAAGGTTGATTTAATAGAGATACACGGTAAAAAGAGATGTGAGAAAGAAAAGAAGTTCACTGAAGTTCACACAAATTCACTGCATGAATTGAATTACAGCATTAAAGGTAAAGATGGGGTTTGTGCCAGCTCTCAAGGTCCTCTCAGAAAATGTCGAGTTGCAAGGTGTTGCTGTTAAAAGCTACAAAGTTAATTCCTTTATCAGTCTATAATACAAAGTTTCACAGCAAAATACAAGCTGTAGTCCCTTTTAGATGAATAAACAATAAGTCAAAAAAGTAAACTAATTAAGTGGTGAGGCTGACATTTTCTGAAAAAATGAAGGTCTTTCTGATCTTTCTTTATCAAGGTGGAGATGTGTGACGTCGATGACAGGGTCTCTGTGATTTTGATTCCCAGGAACCTACAGTAAACTGTTCACCTGCTATAATCAGCCCCACAGTTTGGAGTCATCTTGATACCTTCTAAGGAAAAAAGTCATCATTTTCAGGATAAAACTGAAAAGAACTGCACACCAAGGTCTGAAGTAAGGTGCTGATCGATGGATTTCATGTCTATCAATGATGTTTTCAGCCCTCAGGCCTTCTTCAAAATCTGAGACTTAAAATCTACACCAAATATATATTCAAATGCAACCTTTAAACTTTAATGTTATGTATGTGATGGAGTGGCTGGAAAAAGCAGGAAAAGACTTCAAAATAGAAATGATAGAAATAGATCCCCAGCGCTCACTAATGCATGAGCTGAAATCCTGGCTCGTTCTACATTGCAGCATCTCTTTCTCCATTTGCATGTAATAAAATAATCAACATCCACCACTAGACTCATCAAATATAAAGTATGGTATCTTTTCCTTTGCAGTGTCAACCGTCTGCTTGGCTTTCTGCATAATAACTAGCAGAGCTGAATTCTTTAAATCAAGTCTGAAGTGCTGGACTCAACTCTGCAACCCAGCCGAGCCTCCACACACACACACATACATTTTATCTCAGTCTCACTTGCCTGTCAATCCCAAGTCATCTTTTTTTTTTTGCTGTGGCAGGTAGCAGAGAGAACCGACGATGAGATTGAGCTGCCAAATGGGAGAAACCTCTGGTCCCTTCTGAGCCCGACACACAATGCACTGCTTTACCTCCCCTGTCACTACCTTCCAGTTCAAGCTACAGACAGCTAAGGGCCAAGAAAGTGTCACTCTGAAAAAGGCGACGTGCAGATATGCGCCACATTGCACAAGTGCCAATGATTTAATGGTTTACTATATTGCCTCCTCCAAACAGCGATTGTCCAATCATAGCTTAGCAACAGTTATGTACATGTCTCTACATATCAACGTTGTGTACATGGGGCTGTAGTAAGAGCAATACTCTGTATTCAAAGAGTATGAATGGTGTCTCTCTTTTAGCAACTCCAAAACCAAACACACAAGAGCTAAAGTGAAAGGAATAGATAAAACAATGTGCTTTTCTAATCTAAATGTAATCATTAGCATGTCAAGCTAACTAGTTTACTAGATGGTAACTGAGCATTACTTCCCTTCCAAGGCCAATGAGTATGGAGTCAGAACAGTGACAGGGAGTGTCTCCTTTGTTAGGTCAGGTTTTGTTTTCAATTGCAATTTTTATTATCGATGTTCACTGTCACTGTTCTGGTTCTAAAAAGGAGCACATCATTAACACACAGAACATCAGTACTGTATGTAGGTTGACAAGTAACATGGAAAAAGTCTCATTTGTGACTATCACATAGACTGTGTTGCTTTTCCTTAATAAGGCAAAGCAACTTGAAACACTTAAAATTCAGTCAAAGGCTGCATATTGAACTACTCCATAGCTAATTTCCAATTTCCCCTAGGGAAAATAAAATAGTTCTGATTCTGATTTAACTAGCTACAGCTGCTGAAATCTGTCAGTTTTCAGCACATTTTAGATTTCAGCAGGCAAAATCAATAGACTCCTCCCAGAAATGAGAAGCTGCTTTTGTCTACCACCGTCTGTAATCAAGGGCCCGGTGTTTAGAAAATTACTAAGAATTTAAGGTTAACGGTAGCTCGAGGGGGTGTGTCATATGAATGCACACATACACACAAGAACATATTCACATACAGCAACATTTCATAGCTGAGGACACATATTCTTCTATTTATACCATAGTGCTCTGGCCAAGTAAAGACTTTCTGAAGTGAACACTTTGCCTGACAGTGCAAGAAAGACCTGGGTAAAGACAAAGCATGAGCAAGCACAAGTCCTCCCCAAATCCCTCCCCTCCCTCCTCATCCCTTAAATATTCTACTTTTTCTGCATGCCCCCACATAAGAAGTAAAACAAAATAAATATTTGATCCACTTTGAAACCACTTCTTATGAATATATAACTCTGTTGTGAACTTTGAAGAGGACTATATTTGGTAATTTAATGAGGTAGCCGATGCAAAACAAATCTTAATTAATCCTTAATAAACAACTGAAGAGCGCGGTGGTGAGAAGGGGAGGAAAGGCTGATAGCGCCCATTATTATCACAGGGCTGCTGCAAGAAAACACCAATAAAAGAACCTAATGAATCATCTAAGTGTGAGTACAATTACCATAAGGCTGATAGTTTTCAAAAAGCTATTAATCCTGTGTTTTTATCATCTCACATGCCATAACACCATTCATAAACGGGTTTAATGTGAAGTTTTTGTGCTTTGTACTAGTGTGTGTGCACAGCCACCAAAAATGTAAATAAAATGTGATCAATTAAAGGAATGACTTCAGCAGTATTTATATAACAATGCGTTGGTAGGTGAAGGGAATAACTGAGGTTTAATTGGGCTTACAGGTTGTACCTTTATTTTCTCTGTAAGCCCAATTAAACCTCGGTATAAACTGCTTTCAGTTTGGATTCATATGAGTTGGAGGTCCAACCTGAGAGGAGCCGTTTCTTTTTCACTGCCAATTAGAGCGAACAATTCCACAGAGCACCGCGCTTCACGTTAATTATCATGTGGCTGCAGAAACACCACACTCCACCTACAAACTCAGATAACTGTCAGAAAGCTAGATTTTCTTCTTTGTGCTCTTCTCTTCATTTCCTTTACTTTCGTGTCCTTGAATGCAATGTGTCGTGTTTTCTTCTGTGACGAGGCGGTGAAAGCAACACCTCTTTTCTACCTGATGTTACTCATTGTTGTGGTTTGTAAAGACACAGCAGGAGGTCATGTTGCCAACATGGAGATGAAGGCTGAAGCTGTTATGTATTGTGCTTTCAAAGTTTGCAATAAACAGAACATGGTTTCTCTCTGTAACAAGGACCACAATAAGCTTTTACCTCTGTGAGGGAAATTCTCTATGTGCTCTGAAAAAGGGGTTGATGTGTGACACACAACGATGTTTGACGTGTATAAGAAGTCTTATGTGTATCATGAGGCAGATGTTGAGATGATTGGAACGGTGCTTTAAGTGAAGTCATGTGCAATCTTGTGATTATGCGACAGCTATGAGTATTGTTTTGGCTTATTATAAAGGATGAGGAGAGACAGCCTCTCTTCAGTCATCATCTATGCTCTGCTGATGAATGGCTCTCGCTTGCAAGCAATCAAGGACTTCTAGAAAAGAAATATTGTGTCGAACTTGGTGTTTTGACCAACTCTCATCTGCACTAGACAAGTGACTGATTTTCAGTTGCCACCACACCTCTATTGTTGGTTTATCTTAGAAACTTAAAGTGTGTCACGTCTGGTTGATCGCAGTGCCGTGTTTGTCAAGTATAGCTAACCAGTAATCATTTCAGTGCAAATCACAATGTAGCAGAACTACTGCGCAGGATAGTCAGAGGTGCACCATCCCAATTTCTCAATTCATGTGTATTTACTAAGACTGCACATTTAAAATGCTGCACTGCATCTGATCAGATGTGGATGTGCCAGCATCAGTGTTTAAATTAAAAGGCCTCAGAGAGTTATGAGGATCAAATGTGGAAGATTTTTTGGTCACTTTTAAAACATTTAAACTTTTTTGACTGAGATATTGATTTTTAAAAAATGCTTAAGAAGTATTAAATTGGCTGCTCTGAAAACCCAAAGACCCAGCCTGATAATTAACTTAACTTATTGGGAATTGCAACGAGGTGTCAGAGCCAGAAGAGCCATTCGCGCTCGTCTGTCTGTCCGCTCAGTGTCGTCTTCTTGTGCCGTTTTCGGCTTATACATTTTTTCTTCACTGTGAGAAAATGGACGTGTGGCGTGAGATCATGCGAGAAGTGTTAATTGGATGAGTCTCACTGTCAGGGCACGAGAGTTGGCAAGCCTGTTGAAATGCAAGCCTGACGAGCATTCTCATTTCTACAAAATGTATCTGCAATGTTATTGCTGATTTTGCACCTGTAAACCAGAACCAAACCATTACATTTGAGTTCCTTGTGCTGCAGAGGTCCGTCAGTGCTATTAGATCAGGTGCATCCATTGTGCTGTCTTTCTCACATTGGACTGGCAGCAGAAAGGGAACATGGATTTTCTAAAATAATATCTCAAACAAAATGAAGGATTTTGTTACTAACTGCTGTAGGTCCTCCTCTACTGATAGGATAAAACGCATTCAACAGTTCAGAGCTGACTGGATTGTCAAACGTTACCAGGCTGCAAGCAAAAGACAGCTAATCAATGCCCTGTGCCACGTTCACTTTATCTGTCATTCAATATGACAATATGTCAGATTGTTCAAATAGGCACATCTCACATCGGAATGAAACTCTTTCAGAGCAGGCACTTCACACTGTGCTTCCCCAATAGCAGATGTGTTGACAGCGGCGATGATGAACGATACAAGGACAAAAGCTGACAGATGTGATAAATACAACGTCGAATGGCTAATCAATCTCATGTGGGTAGAAGGAAACAGAGGAAAAGCAGCAGCAGGGAACTCCTGGTGTGAGTCAGCAGAGGCAAAAGAGTCTGATTGGCAGCATGAACACGAGTGTGTGTGTTAGTGTGTGTGTGTGTGTGTGTGTGTGTGTGTGTGTGTGTGTGTGTGTGTGTCCGCAGACCACATGAGTGGACGTCTGTATCCAAGTGTGTGTGAAGCCTTTGCGTGGTCTCTCATGCCTGACCTTGTCTTTATATGAAGCAAAATGAACAGGGAACTGTGTGCATGTGTGCTTGTGTGTCTTTGTGCGTGTGTGTGTGTGTGTGTGTGTGTGTGTGTGTGTGTGTATGTGTGTGTGTCTGTGTAAAAACTCAAGAAAAGCGCATCCTTGCCTCCTTTTTACAGTCTAGTTACAAACACTGGCAAAAGCCCAAACACATTGAGAAATTACACACTGCAGAAACAAGTATGAAAGCAAGTGACAAATGACTGGCTTAAAAAATAATAATAACTTCACCATGGTGCAGGAGCCTGAAATGTACCGACTCCAGCTCATAGAGGAAGAAGAAAGGGGGGTGGAGGAGAGACTGAGACTATCTATTCGTCTTCGCTTTTTTCAAACAGCAGACACTCCGTCCATTTATGTCTTCTGCTCTTCAGCCTTTTTTCTTTTCACACATTCTCACCAGAAGGCCATTACCACGCCCTAGATCATCTGAGTGTGTGCACATAACCTGTGTGTGCATGTGTGTGTGTGTATGTCCACGTCAACGTGACCTACTTCACCCAGGCATGGACTTCCAGAACACTGTAGTATCTCACAGTGAGGTTTCAGTCTAAAACATGCAGAAGCCATTATTTCTTCTGCTCTCAGCATTTTCACTGGCTATCTTTAGCATCTGCATTTCAGAGTACATTTCCTCACATCCCATAGTACTCAAGGACACGCACAGTGTCCAAGGTATCAAGTATCCGCTCGAACTGTGCGCCCACACACTGCATGCACAAATACACAGCGCACATCTTCTCAGACCCATTCCAGACGGAGACAACATTCAAAGCTCTGCTTTCTGGCACTAAGAGTACCCCAGTGACTCTTGCACTCACATAACATTGTCAGATTCAAGATGGAAAGTTTTTTTTTTTTCAAAAAGGATCAAAATCGATGCAGCAGAACCAGAGATATTGTCTTATTTCATTCCATCCTTTCTTCTTCCTTGTCAAAAACTGCTGCCCATAATACAACTCGACTGCAGACAGTTCAGCTGGAGATTCAGATGTGTTATGCGAGTAGCAGCTCATCTTGATCGCTAGCCTCAAGCAAAGATGAGGAGGGAGCCACAGAGGTTTGTTGAGCTCCCTTTTTTCTAGCTTCATATCCCTGGACTCCTTTTTCAATTTCAAACTTGTAGCCTTTAGTTCCAACTGATGCTGCCTCAAGTGATGTCACTGGAGGCAGGGTCAGGTTTCGTATTTCATGCAGCTCCCTCTGGAGCCACGAAAGGCTTAATACAACTTGTTCTACATATGCAGTAGTAAACCCAAGGGGCAAACTCCTGGGCTGAAAAATGCCAACCAGAAGTTCCCAAATTGAATTGCCCACCTTTTCAGCAGAAATAAATGTTTACAGCCTGATAAGAAAAATTTGATTTTTGATTTCTTTAGCTAGCAAGCTGGCTAGCTATTACAAATGGGGAAATAGCCATTCGTGACAACTGCACAGTTGGTGACCTCACTCGAATTATATTAAGGCTTAAATGTATGCAATTTGCATTGACACCTTAAGCAACAGCTATAGCCGCCAGCTGTATAGCTAGCTGTGGGTAACCCCCTGGCTTAATTCAGCTTGCCTCAGCTCCGCCCACACTTCACCTCTTAGCCCATTTATGGATAAGATAGCAGTTAAGAAGAGTTAGGCACTGCCAAGATGGCTACAGACAGAGCCACCACACAGAGCTTCACACTGGCTCTTCAGAAGCCTGCAGGTGACATCCATTTTCTCTCACCACTGTCAGGTGCTTGCTCATGAAGGGAGATGTTGAGTCTCTGTGAATAAATTAATCAAGGAGTATGGTTTAGACCTGCTCACTTTGGAAAGTGTGATGAGAGGACTTTTATTGTGAATTGGCGCTATAAAAATAATGATTGATTGATTGATTGATTGATTGAACCATGTTTTATACAATCTATGAGTACACCTCAAGACCTGTAACCACACAATGATGCTTAAAAGCAAAGTTCCCCTTTCGATTTCAACACATAATTAGATCTCCCACTCACGTCCCATTTAATCTGTTCTATATTCACTGTATGTTGATTGGAACTAATCCTACAGGGGAATAAGCTGATTGGAAGTCATTTTGAAAACACACTGGTAGTGTGGCTTTGTGGGTGGCAATGCCAGGGCACCAGTCCATCTGTTCAACACTTTGGATCAGATTAAAATATCTGGACATCTTCTGGATAGATTAACATTAAATTTGGCAGAGACATAAATGGTCCTCAGAGGCTAAACCCTTATGAATTTGGTGATCCCCATACTTTTCCCTCAATCACCACCAGCAGCGGGTCAGAATTTCCATTTTGCCTTTGTCAATTTCAATTTCCCATCAGCTACATTGTCTCTCATCCAATCTCACATTTTGTTTCATTGGTTTGTACCAAGCACAGCCACATGAGGCTGTAACCGTTTAAACTTGTATTGGTGTATAAAAAATGTAATCATCTGCAAAATTACTTCACAAAAGTAATGGAAAAAGCAAGGTTTTTTTTCTACCTCTCAGCACTTAAATGCTTCTTAGGTGTGTTTTTACCTTCTGTGCGGTTCCCAAAGAGCTCAAAAAGAAATGACTAATTATGAGCATTATTAGTAGTCAAGACTGCAACTTGAATTTTGACCCTGAAACTGGATGAAAAATATTACGGAGGAGGTGTGGGGGTTACTCAACACAACAAACCTCTGCTTCAACTTTCTTTCACTTTCTGATTGATCAGGAAAAATACCTGCTGGCATGTGCTGTTGCACATACGAACATGATATCCATGGTTACCAAATGATCTTCCTTATAAGACCAGTTGGATTTAACAGTAGCTTAGCTTGAGCTCTACATTCGTGGATCCACTATCATCAGCAGTTGGTCCAAATCGCCTTCAAACCACAAATAATCAAGCACGGTTTGATCTGAAGACTGTCAGGAAAATCTTGTTTTTGGTTACCCCCAATGGTTTAATTTCTCACCTTTATGAAAGATGTGACATGGAAGGTTATTCAAGCATGCAGGGAAACACTGACTGCTTTTCAGGCAAATCAAGTTGGAGACATTATGAAAATATGTCAGACAGATCAGTGCATCTTGAATATTAAGTATAGTGAAATAACTGCTAATCAGCAGTGGAAATGAGTCATACTGCATTTAATCTGGCTTTTGTGGATTTTGAAAATCCAGGATAGTTTTATTTGAATAGATTTTGTTATTAGATGTTCTGCAATGTTTGCCAAATGTCTGCTTATGACGTCTCGTTGTCATCATCTCCAAAGTTTTGTCTACATCTCATATAGCCGATGCAGAATCTGCCACTACCGTCTCAACTGAGAAAATTCAATCTATGTTTAAGGCCTATATTATATGCTTTTAACAGATGTCAAAACATAGCATGTAGGCGGACAGCACACTTAGACACTTATACACACACAGGAATAATTTAAAATTCAGAGCAAGTTCAATGGGCTTGAGACTAATTACGTCCTGTCCTCACTGGGATGATAGAAAATGTGTTTGGGAGGAACAGAGATCTTGACCGGGGGGAAGGTGATTTTTGTGTATATGCATGTAGAGTATGTATATGTAGGCTATCACTTAGCAAAAGCCGAACTGAACCGAGACTGACTACAATGGAGCGTTTCTTCTCAGTATAGTTGCTATGGGTGACTACTTAGAGTGAGACCTATGAAAAATATGATGCAACATTTTAATTTTGGGTTTACATTCATGTCGGGACAGTTACAATTGTTTTTTGGGATAGTGGTGAAAAAATTGAAGCCCTGTTCTAACAGTAATGTAATGACAGACATCTAGTAGCAAAAAGAAATGAAAGATAAGTTTAAACATGTCAAAACACATTCTGGCAGAGTCATGAATATTCTGAAAGCTTCATAAATACATAATACACACCAAAGTGTAGCTCGACAGCCTGATGTTAGTTTTACTGGGAAAAAAAATCAAGGTATGGGGTTTCTTGTCTCTTTACTCCTTCGTCATACACAGTATCTCCAACAAAGCCACACAGACTTTGAAAAAATGTACTGAAATGATGCATCCCACCACATTAGAGCATTTTCAAAATTACACTGAAAGGCAGTAGCCCAGGGCTTTCTGCAAGAAGATGAAAATGTGATGACATATTTGTGACACATTAGCTCAGATGACCATTCCATCATTTGTGTTTACTGTTTACTGTCCTCCTGTCTCTCCCTGAAAGGACTAGAGAAATTATCCTCACTACTTTCTTCATATTTCATTAATTCTGACAACCCCTAATGTATATTGCATGCACACACACACACACACACACACACACAGCATTCTAACCTGTTCCTTGACGGAGGCGAGGATGGCGGAGGTGGTTTCAGACTCGGAGCCGTCTCCGTTGGAGGCGTTGAGGACGGGACTCAACATGGTGGCAGCGCTGGCAGTGTCAGACTCCACCTCAGGCACTGGCATACCTCCTGTAAAACAAGGGAACATGCAACTCTTTTACTATTATTAAAGACACTGTGACGTGCCAGCATTTACACTGTGGCTGTTACACCGACACTCTCCTACACTTGTACTCGAGGACAACTATACACACACACTCATATGGACTGTAACATGAAAGCAGAGACATAGCGAGGCTACTGCAAAATGTAAGATCACTGATAAACTACCTACTATTGGACTAAATCCGGTTCCACTGCAACCTTTCTGTGTGATGATTACTTTTTTTTTCATTTTCTCTCTGACTTATTCATGTTCAGGGTCATGTAGAGCTGGAGATTATCCCAGCATGCATTTTGCAACGGGCAGTGACACATCCTGGACAGGTGCACGGGTACATCTTTGGAACAGGAAATCTAGGCCAGTGAGAAGAAAGTGTGCAAAGTCCAGAGAGAGAACAGTGAAAGATCTAATGGCAGTCCAGCAAAAAAGTCATGGTACTACAAGCAGAGATAGATAGTAGCAGTACCAAGGTAGTACATCTATACTCCAGAGTACCATACCCAATGCACTCTGAACCATGCTCATAATGATATTTCCAGGCCTTGGGTCAACAGATTTGTACATTTCATACTAAAAAGGTACTGTACATATCTGTACATATCTGTACGTATCAAGTCTACCCCAGATGACAAGGTCAGGTGGTACCTCACATAGTAAAAGTCTTATTATCTTATCTTATTACTGAAATCTTATCAGTAATGCTTTATATTACTTTGTTAGAATAATAAAGAATATAATAAAGAATTGGAATCATAGCATCTTTTGGCAGACAACCCAACATGAAAGCATATGTTTGGCAATACTCTATAGTTTTGTAGCTTTCAACAATTTCAATGGAAATAATAAACCCAACAGCATGTTAGACAGACTCCAGACTGTCTGTGGCTGTCAGCCACAGGCCCGTGGACTCCTGCTGAGCTTTTAAAAGCATGATCCTTATAGGCATGTCATGAATATATACTTTAATTTGCCAATAACTTCCTCAAACAGCTGGTTACCTTAGTGTTTATCGACCCTAAAGAGGAAATTTATTTTTAGCAACAGATTAATACACATTTGCTGTTCTTACTGAGTACTTAGCAGGATGGTGTATGTGGGATTGAGTCAAAAATCAACTACAGTGTGTGTAAAACATGTCACCCAGTGATGTGTTTTCAATAGTTTTTAGACAATGGAGCTCAATGACAGAGATATATCAGACTTCCTCTTACTATGTAAGATTCATTGTTGGTTTGATGGTTTAAATGGCGTGTACAATAAAAATGATAAAGACCAGCTTTTTCCGTTTTAGGCTCAAGTTACAGATGTCCAATCACAATTTGGCAATGTTTATTCAATAAGGACAATAAGGAAATGTTGTCAATTAAAAATTCAGACATGCACATAATTCATTTGACTATATGACTTCTAAAAGTCAACATACTTTGTACCGTATTGAGAGTTACGGACGGTTTTCACATCACAGAACTAAATATGACATATTTCTAAACGTGTGAACCACAGAGACATTGATTTTATGCAAAATTGGAAATCTGGTAAGGGGAATCTTGAATACTTCTTTATGTCAGAACTAAAAAAGTAATCCTGATAGCACTTGAAGGACTAGTTGTAGTGCCAGCACAGTCAAGTTAATAGTACTATAGTAGCATTTGTAGTAAAAGTAATAGTTGAAGCATTCACCATACATTTTTATGACATTAAATAATAGCTTTTATCAAGATAACATCAGCAAAAAAATATCGGCTTTCCCAAAAAAGCCCAAACCTAATTTAAGAAGGGCCGGCATACACACACAAACACACACTTGCATGCTCGATGCCATGTGTCATCCTGTATTTGACCACGCGTTGGAGGACACGGGGTTCACATGTGCCATGTAATCCTGATGCGGCACAGAGCTGGTGTAACAGCTGCATCAGCCAGCTTTACACACTGATGAAAGGCTTGTCATGAGGAATCTAACACATTCACACACAGAAAAAGGCTGGCTGTCGGCATGAGGTAGCACCAGCAGAGTACTGAGGTAGAAAAAAAAAATGTAAGAGAAGCCTGTGAGCGGAGTGGAGGGATATGTGTGGAAAGCAGAGGGGAGATGGAAAGGTGAAAGGAAAAGAGGAGTGGAAAGAGAGTGAGAGTGAGAGAGCGCAGAGAGGAGGAGGTGAGGTGAGGAGAAAAGAGCGATACAACGGGAACAGAAAGGGTGAGGAGAAAAGAAGAGAGAGAAACTACTCTTGCAGGCTGCTAGGCAACAATCTCTGGTCACTGACGGCTGCTAATATGGCTGACCTGGCTCTACTTGTCTTCCATTTTGGAGAGTGTTCCTCTTCCTCTCCACCTATCCATCCCTCGTCACTAGTTCTCAACTTAAATATTTCATAACCACTCACCTTTCTACCCACACTACATCTCTTTCTCCTCCTTTCCTCCTCATGCCTCTCCACATCGCATCCTCCTCCTTCTTGTTGCCTCAATGCCTCTAAACTTCCCCTCCCCTCCTTCCCTCTCTTCCTGCCCACTTCTCTTCACTTGACCTATTTCAGCGTCTCCTCAGCTTTTCAGCACATTTCTGCTTTATTAGGCAGCGCGCAGCGGAGGGTGACAGAAGGATGATGACCCGAAAGGTTGGCAGGTTGGATTTGAACCTGCAACGCTGCGGTGCACCTGAGCCTTCCCAGCATCCTCACCCAAACCCCCTCACATGACCATGCACTGTTACTCAAGAACACTTGGCTACCTATCTGGCCTCGTGACACCACTACATGCTTCACGTTCTGAACGCCACCCCCTCTTCCCCTCTTCTTTTCTGTTTATGCTGTGCGGCCAAAACTGCATCATGTGCTGGCACGTGTCTTCCATCCTCCCCTGACACTTTCCTCTCATACCTTCCTCCCTGCCTACTTACTTCCTTCCTCCATCCTTCTTACTTCTCCTCCCTTTCCCTCTTTGCTCTGCAGGTAGTCACATCACACACGATCATTCTTATTATCACCTCTACCAATCCTAATCTGTCTCCATCCTTCTGTGTCTCACAAAAATATACAATTCTAAATCCCTCTGTGGTAGCCTGAGGTATTTGTCAACCATGAAAATGCTCACCTGTCTTTAAGCTTTAAAACGTTTGCTGTGCAGTGGCCTCTGTGATTACAGGGTGATTATAGCACATTGTCTTGTCTTAAAGACAGCCAACTGTCTTAGTAATGTCACTGAGCAATACATTCTGTTATTAGCCACCCGGAGCTACTGGTCCAGCTGCCAGACCAATTCAAAACTCAGCATGTCATTTATTTATAGTATATTTTATATATCATGTCCAGTGTTGGGTGTTACTTGTTACAAAGTCATCCGTGAGAGTACTTTTTCGTTGTAACAAGTAACGAAACGCGTTAGTTCTGCAATTCCAGTAATCTGTTATTTAGCTAGTTTTTCATAAAAGTAATCCGTTACTGGAAAAAATAGCCGTCTTTTCCTTTTGCCGGCACTAAAATAAATAAAATCCCCGAGTGTTTGCACTGTTTCTCTCCTGCTGCTTAGCAGGTGGCTGCGTGCCAGCGGAAGGTAAACCTACAGTTGTGTCTGTGCGCATGCATAACTAGCAAATTTAGTGTCGCGAGATGGCAGAGAGGACTGCATTAACTTTGTGGAAATATTTCCATTATTTTGAATTTTGGGGTGAAAAGGACAAGAACAATATCACGGTGAAATTCAATTTGTGCCTGGAGGATAAGTGCTTGTTGTATTGTTTTCATTCAAACAGCTGTGCCCAGTAATGCATGCCTCTGCCCAGTTCACTGTCAGATTGTTAGCAGAATAAAGAGCTGTTATTGTTATATTGTGTCTGTCACTCCTATAAGGCTGCAGAGTTACCGACTGTGGGCTGTAACGAAGGCTACAAAATGACCATCGAGTCAACAAATTCAAAGCTACATGTGCGGCTGGCTACATGCAGTCTGGACAACATAAGCAACATGTGCAACAAGTTACAAAGGGGTTTTACCGTCCTTTTTGGTCACTCTAAAGTACTCTAACTACGTTACTTTTCTCAGTAGATAACTCAGTAATGTAACAACTTACTTTTTAATGGCCGTAATCTTGTAATGTAATAATTTACTTTTAAAATTAATGTTACCCAACACTGATTATTTCTAATTTCACTGAATTGAAGGCAACTTCTACTTAAACTTTGTCTCATGCTGTTGAGCAATGGCAAACAGTCCTAACCGTATTGTCCTTTGAGGGAACAAGGAGTCAGTGAGTCCAAAATGGAGGACGCTATCATGGCTTTTTATGTTATTTATGGGTGTTTTTTTATTGAACCTCCTGTGTCAGAAAATAAACTGCTCAACAAAAGAAGGACATTCTTAAAATTCTAAAAAATACTCCATAGTGCAAATATATCTTGGAAAAATATGTGATTATTGTTCCATTAGCAGCCAAGCTAACAAGCTTTATAACTGACATTTAGCAAACTAGCTAGCTTGGAGAGCTTTATGTTGTTTTAAAGTGTTATTGATAGGGATAGGGAGTAAAAGGCACAGTGCAGAGATAATAGACAGAAATGCAGAGAGCAACTGTGACTGACCTGCATTAGAAGGTTCCCGGCTAGCGATATTACCCATAGCTCCCCAGCTACAGTAGTTCACAAATTAGCCCCGTAAGTACTCACTACATCACTAAGCTAGCAGTGCTAGCTACACTTTTTGATGATATTTTTCTTCTTACCTGTAGTGCTGCTTATCCATCCAGATTGGTTTGGTTTAAGTTGAGGTTTCCGAGTTTTGGAGATATCGGCTGTAGAGAAAACCTCAACAGCAATGTCACTTGTGTGCAGTTTTATGGAGGAACTATTTTCTTTCTGTATCAATGCACAGAAGGATGCATGCATGTTTTCATGGATGAGAGGCTAGCTAACTAAACAAGCTAACGTTTCAGTTCAATCAAGGAGGCCAGCTGTAAACACGTGCCTCTAGTCCCTGAGTTTTTGCACTTTACCTTCTGTGTGGTGAGAACTTGTAGTTCCGGAGAAAGAAAATAGTTCCAACATGACATGCTCATAACAGCATTAACTAGAGAAGGCCTACGTAATGATTTCTGAAGAGACATTGCTGTTGAGTTTTTTGGCACTTGAGCCCCACAGACCAGACATCTCTACATCTCCAAAAGTTGGCAACTCATACCAAAACAGTCTAGATGGATAAATCAAAATAAATGTATTTTTGATTTTGGGGTGAACTGTCCCTTTAATGCTGCAGCAGCAAAACTCCAGCAAGGGTGCCTTTTATTTCTTTGAATTAAACGTTCAAACGTGGTGTCACTGAATCAGCTACTGAGAGCCAACAGACTGGATTGTTTGTTTTCCATTTCACTTCAGTTAAGTCAGTAGGACTACAGTGGATACTGGAGCAAAGAAAACTGAGTCATGCATGCAGTGCACAGAGGAGATGGGCCTTCTAACACAGGCCACATGACCATTATGAAAAGTTAAAAAGTGGGGGCAGCTACATCTCCCTTGACAAAGACTTCTGAAGAACTGACATTTTATTTTTAGACTCCCCGGTGTACTATGGAAGGGTTGACCTGTCATTGTCCCTCACATTATGACTTGACCATACACAGTTTGAACAATATATATGACTGCCACATTTACCCATGTGTTCCTAATGTACTACTGTCAGATCCATTTGTCCATTCATCCACTTAATGTATTTGCTTGGTCTTGCACAATCGTGCTGTACTGACAAATGATAGACTGTATAAACAATTGTGAAAAGCAATGTTCTGGAGCAGGGATACAACCTGCAGTCTGAGATTAAACTTCAGTTGTAGGAGTCGATGAAAAACTGAGTGGGGAACATTATTCAAGCCCAACAAAAAGCCAGAAGTTCAGGAAAGTTTTATTTCCCCTGTTTTACAGCACAACAGAGGCTTTAAAAAATGTATCCACTCTAAAGCCTGATTTTTTGAACAGCACCATTTATGGGTGTGAAAAAGCCTTGATTAGTGTGGACAGCATGCAAAAACACAGCCTCTGCCTCCTAAAATCTCTCGAAAGGTGGTTGAAGAAGATGGTTGAAGTTTTTAAATTCTAGGTACGGCGATGTCAGTTTGCCAGCCGTACTTTTGGTCCATATCAGCAATTATTGGATGGACTGCTGTGAAATCTGGTTCTGAAATCCATCCAACATTCATGGTCCCCAGAGGATGAACAATTTGTTTTTTGACCAAATACTGCAAAACTGACATTCCCATCACTCTTTGCTGTACTGTAGTGCATATGTTGTGTGATTTTTTGCATTCTAGCACACTGCTCCAAGATGATGAACACAGTAAAAGAGAAAATGAACTGCAAAACAACATGTTAGCATGCTGATCTTAGCATTAAGCTCAAAGCACCATTGTGCCTTGGTACAGCTCTACAGAGCTTCTCTTCGATGGGTGTAGACTCTCGTTTTATGTGACTTATGTTTTTCCTATCCCTTAGTGTGAGTTGATACATTTCTGCACCAATATTACAGATTACACCACACTAATGGAGAAAGAAGTTCTGAGTCTGTGCTGTACTTGAATTCCCTCATAACTTTATCTCTGTGGATACTTATGAATGAAACATTGCACATGACAGCCCATCCAGTCTCGAACTTGATCAGAGAACTGGATCAGAGAGCGTCGGAGAGTGCCCGGCGGCCCAATTTGCCTATAGAACAAAACAAGAGAGAAGCTCTGGTTTTGACTGTGCAGACAGGGCAGGCAGCCAAATATAGGTCAGCTCAACAGACCGTGTCCAAGCCCTCATCACACAACTGACCAGTACAAAGCAGCTTTCCCCAATAACAGCCGTCAGAACTAGGTTATAGAGGCCCACAGCCCAGCTAGAGACAAGACTTTGAATATGGATTAGGCCTAAAGGCTTTATTTCACTGAAGTATAATCTTGGATTTTTAGGTCTATATTTCAGCGCCGTAATGCAGGGGTATTTAGCCCCGCATTTCAAAGCGGTAATCTCTGATATTGCTGTAACATTGTAAATGCAGCTCACGCTGCTATGATTGACATGCCTGACACAGGGAATATTGAGCTTAATCTTTTGACCCTTTAAGCTCGTCAGTCAGGTCTGAGACAGGCGTGTTTTGGTGAAGACGGAGTTCATCACATATCAGCAGCAAATCAGCTAAATGTCCATGTAGAAACTGCGTTACAGATGCACGTGTGTTGCACGACTGAACGCCTGCGTACGCGTGTGCACGGAGCACCAGAGCGTTCCCCGCGTGTGTATATATTTGTGCGTGTGCATCCCTTCTGGGATGCGTGTTTGTTATGTGTTTGACGGGCAGTCCCTCGCCGCCTCATTAAAACTTGCTGCAGTGTTTTGTTTTGGCTTCACCAGTCATCTGTCCCTTTGTCTAGACCCTGTGCCCACGACTCCGCTTTCAAAGTAACAAGACTTTAACACTTACATTAACAATGTAATTAGCGCTGTCTGTGTCTCATTGTGTATTTATTAGGACCTGCAGTCCACAGCGGAGATATGCCTTTCATTTTCGCTGCTACCCTTAAGAGTTCTGTGATGCGTGCGTGATTTTCTTTCAAGCTTGTTTTCTACAACAGCCACAGTGAATTAGACGAACTAAATTAAACATGGGGTATCAGGGATTGAAGTTTGCATGTGACTCTCCTCTGATCTGTGTTCGGGATTGAACAAAACACAGGGACAAGCCTCGGTGCAAAGAACTTCAGCAAGCGTATAATGGTGCCTTTTAACAGGATGGTTAAATGGAGCAGATTTTTATGTTGACTAATTGAGGTCAGGTACGATATACTCTAACATACTAATGAGAATAGTTTAATCAAACTGTGACCCTGTCTCCTACAAAACATGTTTACTGATAATTTGCTTTCCAACTACACTTTAGATAAAGTGACTGAGGTCCATCGGTCATGTTTGTATTGATCCAGGAAGTGTGACATCCTTAAAGCTTCGCCAATTACTGGGTAGTGATGAGCCCACAGACAATTACCATCAGACACTGCGGTTTCCCCAAGTGTTCGACCAAACACTTAAGCGTCATTCAGCTCATTGTTTTGATTTTTCCTGCAAATGTACTGCTGTGGTTCACTCTCGCCATGCTCTGCTCAGTATCAGGCGGCAGACAGACAAGGTCAATGACTAGCTGGTGAGCATAATGGCGCATTTAGTATTAACATATCCAGTATTAATAGATTAATACCACTTAAAGTACAACACACACCAGCTCATGACCCTAACTCTGGGATAGCATAACCTGCCCTATACTCCTTCTGATTGGCTTACCTTAGTATTCTTACCCTTATCCAAACTGATCATCACTCCTCATGCCTAACCAGGACAGGAAGGCTCTACAGCAGGTGATTAAAACCGCTCAGACTATCACTGGCACCCATCTACAGAGCATCAGTGACATCGGTGAAGTGACATGTCTGCACAGAGCCCAAAGGACACTAAAAGACGACACCCACCCCAGCCACAGTCTGTTCACCCTGCTGCCATCTGGCAAAAGATACAGAAGTATCCGCTGCCGTACCACCAGACTACAGAGCAGCTTCATTCCCCAACTGTGAGACTCCTCATTTCATCCTCAACACTCCATTGTCTAAAATAGATGTAGCAGGACCTTAAGGGCTTAATCAGTATTTTGTTTTTAAAACCCTTGTTTAAAAAATGACAATAAAAGTACCTTGCAACTAAGCATAACCAACACAGGCAACAAGTACTAACCAATGAGAGGCAGAGTATGGCGGGTCATTTCTTCTCCATCCTAGGAAAAACAAACTGGCCACTGGCTGTGTTCATGCATAATAACACACAATGGACATGCTGTAAAGTCAGAAGCAGTCATTAAGGTACAGTTGCCAGGGTGTGCCCATCCGGCGAGCAAATGTGATGAAATTGCCTATTTTCTGGAGAGCCAATACACATCAAAACTGGGAGATATAAAGGACAGTGGTGTATTCCAACAGGCTGACAACCTGAGATGATGTGCATCTGTGGTGCATATGACAGTTGCAGCGTATCAGTGTTGAGGCAATAAAAGTAGCCTATTTGGTTAGATTTAAGAAAACATGGTGGTTTGGGTTGAATAACCCACTGACTTTCGGTGTCACACTGGGCACAAAATGCAGTCTCCTGGGTGAGAGTCCTGTGCATGTTGCATGTATAATCTCCCTATGCGGACTGTGCCGCTCTTTCCACTTCTACTTTGCTGCTGTAATAATTATTACGGCCTCTAGATGTCTACTGACTGACTGGAGTGTACACATTTAAAAAAATATATAAAAATATAACGCCTGTTACATAGAGATGCACATAAGTTATGGAAGTAAAGGCTGGAATCTCAACCAGGCGTTTCGGGCAGTGCAGGAGCAGTGTTTTCTCTCCCTTTGGTGTGGACCTTTTCACTTTGCAGATCTTTTACATGCACTCAAATGCCACATAACACAATAAAGGAAAGGCAAAATCCCAAAAAGCATAATATGACCTATTTAAGCAGGCAATACCAGAAGCAAATATATGCCTTTTACACAAAATATTTCAAAATATCACCATTGGAAAAACACAGGTGTTAATAATATGATGAACGGTGGCTGAATTCTATTTAGCTGCTTCAGGTTCAGGACCCTGGTAATGTGCATGCTGGCTCACTGTCGCAGGCTTCACAGGTGTCCATTGTTAATGAGTTGATTAGAAACACCTGCGCTTTTCTGTCTATGAAAAGTGAAACTGCTGTAAAAGATGGCCTTAAACCAAATAAAACACATTCACAGTGGATGCTTTTTAATATCATGTTTTGGCAGTTGAGGACATGTTGAATTCTTTGTTATCTCAAGAGAACATCATCTGGGCAGCATCACATTCTTGTAAAACCAGCCAATGAAAACTGGCCTGTATGAAACTCATTTTGAAGACATGCGAGCAGACAAGCTTCATCAACCCAAACTATATGGCTGGATACAAACGTTTACAGGCCCTGCACGCCAACACAGGTGTCTTCAGTTATTGCTGATTACACATCTGCTCAGGTTGAAGGTGGCTGGTGCTCTGCTGGGAATTACACAAAAGTCCCCGGACTCCGCACTCATGCACCGTTAAGAATGATAAAGGTGCAATTTGTCAAATGTAGCAGATGCAACAAAGCTAACAGATGAGTCAGGGATGTGACGGCCCGACACAATCCTGAGTCTAAGCAGCCAAAAATACGTCAAATCACCTGTGTGGGTGCGCCATATGTAAAGCATTTGAACTGAATGACTACAGAACTGTCACTGGCAGACAATGGCAGATGGCCTCACAAGCATCATTGAGCTTTAATCACCCATCAACCAAACCTATCTGTGGTGAATGTCCAGATGCTAATGGACATTTATATTGCACACACACACTAATACACACAAACACGTACCGACTGACTGCATCCCTCTGAGTGTCACTTAAGAACAGCAGCTCTGATGACAAACCATTAAGAGGTGACTAGCCACGATCAAAATCTATCATTTAACATATATATATAATGTATTATCTCTACCATTAAAACACAAAGCCAGTGACATTATTGCCTGAACGCCTCGCTCACTGAATATGAATCCAAATCTAACGGAGTCTAAATGATTGTGTTTTCATTTCAAACGGCTATATCTATTTGTGGCACAAATGCTAATGATGCTCACTGATGTTTGTCTGTGTGTGATAGAAAGTGCTGCTGATTACATAATCAGAATAGCTGTAAAGTTCCAAGGACAGCTGATGACTTCAATAACAGCCTGGGTGTTTCACTTTGATTTCTTTTTGTCTTTATCCCAGCACAGTCATGCTTTGCGTACACTTGGCTAATTACCCAGAAGGAAGGAAGAGCATTAGTCAACCAGTATCATGTAAATATGGCGGAGGAGGCTGAAAAACAATGCGACTGACAAAAGAAGCTGTAAATATGGTCTGACAGCAGGTTTTATGGTAGAACTCAGATGTTGATGGATGATGGAGCTTGATGATGGTCTTTAAGGTTTAACAAACCTTCAGGCTCTTGACGAGACAAACACCACAGCTAATGTGGCTGATTAGACCTGTGACAAGCACATTATTAGCGCATAACAACAGAGGACTGGGCTATATTTAATCTAAAACAGAAATGCAGCTTGATCTAGTGGAAGATCACCAAGAAAAGCAACTACAAGTGAACAGATTCACGTAAAGCAGTGTAAGTAAAGCTCAATCATGGACAAGGCTCACCCCACTTCCCAATTGTAGACACCTGCAGTCTAGTCGCAGCAGGTAACTGAGATAACTCCCTCCACAGCATGCAACCTGTTTCCGGACCACTGAATCAGCTCCCATGCCTCCAATTTTATTCAGATGGAGCAACTAAGCTACTGTACACTTGTGTAAAAAAGTAAGAGAAAAATGGCTACAAAAGTGTTAACAATCGTGGATAAGATTAACATCAGTGCAGGCTGCTGTAAGAAGACAGAAATATCAACAGCTTTGCTTCTTTTTGGTTCATTAACTGCTCCTATAGCAACTGCAAGAGGAATCTGATAATCAGGCAAGACATACGAGATATTAATGATGTCATCAACGCAAAGATGAGCACTTCAACACGTTTTGTCAATGTTGCCATGATAGCAAACAGAAGTGTTTCATTCATGCTGTGCTGGAAAGATTGAAAAATGAGTTCTTGTTTGGGAAAACTTATGAGATCCCCCTTCTTGTTGCATTTGTTTCTACATTTCAGCTTGAAAGCTCATGAACACCCCAGAGTCGGATGAATGACTCGAAACTCAGGAAATGCGGCCATCCAAGGAGTATGTGAGTGCAGCACATTACACGTTAAAGTGACTGGTCTCGCCACCTGTACTGGAATTCAAGCACTCAAGAGTAACAAAACCAACATCTCAACATAAATTCTGTTTAATGTGCTGCATTCACCACAAACACAAATGTTTTGAGGGATTTGATGGTTCCAAGAAGATGACCCCAAACAAGAACTGTGAACATTTGAACGTTTCTTTTGAATCTACATTATAAGTTAACAGAGCATGTCTATGCTCCCCAGAATACAGACCTTTCTGTTAGGATGCTGCAGCCTCTCCTTTTGAGCCACCCTCAGGGCAAAATGTCATCTTTGTACACAAGACACTGAAATAAATACCAGCAGATTGGATCAGATGTACCACTGCAATTTCCTGACCTAATGGGCAGACCGCCATCAAATTTGCTGTGAAGGTTGTGTCAATATGCTCAGGAAACTCCTTTGTGGCACACTCAGTACAAACTTTTGACTTTTTTTACACTGGTAAGGCTTTACAAACCCTATTTGTCGGGTTTAAAGTCCAAAACTTTGAGCTTGTAACCTGTGGGACGTACACTCTTTTCATCTTATGCGTAATTGTAACTCTCTCAGTCGATTTACAGTATGTATGCTCACCTCCCATTTAGTTAGACTGACATTACTGATTGCAAGGAAATCGTCAGCACAGGAAAGAAGCAGGATTAGTAGCAAATCTGAGGGATTTGGTGGACCAATTTAAAAGCCAGAGAAGCAGACATAAGCAGCAGCATGATCATCAAAGTGAGAGTGGTACAGATGTATTTTTAGGGCACTGGGCTATCTGGAAGAACTACATTTCACACCCTTTCTAGTCGCAGTCTTTCAAGCTAGTAGAAAAAGAGTCGCACCAAAGAGAAAAGTTTAAGAGAGAAGAATCAAAACCTAACAGGAGTAACTTGTTAGTCTGAGCGGTGCTAAAACAACATCACAGCTTTTAAAGCTCACAGACGCAGACAGGTTGGACCAAAGCGGCTAATGTAGATTCAGATCGGCTGTGATTTCAGTGGCTTTCAATTGGCTTGTCTGGAGCTAGTCAATCACACAAAAGAAAAAAATCTTTCAGTGTATATATAGTAAGCCTTTTTATAACGAAGCCTTTTTAAGTTTTTTTCTGTTACTCCTCAGAGCCTTTAAAAACAACATATACTAGAACACAGAGTAGAACAACATAGGCCTTTACTCCTTTGCAAAACAAGATTTAATGTCCTAACCTTAAATGAAGCCATAAAGGCTGTGTGTGTTTACTATGCCCACTCACAAATGATTTGGCTTAACTGTACAACTCGCAGGGAAACTACTGTAGCTTGTTACACAGTCATGTGACTCCACAGATCTGTAGACGAAGGCTTCATCAGCCTGTTTGTCCTAAATTTAAACTTCAATCAGGCTAAAATAAACACCCAACAGAATTCAATTAGCAGTATTTCTCTGTGATCAAAGTCTGCTGTTTTAACTAGAGATACCAGCAAGGGCGCTACAGTGCACACCTCTGAGCAGCTAGGACATCTCAAAGACAATTCTCCATTTACGAGACATGAAGGACGTGTGCACAGCACGGGGGTGAATCACATCGTCAGGATAGCAGGAGGAGAATCTGTATGTGTAGTGTAGTGTGGTGCCTGGGGACAAACTCCAGATCTAAACCAGTGCCTTGACCGCAGTATTAACCTAATGTACGTGTTTTGTTGTGTAGGTTATTGGCATTTTATATTTTCTGTATCTGGAAATAGCAACTTGGTGGACTTGATGGAATGAAGTGAATTAACTCTTTGGAGGTACATTAGCTGCGGTTCCAACTCTTTGCTTTAATAGCCTTTAGCCTGCTAACATGACACATATTCCAGCAGGACACAGCAGCTAGTAACAGAAATAACACTGAGGCTACACACAGTTAGCACTCAAAGGCATTTAAGTCCAAAACCAATGGTTAGCCTGGGTTAAAAGCAGATAAGCCCTCCTCATAATAATAATGTTAGCATGAAAAAATAGAGGACATATCTCTGCTGTCTGCTAGCTGCAGCAGTTCAGAGCACAGAAAAGCCCTCTATCTAGATGTATTCGCAATGTTAGCATCTATGAAAATACTGCTATTTACTACAGATACCAGACATTGGATATATGCCACGTGTGTTACATTAGCCTCATACTAGATGCCTGAAGCAGGCAATTAGCTTCACTCACAAGGAAGATTCTGCACCATTATCAGGTGTCACTAACTCACACTGATCGAACCCCACGGCAAAATGATGAACCAAGTATCGATCACAGAGCCTGACGAACGCTCACACAAGTCGCACACAAACGGACAAACCCTTTTTGCATTTTTTTTCTGAGCAGTTTCTCTGCATGATAGCCGATCTTTAATTTTGGGATGAAAGGGAGGTTTCCTTTTTGGGATATTGAACATTTTACACTCATTACTTTTGCGATTCACGCTGTTCCTGGCACCAAACAACATCTTATCAACTACTGCTGATCTCCCAGAAGCTCAGAGTAATTGCAGTTAGTTTTTCCCCCCCAGTGTGAGCACATCTCATGATGATGTCGCTCAGAAGCCAATTTATTTATTTCACCTTCAAAGCTGACATAAAAGATAATTACCTTCAGATAATTAAGGTGGTCATTTTGACAACTCAATATAGAAAGAAATATGGACATTATATCATGGGGATAATAATACCCCACCATTCCGTTTTACTATCACCGCTTGCTGATCGTTATTATACGATTCACCATACATTATACAAGCAAGCACACAGCACATGTACACATAATGAAAAATACACACTCAAGGACATACGACACACATATGCCCCTAGCCACACACACTTTCACACTTTAACCTCTCTCATTATCGCTTCTTTTTAGCTGAGAACTGTCAATATACTAAACTATCATCACACACACACACACACACACACACCATATGTTGCTTGGTCATATAGTGAGCCAACGAAGTTTCACCTCAGCACACTGAGTCAGTCCGTTGGGGACTGACTCCAACGAAATCAGAACGCATCTCATCACAACAGCTCTAGCCTTAATCAGCGATCTGAGTGCAAAATGTTTTAATAGTGACTGCGTTCCCTTAACGTCTCCCTGGTGACAGTTACATTATGTATGTAGTTGAATTAACACAGTTATCATGACGGCTGTGTGACTTTGTTGTGTTTGCTGTACTCTTTTTTAATGTTTTAAAAATGACACTGTAGTGAGTTCGTATGTTTACTGTGCACTACTCTAATGCAATCAGTGTGACTTCGTAATCAGATGCACAGCAGGGCATTTATAAAAACAAATTACAGCAAAACTAATATTTTTTACCTGATTCGACGTTGCAGTTTATGTTGTGTGAAGCTGGGTCTAATTTAGCAGGAACGCTGCTGGAGGTGGTGATGATATTGTGTTATTATGTTTTTAAATGCTAACAATTAGTCGAATGGGAGCAGCTTGAAGTGATAAACCTACACTGAACCATCACTGGCTCTGTAGTTCCCTTCAGTTCTACACAGCGTTTTAACATCTTTTCAGCCAACATGTTGGTGTCAAAGCTCGCAGCTGTTTTTAGTCCACTCTCACCGCTCTCATCAACCTCATTTCCAGCATCAACAGGCAGCTGTTTGTGGGAAAAAGCTCTCAAAACTCTCCGTGCGCTACCTGCTCGGCACCAAAGCACTAAGTGACAAAGTTAGCTACTAGCTGGTGAACACAGTGGAGCATTTAAAGCTAAAGAGCATTTCCTCAGGAGTTGGTGAAGAGCCTAATAGAGAGAGGAGGACAAGACTGATGGATTGTAATGTAGCTCTGAGTCTCTTCGATGTGTAAATAATCCACTGCTTGCAAACACATTAGCCCTATCAACTTTTAAAGATGACAATATGTCAATGTTGTGACTGAAAAATAAATGAATGCAGGTGTGAGAAACACTAATAACAGATTATTTATATTAAAAACAACTTACTTTGACCATTTTAACAGGGCTGCCAACTGTTCAATTCAGTCTGGAGTTAGAGTCATATCTGTTAAGTCATTTATTATCATCATTATTGTCAGTTTATGGATACGCCTTCCGTGACTTCCTGTTCCTTCCACATTCTGGTGAATTAATGGAGTGATTTTGTTGCCCAAATTCAGTGACAATAGATACTGCAGGTTGATTGGGTCCAGAAAACAAGCAAACTATATTGTTATTGAAATAGACAGAAAGCCAAGAGTGGAGGAGAGGGATATAATTCTTAGCTAAACTGGTTTGTTTGGATTCTTTTTCTTTTTTTTTTTTTTTATTGATTATGTCAAAGGGGCTTTCACACATAATTTATTGATATGTCTAAAAGGCAATTTGTCTTCTGACACCTTGGCAGCAAGATTAAGCTATTAGCCAATGGTACTGTCAGATAAATAAGAGCTAGGATAAATAGCAATGCATGATGCACTCTCGTAGCATAATGCATTCATTAGAAGATGGCTTGTTGATCCCATCTGCTGGTATTTAACTAGCCTAAATGATTTGTGGAACTGTGTGTGTGGCTGTTTAGATTTTAGGTTTTAGGTTCTGTGGAGATCCGGGGCTTGAATCTTCAATCTTGAGCTCTTTGAATGAGTATGAGGTCACATGTCGATTGGTAAATGTTTCAATCAAAATAAGCGATGAATAAGCATAATAAAATAAACACTTATTATTATCATTATTCATTTAAAGTCCCCCTCTCGTCAAAACTCAAACTCTTCCTACAGTTGAATGTTTGAGCTTCACTGTGTATAATGATGTATGTACAGAGATTGACACTACAGGGCTGTTTTCACATTAAAGATTTTTTAATGTATGCCTTAATACAAGTGTGGAGGAGATCTTTCATATTATTTCTATTATTGTTATACCAAACACACTCGTGCCTACTTCAACACACACTCCCAGGTCACTTTTTTGGTTTGCCTATGCAACTGAATGGAATCCAATTCAATAGATCTGCTACAAATCCACATTTAGGAAGAGTATAATGTTCAGTCTTAGTTGACATTGTAATTGAAATGTTAATTTAACATTATCTGTATTATTGAGGCTGTGGTGATGTACTGGATTGCATTCATAATTGTAAATAGGGTGGGCAGGGCTCTGGAGAAAAAAAGCCTGATGTTCAGACTCTATATTCTTTTATGAAGGAGTGACTTTGAGCTGTTCTCTTATTTGGTGTGAGATTTGTCCTGGCAGAGTGAGAGCGTGTCTCCAAACCCGTAAAATGTTATAAAAACATGGAAAATGATGTTATACTGCTTGATTTTACCACCGAGGTACAATTACATTCATGATTTTTCAGAGACATTCTAACCTAAAAACCTCTTACGAGGAATCGGAGGACGTTTAAGACTGACAGAGACACAAAGCGTTCACGTTACCATAGTAACTCACTCTCACTCCTGCTCAGAGGGGGACAGAGAGACCCTGAGCTGCTCGGTCTCGTCCATCTGTGCGCTGTCAGTGTCCTGGCGTCATGAGAAAATGACCATGTGAAAAGTCTCTCTGTCAATATGTGAGAGGTGGCAGCCCTGATTTAAAAAGTAAAGTGGAGACAGCTAACAGACAATTATGACCAACATGAGGAAAAGATACCAAGAAAAGTAGCAGGGGCAAGACAGGGAGATGGGAGAGGACGGGGGAGGGAGGGCTGGCTCTTTAGCTGCTGTGTGTAAGTGGCAGTTCACCCCTACACATTTTACATACAGTATACAGTAAATGGTACTCTGGTCATCTTGCATAATTATATACATCTCTTGTGACAACATTTCCCACAATCAGCAGGTGGACTGAATAAATATCATGGTGATATGCACCCTTGAATTGTCTGAAATGTCTGAACGCTGATAAGGCCGATGGTGTAAAACTTGACATTAAAAGTGTGTGAATGCCTTGAATCTAGTTTCTGTTGCCTGTTGTTTCTTGTGAAGAGGCATGTTTTATAAGCCCCTTGAAATGATTTTGTTCCCCACCTGAACAATTTTATTTGTTTTCTCATTGTCTGTACGCTGAAATAAAGCAGCGATAAATCCCCGAGTCAATTCGCTCGCTTGCTTTTTCTCCGCGTTCCCCTCAATCTCCAGTTCCATCTCTTTGACGCAAACACGCAGCAAGCCTCTCCCTGTGTTCTCATACTTGTGAGGACATACTTTTGGGGAAGAGAGTTTTCACACTTAATGAAGCTTTTCACTCTTTCGTTCGGTGGAGTCGGACTGAAAGTTCTGCATGCTTACAGTTGAGACACGAAGAATTGCGATCACACAGGCCTCATCTATTACTCATGATCTCATCAAGTGGTGAAATCCTGAGGAAAGCATTTTCAAACCGCTGTCATATCAATGCAAATCTCCAGCGCGGGTTTATCCCCGGGATGTGTGTTGATCCTGGGACGGAGAGAGGTGAGGCATATTGATGAATCTGGCGGTATTGTTTCAGGAAAGTTCTTTCAAGGTCGTCCTTTAAGCGCAGAAAACTTTTGTGCTGTTTGTTTCAGATTTTTAAAAGAAATAAGGAGACTGTTATATTTGACACATCACTCGCTTTTGAGTTATTTAATGCCACAACCTTGTATGAGTGTGGGAACCTCCTGCAGTTTATCTAATTATCACTCTCTGACAGGTCTGTTCATGTGGCTCAATGACTAATCTCATTACAGAGCAGTTAAGGATAATGCACATCACCAAGAGCTGACTGACACAAATGAAATGAGGACAATCATATCAGCAGGTTGAGGGTAGATGGTAATATAATTCATTATATGGTCAAAAGTATATGTACAATTCATTTATGCTTTAGTATGGAGCTGTTTTTCATGGTGAGAGCCTCAGCTTCCTTATGCTTCGATACAGTGATATTTTAAATGAGACAGTAAAGCGATGATGTCCCCAATTTGGGGAAGGAACTGTTTCGACAATCACACTGCCCCCTCATGCAATGCAAGGTTCATTTCCTAGTTAGGTGAGGAAGAGGTTCACCGACCTGCACAGAGCCTCAACCCCAGCCTGTGCCTTTAGGATGAACTGGAACACAGAGAGCGAGCCAGGCCTTCACCCGTCATCAGTGCTCGACCCCAGCAACTCCTGATTTCCATTAAACGTGACTGTGTGGATTCCAGCTCAGTCACAGCTCTTTTCTCCAATCCATGCATGCTTTATGCACCGGCAGCAATTCAAGTCAGAAGCAATATTCAGATATTACTAGTTACTATCATTTGCAAGGACTAGGTTTCTACTGGCTGTGCAGAGTAATGCGTTACGCTACTTTTGCGTTACTATCTCCAAAATAGCTGCAGAAGGACAGCTGGGCGTTATACAATGGAAGAGGGAAATATTGTTTGGCTTCTATAGCCTCAGATTAACCTGATCTCTATAGACTATAAAACCTTTTCCTGATGATGATCCAGTGATGATCTGCCCAGATGGGTTTAGGGAGGAACCAAACAAGACGCCTCTCACTGCCAAACTGCGCTCTGTCTGACCAGAGCCAGTTGGCCTTCGAAACTGGAAGCGCTTGCTATACTCCTGGTGCTGTCCTGGGGTGAAGACTAAACAGAAAAAGGTGGAGACACTTTCATGTTGTTGGCAGCAGGTACATAACATGAACAAACATACCCAACTACATCGAGCAGGAAGAAAAGAAAAATATGCCCCCAGTCAGAGGAAGTTGTGCTTATGTTTGACGAACGGAGGTGGCAGACAGTGAGCAATGGACTTGGGTTTTCTGAAAAATGTTTTTTGACCCTTTTGATCAGTGGACCCTGACGGACCGGAGAACCATAAATTATCAAGGAATGGACTCCACTTTTTTCCGTCTCTTTTGCTCACCACGCCGGCACATCCGAATGATTTATTTGTTGTTTTTTATCGTTTCCATTAAATGAACTGAACGACTGAACCTGAATCTAACTGATCTAACCATGTATAGCATTTGACAAAAGTTTAAATATCTATATTATTATGAGCTGCTTTGAACGAGCTTAGACAGTTTGCCAGTGACCCGGTGGATCTTCATGTCAGGTGGTAACACATTACTGGCCTTAGTAACTGTAATAATATTACAGCAAATCCTATGTAGCTAGGGAGCTAACTGAGCTCAGTCACAACATTTCCAGGAGCTTCCTTCTATTTTGTCCCTACTGTTTTCTTTCACACGTTCACCATTGCACACCATTTTGTTCAACTGGTTCAGTGCCGGGACCGGGCTGATTGCCTGGCGTCTGGTGTTGCTGCTTGCAAAAACACTGAAAAACTAGACACAGTGTTTCCTTGGGTCCTCAGCAATACACTCGCTAATGAATGATTGAGTGGATGAGCTGTTGTTGAAAAACTCAACATACAGTAAGAGACAGTAAGTTAACTAGATATGAACTGACTGAAGAGGGAAAGTAAAGCTCTCCAAGCTAGAAAGTGGTCAAATAAACGTTTTAGCCCATTAGCTTAGCTTGGTCACTAACAGGACAATCATTTCACACAGTGATGCTTTGAAAAAACATCTTTTTACCTTACTTTACCTTACCTTGCCTCAGAACTGTCTGTTCTGACACGATGCTAAAAAAGTGAATGATGCAGCGACACAGCTAATACACTATGATAGCTTCCTCTATGATGGACTTTCCAGCTGTCCATCCCCTCAGTGGTAAGGACTGTCAACAGAGTTGGCAATCGGTCAACAGTACAATTGACGTAGAACATTCATTAGGATTGATCTCTCTCCCTTGAACAGACTGTGGTGTGTCCAGGCCTCCACAGTGGACACTGGAATTGCAAAGGAGATATGATGGCGCGCATTATGGTGCAACTAGAATGCAATGCAGACGCATGCAGTGGACATGTGATGGTAATGCTCTTGTTGCTGCACGGGAGCAAAAGCACAAAAAATCCCACTGGTCCTGGGCCTTAACCCCTAGTTTAAGAAACAAGTCACGCTGGCCAAAGAGCCCAACTGTGATTGGCTGAGAGTGTTGGGTTGCCATGGGAGACCCCTGCTGGTAAGCTGATGGGACAACAACAGGGAAGCTACTCGTGGTAACCTCAGGCCAGGGAGAGAGAGAGAGAGAGAGAGAGAGAGAGCTACTAAACACACAAGCAACACATCTGACCTCCACATAATGCAGGTCACTGCTAATGTGCTCTTATTGATGAATACACACACACACACTGGTAGAGGGGGATACAGAGGTCAAATAGTTTCCCACTGTGACCAATAAAATGTTGAAATGTTGTGTGTGCATTAATAAATGCATGAACACACACACACACACACACTGGTATCCACCTTTCACAGGCACCAAGTCTTCAACAGTAAAGTGAATGGTTTGCATCAATGAGCAGACTTCTGATTAGCGCTCATGAAGATCTGCTTCTCATGACTCAAACGTCATGGAGTCAGTCGTCTCCAATTTAAAATGAAAGACCTCCTATCGCTCCCATATAAATTATGCCACTCTAACGAACACAGCAATGCGGGCAATTCAGAGCTTAAGACATTAAATATTTTATGTCGCGTAATGGCACTCGCTGGATTGGAACCGCTTTGAATGCATTGTAGCTCAGTCGTTTAGCTCGACAGAAAAATATGAATTAAATAAGAAAGACTGACTTTAACGTGGGCGCTGATGTTAATTTTCTTACCTTTAAAAATTCAGAAGGGGGAACCTGAGAAAAAAAAGAAAAAGAAAACAGAAAAGCCCCAACTGTTTCAGCGCACCCTCCCAGTGGGCCGCAGACGGAAGTTAAAAGAGGAGGAAAACAAACTGTTCACTCAAGGAGAAGATACTCATCTTCATCACAAAGTAGCCCTGGTTTAACGTTTCCAAACAACAAGCTGGAGCAGCTAAAAATACGATCAACATCATGAATTATACATATTTTCCACAGATCCTCTGGGTGAGCTACGTTCGCGAGCGGCTTCACCACATGATATAATTACAGAGGTTACGACGGCGGTGATAAACACAGTGCAAAGACAAATTAAAACTTGCACTGCCCTCCTCCACCCACAAAGGAATTTAAACAGCTTGATGACAGAAGACTGCGTCGTGACAAAGCTGTCTGTGAACGAGGCGATTCAGGAGTGAAGACACTTCAAAGTTAACCGCGTTGGACTAACTGCTGCGTTTTGTCGGAGAGAGGCTGCCAGAGCGTTTGTTAGAACTAAACTCCTGAGGGTTTATATGTTCATCAGTCAAGTAAATATGTGGGGCAGAGTTGTATTTGCACAGGGGGTCCAAATCCTCAGTTTAAGGATTTGATATACCCATGATACATCCCATCAATAAAACAGAGACTGACTTTGAACTCCATCGAAAATGCCTGAGACGGGTGAGCTTGAGCCAGCTTTAGCCACACAGCATGCAACATTGTTGTGAAAACAGTCCTGAGAACGGCAGCATCTATTAATATCTGTGATGCAGCTCTCAATGTTGTATATCCAAGTCCTCTAACCAAAGAACTCACTGTATAGCTCTCCATTTGTATTCCTCACCTTTGTAACACTTCAAACCTACTTTTAACATTCAGTAGGATTCTGCATCTGGGACAAGTTACTCTAAATTGAACTTAATGTGTTGTTCAATTTAAATAAGCCCACTGCTACTCCAGTATAGAGGGTTTGAATCAGACTAAAAGTGCAGCCATGCTTGTAGCTCTCTGAGACTGTATTTAACCACAGCCTTGCTTTGAGCTACATGCTAACGTGCAAACATCAGCATGCTAGCATGCACAGAAGTAAAAAGTTAACATGCAGATGTTTACTTAGTAATGTTTACCATGTTCACTATCTTAGTATAGCATGTTTGCATGCTAAAATTTGCAATTGCACATGAAAGTTTTGCCCTTATGTGAAGTCAAGGAATGACCCGAGTACTTCCAGTTTCTCCTGACAGTGACACAAATGGCAAATTTCATGAACACCATTTCATTGTTGAGAAATATGACTTCACTTGATCAGAAATGTCATCCTGCTGCTGCTGCTGCTGCTGCTAGTATATTTTTCAGTTTACGCCCCACCGCTCACTCACAATCAGTGATCCCACTACCATGTGGTCAGTGATATGCTGCCTGATGTTTCACTTCCATAAACTTTCACAAAAGACTGAACTTCTGCATTTTAACCACTAAACATCTTGTCAGTTGTACATTTAAGGTAACGGGAGAATGGAGCCAAAATATCACTTCCTCAAATATAGTGAGAAAAAAAAAATTGGGGTTTATATTTTATTGTCTCTATAGTCAATAGAAAACAGCATAAAGTAGCGTTATGTCAAAATGGACCAAAGGCAAAAGGGGACAACAGAGATATTCATAGAAACTAAAAAACACTCAGGATAAGTTTAGCGTGGTGAATTTCCATTACTGGGATAATAACCGGCATAATCGTGACTATCCTAGTAACAGTGACTTTAAAAAGCTGTATAGGTCAATAACATACAAATTTCAATTGAAATGATATATATTGTAAAAATTATATAATTATAACCTGCGATATCGGCATAATGTACCAAAATTATTTTATTTTGAAGACAAAGCTTGTGTTGATAGCCCAAAAGTATAATTCCATCATCTCATGAAAAGAGGAAACTTTTTGCGTGGCTCCTTCAGCCTTCCATACATTCTCAAGACTTGGAATCTAGAAAACAGGAAGTAATCAATGCATTAAATATGAAATACATTCAGCTCGATACTCTCATGGTGTATCTCTTCTTCATGGTGTATCCTCCATCTCTGCAGCTATGCACGGCATTAAAATTAATATGATCAATTAGAAATCCATTTAAAAAGATTTTCTATAGCAGCATTGAGAACATGTTCATTGTACAGTGATATGTTATATATACATTGATAACATAACTTTAATAGAACATTGAGGGAAGAAAAAGTTCACCATGAAGGAATTCAGCCTCCGGTACAAAGGTTTCCCACTGCTATTCTCAGCACTGCGAGCATCACCATTACCACCCCAGAGCACTACTAGCACACTGGCTAGTTACTGTAGCTCCATGCATAATACATCAGCTCGACATTGAAAGGGCATTTCTCAGAAGAAATGACATCATTGAAGAAATCGCTTATGGAGGGCGGCATCAAAGAGGTGCAACTGCCCGCGGCGCCTGCCCCGGACCATGGCTAAAGCTCCAGTCTGAGCATGAGAACAGCAACATCAAACAGCTGAGATGACTGTGGTTTGGACAGCATGATGCAAGTTAGGACACTGTGAGAATGAATGAAATGTCAGGAGGCAAAGAGCTGTTCCAAAGCACTTCCAAATATCGGCTTTGCCTCTTCAGCACTTCTTAAACGTGGGACTTTTTATGTCTTTAAAAAACAGGGGAGAAAGATTGATTTTCTATATTTCATAGTTTCAAAAGTGGCAGGCCAGGCTATTTCTTTATCTTGCATCACAAATCAAATTCTTCCTCCATGTCTGGTTATTCTTATCTGATGTTCTGATGCTGCTCTGGCCTGACAGTGCTGGCATGTTACGCAATTCTGAATCGCATCAATAAAAATCATCTTGCATCAGAAAAGTACTATAGTTGATAATGTTTAAAGATGAGTGTTCCCCAAATATCCATCCATTTATAGTCACAGATGTCCCTTTAACCCACATTAATTTAGCAATAGCAGTGGCTACCCATTTTCTAGGCCACTACAAGAGAACCAAGTAATGATTTCCAGCCTTGTTTGATTCTTACTCACAGGTCAAAGCTTCATCTAAACATTACATAACATAACTGAAATGATTCTTTAAGCTGCGTGCCCACTTTGACTTGGCTCCATTTTGGCTTCTTTTCATCATTATCTCCAGCAGAACAGGACACGCTGTTGCATTCCCAGCAGCGCTGATACATTTTAAGCAGTTTCTGCAAAACATTGCTGAGCTGCAGACGGGTTTGAATCGTCACAAAGCGACAACAGAAAGCCACGAACCAGTGCTTCCCCCAAGCATCTGTTTAGCTCTGTTAGTTAAAAAAGGAAAACTGATGGCCAGAACTCATTTAGCTTCTCACTATGGATGGGACTTGTATATACGGACCGGCCTGTCTGATGCCATTGCCGTGACATATGTGCATCCTAAAAATTGGGCGCAATTCCTCTTTAGCGAATGAAAAAATGATGCCAACTCTGCCCTGGAGTGTATGTGGTGTGGTCGCTTTCTCTGTCTTTCTCTTTCTCTCTTGCAGTGCTATAAATAGTGGAGAGTGCTGCTGTCTCTCATATTTCATGTGTCACTGGCTCCCACAGTCACTGGTGAAGAATGTTCAATGCGTACATACATAAAGCCTCTTCTTGCCTCCTTTTACACTTGTTTCCACTTCCTCGCTCTCCGCACTGCTCTCTAATAATCTCTCCTCTCCTCTACTATGCTTTAACCTAGGAGGTCAGGCCTAAGCCTTGTGCTTCAAGTGGCAGGGGACTAGATGTACAGTACATGTAGGGCATTTTAAGTGGCAAAGAAAGAGTAACGATTTCCTCCTATAATGATTGTGGTTGTATAGGCCTTTTTGAAATATGCTGCCAGTTGTTAACTTAACGTTGTGCAGCACTGACCCAAAGTTTTGCGCCACAACCAGGAGGGTAAATGCACATAAACATTGTTTATGCACCTTATGCACCAACATATTGTTCTCATTAAAGTCCCCATGGATAGAATGCTACTTGCTCAGGTATAGTTGCGTGTTTCCTGTAAAAATGGGCAGCAGTCAATAGTGCAGAATGCACATGACGGACATTTGTGGTGCCCAGAGGACGAATCCTACTGACTTTGATCATCCCCTGACATTTCCTCTGATGGTGACATTTGTCATTTAAGTGAATATCTCAGGAACAACCAGATGGATTGTCATCAAATTTAATATAGGCGATTGTGTACTTTCAGCTGTACTGCTAATTAACAAGCATGCTAAAATGCTAAACTAAGGCGAAGATAATTACAATTCATTACATGTTAGCATTGGTGTTGTCAGCGTGTTTGGATGCTGACGTTAGCATTTAGCTCAGAGCACTGCTGTGCATATGTACAGCCATGCAGTGCTGTTTGTGTGGTGACATATAGGTCTATCACTCCATCACAGAACTCGTGGGCCTCCAGTACAGTAACTGAGATTGGGTAGGGTTCACTCTTTTGTTCTTGTTGGTTTTACCACTATAGACCTGCCTGCAACCACTGTCATATGCAGCATATGCCTGTAAATGCAACATGACTCTTTGCATCAATATGTGTTTGTCAATCAAATGCAATAAATAATAATGTAATGTGAGTCACAAAGAGGAGAGTAGGAGTCGCACATATCCAGGTCTATAATATAAAGGTCTAGCACTGCAGATAGACAAACATCCAGCTCATTATTGTCTGATCAATGTCTTCCATTAATTAAGCTGAACAGCAAGTTAGCCGACGGCACAGTGTTATTTCCACGCAACAAATCAATGGGATTCATTTATTTAGCCTGAAGGCAAGGATAAGTGAGGACACTGTGAATTTACTACAGCAGCTGAGAGGAGTGCAAATAAGGAATTCCCAGCCTTAACTATGAGCACATGGAGTGCAGTATGTTAGCCAGCTGAGCGAAAATCTCTGAGGGATTTGACCCTTAGCCAATAAACTGCAGAGTCTCTTCATCTCTCAGTCAGACACAATGCTTAGTCATCAGGGCGACGCTCAGCTCAACCTGACAAATCCTTATTAGTCAAAGTTAAAAGGTCTGAGAGAAAATATTTCCTTTGAGCTATGTTCACAAGCTCCTTCTCCGTGTGTGTGCATTCGATCAACAGCTGCCAATGCTGGAGCCGTCTTTGCCTGGCTAGTTCTGGTTGTAAAACACCCGAAAAAACCCAGCATAGCTGACAGAGAGCGCCCGATAACTGATTTACACCAGTTATAAAAAGACACAAGCGTCTTTGATTGTGTTTCATTTCCATCTCTTTCAATTCCCCGAGTGTAAACGTCCTGTTTTCTTTCTGGCTTCAAAGCTGATTAAAATACCTCAATCTTCTCTCCGTCCCTGATGAACCGACAAAAGCAACAACTTCAACAAGTTCAATCTGTATTCTAATGAGTTTCCAAGGACTCGGGGTTAAATATAATCATGATGTAATGGTACTTTAAAGATGATTTAACACCATGAGATGATTTAGGATTTTAGGGAAAGCCTTCATATGCTCAATCACTAAAAGGTGAGTGTCAGGTGGGTTTCTATTGATTGCATCTGTAGCCCCAGCGAGGCTGATCAATGGCAGCAATCCTTTTAACTAATCCCAAATCCAGAGCAGTGCACAAACAGCAGGGGCGTGGCCCTGTGATCTGCGGGTAATTTCACAGGCGATGACTGGAAAAGACATCCTCATTATTTGCACTGTTTATTTTGTGTCTAAATATCTCATAACAAGACCTTTCCAGCTAATTAGCTCTGTTAATGTTTTTGCATATATTTCCCTGGGAAAAAAAGTGCTTTTTTCTTCATCCTGGGTAAAAAGGTTTTTTATTGTGAGCAGTGAAAGCCATTTGACAGGTCACTAATTGCTGGGGCTGTTTGATGGATCAACAAATCCGATGACTCATGTCGTCTTCAAGCACAAAAGGTCCTAATGTTTGCTAACTCATGAGCTCATCCTGGCTATTGTGGTGACAAAATGTCAATGAAGGTAGACGCTGTTGTTAAGGTTAATGGACACAAATACAAAGAGCAAGTGACAATAAAGCACAGTGACCCTTCACTGGCGTAAATGGCCACCTTATGTCTGGGCATGTCTAATAAAGAATTTTAAATAGAACTAGATCGTGAACCCAAATATGACCTGTCCAGAAAGTGAAAATTGTCCCGGTCCTAAATTATGTCCATTTTCACTTTGTGCTCCGACAACAGTTGAGCAAGCTCGGCAACCAGATGAACCTCGCCTGGGCCATACACCAAGAACGTTGTCTAGCTTCAGGTTTACTTCCTGGTTGTGTGGCTCATTAAATATGCTTAGTAGTTTCCCCTACTGGCCCTGCCGTTGAGTTCCCATGGTTTAAGGTCTTAACCAAAATATTGGATTTGAGCCGACCATGGCTCCCCAGATGAAACGTAAGAGACAATCAAAGTTATTACAAGTCATCATGCGGGGAGCATGAAAGTCTGTAGCAAATTTCACAAAAATCCATCCATCAGCTGTCGAAATACTTCACCCAAAATCACAAATATCAACGTGATAGTGGTGCGAGAGGAAGGGTCAAGAAATCCTCTAAGTTTTTGGAGTGAATGTCTGACCAACATTCTGTTCCATTTCAAATGGAAGTTGATTGCCGCCTGCAGAGGCTAGATGGAAGCTCATGGGATCACCAAATACATTAAGCGGTTTGAGCGGTCAGTAGACTGGAAAAGCACTATAGAAAAGCAAGTCCATTTACCATTTACCAAGGATTCATCCAGTGTAGCCACACATTTTCACTTGACACAACACAGGTACTTTTGCAAAGACAAAAGTATAGTATGGACTAGAAATGTATCCAAGTGGAGCACAGTGGCCGTACATTGACACTGGACATGGATGAAAACTCTGCTAGTAGTCTCCTACTGGGCTGGAGCTAAATCAACCTCACTTCTCCAAAGTACAATGACAACTAATGGACACAGTAGAGCGTTCAACGAGGAGTGCTGCACGGCTGCCTGAAATCTTTGGTTTGCACCCGTCTGAATGGGACACCAAAGTGCTGAGCAAACCTTTAAGATAAAGAGGAGATTAGCTGCTGTCAGGGCGCTGGCTGGATGTGAGTACAGCGCATGAAGAGGCATTAAAGTCAGACAAAGCTCGGGCTACACTGGCCTGACGCCACTTCCTCAACTGCACGTGTACACACACACACACACACAGACACACACACACACACACACCCATACAAAACCTGCAAGCATGCAAATGTTTGCACAGGGTTAGCAATTAATGAGGGCTTGGGGCACCCAAATGCCCTTTAAAGTTTAGAAAATGCTTATGAAATAAAAACTGTCCTTGAAAGTGAGAAGATATCATCCCCTCCTGTTTTCACTTGTGCATTTTATTTATTCATTTTTTGCATTTTATCCTCTCCATATGTAATTGTTTGAGAGGTCTTTTTTTTCACAATTTCCGCTTCAGCTAATTTTTAACAGTGAATTTAGGGTTTGACAAATGAAAGAATTTTTGGTCAGATACAATCAAGGACAACGCCTGAAGCAAAAGAGTACACTGACACTGTGCAGTCTGCAACAGACCCCACACAAACCACCATGTCAGCAAAACATTCAACAACCAACAGGGTAAAAAGCAAAAGCAATGGCGCCAAGGAGGGTGGGGATGGCTGAGGACAAAGAGAAAAAGACAACACTTTCACAAATTCCGGTCACTGGGAAATGTTAAAACAAATCTTTGAGGTGCAATTTCAGCGTTTATTTGCCAATGTGAAGTGGAAATGTATTGTTTTATTAAACTGGGTAAAACAAGGACAAAAGCCAAAAATAAAATCACAGGAGAGCAAACAATGCCCCGTGCAAAACCATTAACTTCACACCCAGATGAAAATTATGTGGAAAAATCTGTATAAATTCATCTTCTGCCAAATCCAAAGAACACAGGCAGTAAAATAAAGCCAAGTGAGAATTGTTCTCATCAAGGTGATAAGTGATGAATGGGTGTTGGACCACCACAATCTGTCATTTTTTCAAAAACTTCACAGCTCCAAAAGCTCTGCGGGACATAATGGCTCTCTCTCAGCAGCATTATGGAGAAGAAGCTCATTTGTAATTATGTAAGGCCCACTTATACATAAGAGTTCATAAACGCTAAAGGCATGCGAGAACAAAGAGTTGGCTGCTAGGCTGCAGCCAGTCCTCGTACGCCCACCCCGTCAACAACGCACACACACAAACACACACACGGCGCACGCATGCGAAAAAAGGCAAGGGCAGGCAAAGTCACACTTACATTTAAGCACACAAAATAAAAGAACCAGCTCTTTTCAGTGAAACAGATGGAGTGAGCAGGTAAATAAGCATCTAGCCCTATAGTGCACAATGTCAGTCCTGTTCAGCCCTCTGAAATCATGAAGTGTAAATAAAGGGCAGAAAATGAGCGTACTTGGAGAAGAACAGAAAGAATAGACCGTAATTCTGTATTTTGGAGAGCTTTGAGACCATGCTTTGATGGAAACAATAATCAAAACAAATTTGGTAATAGCAGTGGTATTAAATATAGAGTACATACCAGCACCCATTCTCTAACTGAACATTCATAATACAGTACCAGCTAAAAAAAAACAACTGCCCACATAAACGCCCTTAAATGTGCAGTTATCTATGTTCTTGCAGTAGGCCTAACACATTACTTTGTAAAGCATTATGTTATGTATGCGTTATGTGATTACCTTTTTCAGTAATGAATAGTGCAAGGGATAACACACATACAACTCTCTAACTTAAAAAATGTTGTGTTCTTAGCTTGTGTGCTAATGTTAGCTACAGGTAAGTCAGGACTTCTGGAATGCGACGTGCAGTCAGTGGGGTTAATGTTAAGAAAGCTGTTGACAGTCAGCACATGACTCCAAAAAGGGGGATGGCTCCCTGTTAAACCAGATGTTTTAAGTAACTTGTCCAACACTGTTGCTGTACTGGTTCATTATAATGCTTGTATACCTTTGTAAAGATGTTTAGGCATTTCACCGCTAGCAAGGGAGCTCTGGGGCTAGCTGGCTAGCATGCTAACTTCAGTAGATATCTCTGCAACACAATATATAGAAGTCATAATGTCAAAATGGCTATTCCTTCACATTATGTTGATAATTTGAATTATCTTTTAATATATTCAATTGAAATTCTTTCTTGTTTCCAGCCACAGCAAGCAGCTGTTTTCAGTGAAAGATCTGATAAACATTGTTTGATAAGTGCACAGCAGTGGAACACACGGATTGCTGACAGAGCAACTAATTGCTAATACTTGGACATATTATAGCCTTACAAAGCTGATGTGGCTAAGTTTTTCTGTTCAACTTGTTGTGGAGTTCTGCAGCTTTAATGAGATACCGGTTTAAATGATCATTTTTCTAGTTTTAGGATTCATCGCTACAGCTGCTAAGTTTTAATACGGCATTAACATTTGAGGAGTTTGGCTTATACTGAATTTAAAAAACATAGTTTTGTCAAGTACGTTTGGTGTTGTTACTGACATCTGCCCAAATACATTTCTAATTTTAAACATCAACCAGCCATTTCCAGCATTTTCATTGTTAAAGTAACGATTTTTTGTAATGACCATTCAGTTGTTTTAAGAATAGGCTACATATGGCACACAAGTGAATGTGGTTTTAATATTTGTCACACGTGTTGCAGAAATGCACATTTGTCCACACAAAAACTTACAGTAACAGACCACGTATAACTCCCACCCACCCACTCACTCTCTCCCTCACACACTCCGAGCTAATTGGGAGTCGCCCCTCGCTGACCTCCTCTCATACACAGAAAGAGTCATCGCCATGACAGCAGGGTCTTGCTCATTATCCCCAACAAGGGTCGGCCTTGTTCAAGTCCAAACGCACCTGGCTGACATCACAGCAAACCCTGAGTCCCTGTTGCCACGGTAACCACAACTTGGCAACCGCAACTTGGCAACGTCCCACTCCACGGGGGATTGATTGGGTGAGCAATGCAGTGAGAGGTGGATTAGGAGGAGTATTATTGTCTCCCTCGGTGCAGAGGGACACGCGAGGTCTGAGCTTTGCCAGACACTGAGAGGATGGTGGACTCGCTGAAACAATGATGACAACCCTGGCCCTGAACTTAACACAGCGATGAAAGATTGCCTCTCATTTATCCATTACTCATTAATTTGCTAATGAGCTGCAGTGATTAAAAAAACACTGTGCTGTTCTTTTGGCAGAGCAGGCGGAGGCTTATTCCATATAGTTTTTGATTGCTACATGATATTATTCGGAGCAGAGTGAGACCGAAATGGTCACATTTTTACTCAAGTGTCTGTTTCATGCACAACCAAATAGATGCCATGGTAAATATAGGTGCAAAGTGATTTTGCAAGTAGAGTTTTCTGGCTGCAAAGTGCACACTCAACCATCGAGTGAAATGAACAAAACTCAAGTGACAAAATGATGCGTCCGACAAACAACCATTGCCCTCTCCATAGCTCCTGCTCTGCTCCTCTCTCCTCTTAGGGCAGAGGAGAAGAGGGAAAACCACTCAGTGCCTGAGACAGGGAAGCAAAGTGCAGCTCTTATTTGTCATCATCCATTAGTGAACCAGTCGGACCCAAAAGTGGAAGCTGCCGAGAGAGGAAATGGTCCGAGGTCATTCTGTTGCCTGATTTTTGCACCTGATCAGTGCTACAGGTATCACTATACTGTGTATACAGCATGGGTCAACACTAGACCTCCATCAGCTACTCCATTCAGATGCACTCTGGTTTTAGTTCTCCACTGGCTAGTCAGGTAACCTGGTTCCTCTCCACTGTAAATGTAGGAAGTAGCATGCTCTCTATGCAGCGAAATGCAAAGTAAGGCTTTGTAGGTTGGATTGGTGGATTGAGTTGAATGCAGATGACCAGGTTTTGCATCCAGTTACAGACCTGCATTTAAGAATTTCCTAGCACTGTGTCTAGGTCATGTCTAGGAATGGTTCTATATGTTCTGCTGTTTGCCTGAACCATGTGCAAAACATTAGAGTATCATCTGCAAATATGTTCATTTTCAATTGTGATTGATGAGGAAATCTAAATAAATATCATTTAAAACCGGAGTGGAACAGACACCAAACCTTGAAGGACTCCTACATTAAAACTAAAAGAATCTGAATGTGTATTGCCAGTTACCACACACTATAAAGCTATACAGTTGGGCAGTTTATATAAGATGAGGAGATTAAGCATATATAAGGCCACGTAGAGGTCAACAAACAAGATTGCACAATGTAGATGCAGTTATGCAACATTATTTTTCAGTATGGCGGTAGCCACAACTCTACAACGTATGTAGTTAATATTTATTTGTTCTACATCTGTTGCTAAATTTCCTATTTTTGTGTTTTTATATATACTGTTTTAAATTAATTATTTTACCATTGCAATCATTTCTTTTACAAGTTCTTACACCTATACCTTTTCATTAATATGCTTCGGCAATTCTAACGTTTAGAACAGCGCTACGTAAATACATTTTATTTCCATTATTACGCCCTGCGAGTAAACATGAGCCATGATGGCGCTGACTTGTCCTGCTTTTTGCATCTCCCACTGTGTTTCTGCTCTGAACGGTTCAAGGAATAAAGAGGTTGTGGACCGGGCAACCTATCTTCCCCATCTACTGACCGAGGGAGGGGGGGGCGCCAGCTGTGATATGAATCAGATGCTGCCATGATTGGAATACAATGACCTGGTCACACACAGCCTCTCTCTCTCTCTCTCTCTCTCTCTCTCTCTCGCCATGTGTCTCTCTTTCTGAACAAGGTTATCAGCAGAGATTATCGGGTTAGGACAATAGATGGCTATTCACATCGGAAGTGAATGGTTTTGGCACATCTCACATAGGTCTGTGGTTGATTTAAAAAATCAAGAACCGGAGAAATTTTGTACGCAGATAATTGTCATTTTTATATTCCTATTATTGTTAATGGTTGTATTAGTAGTAGCAACAGAATGACTTTGGGCTATGGAAATAATCATGTTACATATCAGGTAATATCAAATATTTTGACATTATTATATGTTGCAAATTTACATAATCATAATTAGTAGCAGAACTACTCTTATTTGTGTCACTATGAAGAATTCCCCAGTTAAATACAGCTGCTTCTTCTATATAATCTTACATAAAGTCTACAGGGGGTGGATGGAATAACATAACCACTCGTAACAACTTTAACTTTGAAGTTACGAAGGCATGCTGCTACAGAAGTGGGTCAGATGATGTTTCATTCTAATTAAGTATTTGTCAACCCCCCTATGCACTATATAAAGTATGTGTAGTATCCCTGATGCCTCGTCTCAACTGGTGGAGGCTGTACTTCTTTCTAACTGCAGTTTGTTCCTGATTTTTAACACTGTTCTCTTTGAGGTAATGAATAATTTAGCAGTTTTTGGGCAGATGCGGCAGCTGTTTAGGCACAGATGTTCTAACCGCTTCCGACTTCCTGTTAGTTGTCACATGACAATCGCACATTAAAGTGCTGATTGCCACACCTTTTTATCAATAACAAACAGTTCTAATTGGCATGCATCCTAATTCTTATTCACATGTGAACCACTCATTGGAAATAGGCTACTTTTTTTCAACTGGGGTATATTTGTCATACCAAAAGCCTCGATATCGATCTTGAGACAATATTCGAGGGATAACAGTTTGTGCTTTCACAAATATTAACAAGTAGAATCTGGTAAGTTCAGAAAATGACATCACTTTACTGTTTTGCAGCCATGAAAAGACACACTTATGCCATATTATTGTTATAAGGGTTTACAAAATCTAAAACCATATTTAGTCGAGTATCACAATATTGATATAGCCAGCCAAGCCAGCCCTACTGGTGATAGTAATGCTGTAACACAACAAGTTAATTGTTGAGATCCTGGTTTAAATTCGACAACATAGTTGCCGGAGCTGTGCGTGAAAGCATGCATGTTTCTGATTAGTTGTGCTGATCTCGCTATGTCCCATATTTCAGCAATTATTTTAAGTAAAGTGTTATTATGACCATAAAAATAGTGGCCAAATCTACTAACATACAGTAAAACCCCTGTTGTAATAAACCTGAAAAATGCTGTTTTCATTATTTCCAATGGTAATTCTCGCATCAATCATTGAACATAATCAGTTCAGATATGATCCACCTGCTGGAATCCTAACCCCAACCTTAAAGTTCAAACTGCGCCTGTGGTCTATCCCTCATTACTAGTTTTCCAGATTAATTGCATTAGTCTAGACCAAGAGATCAGAAGGTACGACATATTTTGTCTGCAGGTGTTGTACAGGGGCAGTGATTTATGTCTCAGATCTGTGTCAGTGAAAGGTTATTAAGAGTTTGTCCACATCACATGTACCATCTTCTTAATATAAAAACTTAATGAAGCCTGTTGAGTCTGCAGCAGCTGAGGCGAGACTTCGGAGAAGGGTGATAATACGCTCTTAACACTTCTCTGAACCGTGGCGAAGTGCATTACTTTTCAGACTTTTCATCAGGGATGCAGCTAAACGGTCACTCCACCATCCACCATGAATCTTTGGCAATTAGGCAGAGAAATGGAGAGCACGGTTGGGGTGGGAGGGGGTGGGGGTAGTCTATTATACCCCAGAGTAGCAGGTGAATGTAGTATGAAGACTTCTGGCTTCCTGTACTGCTGCTCAGCGTGTGACAGGAACGTGTGCAGCAACATCTGGGAGAGGAAGCTCTTTGATCAGTTAAATGTTGTGTGACGAGAACACTGGCTGGCGGTATCACCTGTGTGTGTTTAAGTGTTTCGAGCTCCGCTTTGAGATGTTGCAGATCTAGCTTGTAGCAGTCAGTAAACTCAAGCTGTTTGTGTGCACTCTGGCAGACCAAATGAATACTGCAGACAAGGAGTTGAAACTGTGATCGTGTTGGTGCCAGAGAAAAGAGCTTGTATAAAAACACTGATGATATCTATTTTGGACTATGGAGCCAGATAATGGTAAATGAGTGGTTCCCAACATCAAGGTTGGGACCCCTCCAGAGTTCGCAAGACCAGTCTGAGCAGTCGCTGTGTTTAAATTTGGTCATTTGTTTTTATTATGTATTATGAAATATGGGACAGCTCTTTACGTCTCTAAAAAGAATTGAATCAACCTGAGAAGGTAACGTCACTCGGCAAAGAACTCAGACATTTGAAACCTGTGACAAGAAGCTAGAGTTATACATTGCTTTGCTTTAAAGATATAATATGTAACATTTCCACATTAGAATGGTCTATAGACGACTACATCTCTGTTAGTTGTGTACTGACATGATCCCAAATGTTTCCAGCAGGGTTCAAACCCAAATAAATATAGTTTAGTTCACGTAATGGCACATTTCATTCGGGCGCCAGTTGGTATACAGTAACTTCAAGAGAGACATCGTGATACATAGATTTTCATCGGCAGTGGTGGTTGTTCAACACTGAGGATAGCATCTCTCATGATGCAAGCTACTTTAACAGCATCATCACACTATGTTGTTTGTTTTCGTTGTTTTGATTGAGAGACCCCGCAGCAGAAATTACATATTGTACATTTCAAGCGAAAGTTTGGCATTTTGGGAAAACTGCTCGTTGTTTTCTTGCCATTAGTTGTTAACTCACTTATCTGTCCTTTAAATATGAAGCTGTTATCATGTTGATCTCACCATGCAACCAGCTGAGGCTCCAGGATTTACAACCAGCCAAGACATTATCCCACACATAACCCCCTATTTAACCAATTGTTGTTTTTTACACTCAGTCTTTATGCTAAGCTAAGCTAAGCTGCTGCTAGCTGTAGCTTCATATTTAACAATATATACGACAGTGGTAAAGATGCTGTTGTCTAACTCGATTGATAAGCACATTTCTGGAAATGTTGAAGTATTCCCCTAAGGGAGGGCAGCCCAAAATGGGGCCCGCGGGCCAGAGTTGGCCACCACAAGGCTCAATTCCACCTGGCAGATGTTTCGAATGAAAAGAAATAAAAAATTAATGTAAAAATAATTCTAATTATATTTATGCTGTTTATTTGTTGGTTTATATGTAGGATCCTTAATTATGAAGTACCATTTTGCTTTTGGCCCATGGCCCACCATTTTGAGTTTTAGCTCTCCAAGTAAAACATTTCGGGCACCCTTGCTTTAAAGGGTCGCATGCCAAAAACAATGGGAAGCACTGTTAAAAGTGAAAGTGAGTGCAAACACTAGAACCCTTAGAAACAACTAAATAATATGAAGAACACATATCTACCACTACTGATCCATTTGGATTGGTTCTAATGTTAAGGGGCTGTTGGGCTCTCCATTGGTCAGGTGGGTGGTTGCATACTTACAGATCCAGAGGTGTAAAGGCAGATAAACTAGTGTCAATTCTCTTTTCAACCACTCAATAAATATTCACATATCACCATCACCACTTAGCGTGGTCCAGTCATTTCCACGCTGCCATACCCACTGATCTCTGTCATGTTTTCCCTCTCCAACCTAATGGAAAACATCTGCTACAACATACTGTAACATGCACAAACAGGATGGTCAATCTGAAATAAGCTGTCTGTTTAAGCAACTTAATAAGACATTTCACTGTCAGACACAATCTGCTCTGCTGGTCTAATCAGAAGCCTCGCTCTGGCTTCCCCCAACCCCCCAACGTCCATCACATTAAACTTCTTATTAGGGCTGGGTAGCTCCTCCATCTTGGGAGTGATCTGTGATGTGGAGCACGATAGCCCATAAGAGGAAAGACTGGAATTAACTTTAAATGAGGCATCCTTAACTGCCATGCAACCCACAGTGACTGGAGATCCTGTGAAGGCTATTTCAGTAAGCAGGCCTTATTTTCTGCCTGGTCACAGAGCAGAAATCCACAAACAATCAACATGAGCAAACATCATGGTGCTCTCTGTTGAAACAGTAGTCTTGGCAAAGTGATGAATGAGATTAATTACTCTACAGTGGGGAGGAGAAACAGCCTGGAGCTGATCACAAACACACTGTGGTGTTTTTTAGAGATCAACATGGAGCCATTCAAGCAGGCAGGCAGGCCGGAGCTGGAGCACACAGGCAGCAAGGTGCTCTTCATCCAGTCCACATGCCTGGTGATGGCTGAGGGGAAACACTCATCCTGCTCGTCCCAGCGTCGCCCTGCACAGGCAACACAAAGACGCTGCAGCCGCTCACGAGGAGCCGCTGTCACTCGCGTTCATCGAGCGAATATCGCTCCAATTTCGCTCAGTCTGGAAGTAACACCGTTTTCGCATCAGCCAAACCCCCTCCTCCCTCCTCCGACCCCCACACACCCCGGCCTCGGATGGAGGGATGGATGGATGGCGAGCGAAATGGGGGGGTTTCCATTTTCAGTCCACGCACCACAGCCCTTTAGCGCATCATAATACCAAAAAGGAAAAGCAAAAAAAAAAAACACAATCCACACCACGCCTCGGAATAAACTCACACAAAATAGCGAGAAAACATCTGGCACACACTCCGAACAAAACACAACAGCCAGCCATATTCCCGGCAGGCTGTCACATTCAAGCGTTTTTCAAGCATTCGCACAGATGGGAGGTGTGAGACGAGCGGAATGAGGAAACTGGAATGACATTGCGCCTGCTTACTGTAAAATAAATTCCCTCGGGGGATGGAGAGCCTCCTTTTCCCTCTTGACTCCCCTCCTTTCCGACGTGCGAATTCCCCCCGAAATTCAGACCATGCAGAACAGGTAGTCAGTCATTCCACCCTGCGAAGTATTTCGGTCCAGCGCGGCGTGCGAGAGGAGAAGGCAAGCCAGCATCCGAGAGGAGGGAGAGCCAGCTGTGGGGAGGAAATGAGGAAGGAAGGAAGGAGCGGCCGGGCCGGAGCGCTGCGCACAGGAGAGGAGGCAGGGAGAGCGGCAGAGGTGCTCTCTCTCTCTCTCTCTCTCTCTCTCTCTCTCTCTCCTCTAGTTCACAATACAACATCCCCCCATCCCCGCCAGACAGACTGACAGACGGCCTGGGTACCAGTGTCAGCAGCGACACCCACCGGTGATGAGAGGAACTGGTGTATGGGGGGTGATTAATGCCACCGGGCGGCAGCGGCAGCTGGAGGGGGGAACGCGCTCTCTGTGGCTGAAGATGATGCTGCAGCTACGTCAGGATATCAGTAAGCTTCAAACTTGTACAAATATACATCAAGTACAACTAAGATCCCAATCACTCATCCTTGATTGCAGACAGAAATCATGTCAGAGTGATTATTAAATTCATCATTAATGTTTTGTTGTAATTTAGAAAAGAAAATAGGTACTTTAAGGGTATGATACATGTCCCATATTGTAGAAAGTGAGAGCAGTCAGGTCTCAATCAGGTCTAGGTGTTCTAAAAATACTGTGAAAGTATCAAAACGCTCAATCCATGGATATCCGTCAACAGCTTTAGATAGGGGCAAATAGAAGATACAGAGAGTCTCCCTATTATCATACAAACCCTAGAGCACAACAACGCCAAATTCAGCCATTCTCACGCCAAAGAGTGTACTGGACCCACAGCATATGAGTGTCTCATGTTCTGCCACACTTAGGTGTATCGCAGGGGGCGATAATAACAGAAGCACAGGACAAACTTTGTGTTATGAGCTTGAAAGTCCATGTCTCAAGGAGGTCGGTGTTGATGGCCACAGGACGATCACACAGGGTTTGAATTGTGTGTGAAGCCATAAGCCAATGGTAGTAGGTTCAAGGAAGTAGTGATTTTAAGCCAAACCAAGGTTTTTTCCTAAAGCATTTTTGATGCCTTTATTTTGAAAATGTAACCAGATGTTGCATATTTATTGTTGCTAACTTGGCTACAGAATGAGACCATGCTTGTTGTCACAGCTAGGCAATTTTAAATGCAACAGCAAGGTGGACCGCTGGGTCTATTACATGCTTGGCATGATACTGGGTTGATATCTCACATAAAAGTTCATGTCATGTAGTTTCATGTAGTTGTAGCTACCCTCTAGTGTCACAGAAACAGATGGGTCTCAGCTGTTGGAAGGTTTCATTGAAATCAGCTGTCATATCTAGGCCCGTCTAGTTAGCACAGCTATCATATTTTGTAAATCTACTGTATATCCAAATTATATGTGGGTGATTGCTGAAATTCCCAATCAGATCTCAGATTTGGATTGTTCACAGAAAGCAACGTATATTTCCTGGTCAGTGACTGTTTGGTTGCTTTTTCAGCAAATCAAGGTACAAGGACAAGAAATGTGCAGGACATTATCTTGAAAGCTAATGAAGCTCTAGCTAAAGTTCAGACGGGAAGACTACTCTTTCGGACGCTCATTCTTTAGTTTATATCCCATACCATCCTTTCATTCACTCCTTTCACTCATGCTCACTGATAATTGCCTGTCATTATCAGGGGCTGTCAATTGATTTTAGCTGCTCACATCAGCCGGGCACATCTATCCATTAGCACAGCGACACACCTTCACTGCTAGCCTATCATCTTGTTGTTTTCTTTTTAAATCTGATTGTCTCCCGGCCTTTAGTTGTCATCCTGCTGTTTTGCATGCACCCTCCACCTCCCCATCACCACCCAGTCTTCGAAGATTCACCAGCTTCATCATGTCATCAGCCCATCTGTCGCAGAAGAGTCATCAACTACCACCACCACCACCACCAGTGTCTGGACTCCATGGGGGGGGGGATACTTCTTTCTGCTGCTGCTCAGGGCAGACACCCTTCAATCATGAAATTTCCCTGCAGAGTCTAAGCGCCAAAGACTTTCTGACAAGATGTATCATCACATATCATCTGATGTTATATATAACATATCATCTGCTGTCATATATCACATGTCATCTGCTGTCATATATCACATATCTGCTGTCATATATCACATGTCATCTGCTGTCATACATCACATGTCATCTACTGTCATATATCACATGTCATCTGCTGTCATATATCACATTTCATCTGCTGTAATATATCATGTCATCTGCTGTAATATATCACATGTCATCTGCTGTCATACATCACATGTCATCTGCTGTCATATATCACATGTCATCTGCTGGAATATATCACATGTCACCTGCTGTCATATATCACATGTCATCTGCTGTCATATATCACATATCACCTGCTGTTATATATCACATGTCATCTGCTGGAATATATCACATGTTATCTGCTGCAATATATCACATGTCACCTGCTTTAATAAGTCACATGTCACCTGCTGTAATATATCACATGTTATCTGCTGTAATAAATCACATGTCATCTGCTGTCATATATCACATGTCATCTGCTGGAATATATCACATGTTATCTGCTGCAATATATCACATGTCACCTGCTTTAATAAGTCACATGTCACCTGCTGTAATATATCACATGTTATCTGCTGTAATAAATCACATATCTGCTGTAATATATCACGTCACCTGCTGTAATATATCACATATCATCTGCTGTAACATATCACATGTCATCTGCTGTCATACATCACATGTCATCTGCTGTCATATATCACATGTCATCTGCTGGAATATATCACATGTCACCTGCTGTGATAAATCACATATCATCTACTGTTATATATCACATGTCACCTGCTGTCATATATCACATGTCATCTGCTGTCATATATCACATATCATCTACTGTAATAAATCACGTCACCTGCTGTAATATATCACATATCATCTGTTGTAATATATCATATGTGAACTGCTGTAATATATCACATATCACCTGCTGTAATATATCACATGTCATCTGCTGTTATATATCACATATCACCTGCTGTTATATATCACATGTCATCTGCTGTCATATATCACATTTCATCTGCTGTAATATATCATGTCATCTGCTGTAATATATCACATATCTGCTGTAATATATCACATATCACCTGCTGTAACATATTACATGTCATCTGCTGTCATATATCACATATGACATCTACTGTAATAAATCACGTCACCTGTTGTAATATATCATATGTCAACTGCTGTAATATATCACATATCACCTGCTGTAATATATCACATGTCATCTGCTGTTATATATCACATATCACCTGCTGTTATATATCACATGTCATCTGCTGTCATATATCACATGTCATCTGCTGTGATAAATCACATATCATCTACTGTTATATATCACATGTCACCTGCTGTCATATATCACATGTCACCTGCTTTAATATATCACATAACATCTGCTGTAATATATCACATGTCATCTGCTGTCATATATCACATATCATCTACTGTAATATATCACATATCACCTGCTGTAATATATCACATGTCATCTGCTGTTATATATCACATATCACCTGCTGTTATATATCACATGTCATCTGCTGTCATGTATCACATGTCATCTGCTGGAATATATCACATGTTATCTGCTGTAATATATCACATGTCACCTGCTTTAATAAGTCACATGTCACCTGCTGTAATATATCACATGTTATCTGCTGTAATAAATCACATATCTGCTGTAATATATCACGTCACCTGCTGTAATAAACATTTTCTTAACTTCATTCATTTGTCTCTCCAGATTGAAATGCAGGTTTTTTAGAAGTCTGTTGCTCTCTTTGTGTTGTATGGCAGCCCGCTGTCTGGCTAATGGACAGTGTGATCATCAGCCTATTATAGTTAGAGCAGTTACATTACCACTTTATGGATGGTTTAGGTATATCTATCAGCAAAAATGTTATATAATATTCATAATTCTGAATAATAAGCAAACCATTAATTAAAATCATTGTGTTTTCATTAGAGTTTAATTACATGAATTTAAAAATCATTGTGTTTTTGTCCTCATACAGTGAGCTTTTTATAGCTCCAGGGAAAACAAAGTCTGTCATCTTTCTACAATATCTCAGAGTGGACAAGGACATACCACTAAATCATACATACTGGACCTTTGAATACAATTTGATTGAAAACAGGCAAAGGGAGTTTGCTGTGCATAGACAAATTATCAGTGGAATTGCAACCCCGATTGGGAGATCTGTGAAACCAAAGACTATTTTTGAAACCAAACAAATGCTTTCCCTTAGGTGACTTTTTGTTTTCTTAAATGAGTGCAATGAATATTAACAGAAAAAACAAACAGGAAATCATTACTTACTTTTTTCAAAGACACTTTCTACAATTACATACAAAGAGACAAAACCTCGCTATAATTAAGCTAAGGTTAATGTATTTGTGAGGCTGAGGTTAGGTGTGCTAACAGGCTAATCTTTTTTTTTAACACCCTAGCTGATGGCAGGTTCAGGATGCACATGTTTTCAGTATTCACCTTCGGACCATATTCCATCCCACTCTGTGTCCCACCAACTTTGAAACCAAACCTTCCCCCTTTGTTAAATTGACTAGAATAGAAAATATAAGCACAGACACACGTGTCAAATCAGGACAAACCCTTTACTAGAGGGAGTTAGAACAGGCTGGAAAAAGTTTGTAACCCAGTTGAACTGAGCTCTGTGTATCCTCTGACTCTTTTCTATCTCTGGCTCTGTCTATATTTGTCTCCCTCTCTTCCCGTCTCTCTTTTTTTCGCTTCCTCTTTGTTTAACATTTCTTTGTTCAGTCAACTGTAAGCTATTTCCAAATGCCACAGTCAGTGGCATCAATGGCAAACTAAATCTTGCACACATTGTTCTCGCATGCACTGTTTGCTTCATTGCACAAGAAATGACTTTGGATGTTCAGATTATCTACACACATTGCAGCCAAAATGTCATACTTCAATGGCAGGAAGAATCGACGGATAAAATATGAATCTTTATAAGCATGCGCACGTACTTATGGTGTAACAGTGCACAACTTTAAGACCCTTTATTTGCTGTATCATACCCAGTATGCTCTCATGCACTGTTTCTTGTAGTATACTCCATTTGAGCTATTCTTATCTGTACCCTATCCTCCACTGCTCTAATGACCTGACATCTCCACGGGGATCATTAAAGTTTCATCTGACCTAATCTAAAAATTGAAGTCCCCTTAAGCAAGGCACTTGTCTGCTCCAGTAGAGCTGCTCAGCATCCATCAGTAGGAAATGTGTGTTGTGCTGAGAGGCTGCTTGCAGGTGTCAGTGTGTGTGTGTGTGTGTGTGTGTGTGAGTGTGTGTGTGTGTGTGTGACGCACAATGCTGCAGGGAGGAACACATACCCATTTAGAGCTATGTTAACACAAAAGAATATGTCAGCCCTTTGGTTATTGGATTAGCAGACAGTGGTGATGAGACGGTGAGGTGATTATGCAGAAGTGGTGAGTTGTTATCTGCTCAATGCCGTGTCTGGCTTTTGCATCTGGCAACGACAAACAAACACAACACCCACCTATCACACTGGCGCATGGTGATATCATGCGGGAGAGAGACGGGTAGAAAGGGAGAGGGCGGTGGAGTCAAGACCTAACAGCCTATCAGCCTGTGTGTCTATGAAACAATAATGAGGTTCATGTAAATCACAGTTTACCCTTCATTTGCCTTTCCTCCATCCATTTATCTTTCAATTTATGTCAATAAAGTGTTACCTAAGGACGTGAGAACCAGGCTGTTTAAAAGTCCAGCTACGGACATATAAATATTCTCATACATGATTGGAACACCCCTCACCGACAAACAACCATATGGTTGTCTATGCAAGCGGCATAATGGGAACAAAGTGGGATGCCAAGTAATGTGGTACAAGGATTGACAAAGTCGCAGATGGTTTCGATTTTTTGAATTGTTGTTTCCTGTTTTATTTTGTAGTTTTAGCCTCTGTGTCATCTTGCCTTCATCATTCGGCGTTCCTATGTTTTTCCCCAGCCCTGGTGTGCTCCCGTGTTCTGCATTTGTTCCCCTTGGACTGGTTTTCAGCTTTCATTGAAAGCTCGCTTTTTGTTGTGAATCTGCCTGCTTCCATGTCTTCATTTGGGTCCTGTTTTTGTATACCTGACAGCAGATGGAGGAGGTTGGCGTGAATGGATGGGTCAAACACACTCATGGTATGTGTCCACAAGGGTATGCTTGGACGCAAGGGCTCTCGATGTTCCCAGCATTGAGCGCTTAACAAACACCCTCCTAGAACCGCACAGACACACCTGGCTGAACCTGATTGGACAAACTGGGATTGGTTCTGCTCTGGGATTTCAAATCTGGGATTTAGAAAAAGTTCTCTCTCTTTTATGTGGGGCTAAAAGTTTTGTTTCTAAAGAGATTTCACGTGAGAAATAAGCATGCAGTTCATAAATCTGTCTTCATTTTAACTGGACAGTGGTCAGGAGTTCTCAGCGGGGGGGTGAGTCATGCTGGACGACCCTGATCTGCATTAAGTAGCCTAGACCTTGACTTTATGCAAATGAAAAGCAATACAACGTCTCGTCTTTTCAAAATTCAGCGCAACTCTATACCTGAATGCATTGCGGAGCTGCTTATGACTGGGAAGTGTAGAAACAGCGGATCCTGTGGACACGTACCATCAGGCTTTCACCCAGGAAACCGCATGTGTCCTTTGAGAAACCAAAAATCACTTTAATGTACTTGATGTATTTAAATTATGTAACATAATTATGCAACAACCATCAAAAGGTCCGGTACTGTCACTGGCACTCTCCAACCATCATATACGTTGGGCTATGATGTTTTGGTAATGATCATTTTGGGAGTTATTGGCAATCAATGTATGAGGATGTGTTGGACTGAAAGGTTTGGCTTCTAGACACCTTTTAAATCAGGTCTTAATATGTGATCCATCTTATTTTTTCTTTTTAGTCACGCTTGCAGCACAGCTCTGTGTATGGAAATGTTGGTCCAGACTGAAGTATCTCCCAAAACTGGATGGACTGCCATGAAGTGCACAGATATTCGTGTTCCCCCCAAGAAGATGAATCCTACTGACCTTGCTGATCCCTGACTTTACTCGCGCTGCCACCATGAGGTTGAAACATTGTTTTAATGAAAATGCTGGATGGATCGCCAATAATAGTTTTTTATTGAGAGTATTTCAAAATTAACCATAGATCTTTCTCATCATTACTCTCATATATTTTTTCCAAAAATATAATCACAAACTTAAAAAAAATAAGAACTACAAAGCATAATGACAACAACTTCTTTAAAGCACAATAAATAATACATTCATTGAACTCCTTTATATTACAAAGGTTGGGGATTTATTTTGTCCATTATTTACATCCAGAAGACATTAGAAGATTAAACTGCCATGGCATTGTATCCATTGAATTTACCTCAATATGACTGGCATGTGCTTGCTTGCAGTTTTAAAGAAGGGGTTGTCCACTATATGAATGTCCTGCCATTTCAATACAGTGTTGCAGGCGTTTCCTTCTGTAACCGTTTATTGTTACAGTTTTCATACTTGCAGCCAAAATGTTAACCTCATGTCTTATGGTGTTTAGTGCTAATTAGCAACGATTATAACGTGAACGTGCTAAACTAAGATGGCAAACATGGTCAGCATCATACCTGCCTGGCATCAGCATGTTAGCTTTGTCATTGTGAGCAACTAGCATTGAGCACAACTACTGTGCCCAAGTACACCTCACAGACCCAGTAGCATAGCTGTTGAGTCTACTCTGTTTGACTTTGAAAAGATTTTGGCAAGGCGGCACAGACATTTAGGTTACACCACAATTATGGTGGTCTGGCAGATTCAGTAGCATTTCATTTCTCATTTGCAATGCATGCATTCATGGGAAATTAGCATTGCTGCTTGTATTGCAAGCTTTAGAAATATTTCAAACAATGCCAGAGTTCTGCTTACTAAGATGTAGACAGTTGTCTTTTGTTCGGACCCATAGTGTTATCTTTTCACTGAGTTATATGCAACACATTATGTGTAAGGCAGCTCTTCCTCTGATAAATCCTTGTGTAGACTGAGGTCTGCGAAGGTTACAGCTCATCAATTGTTCTGTAGTGAATAAAACATGACACGGCCTTCGCTAATGTCTGAATAACATCCTTTTCTGTGAAAGCAAGTTTTAAAGAAAATCATCTCTCTGAAGTTTGTCCTTTATCTAAAATTCAAAGAGACATGAAGAAGCTCTGGTTGAAGAGAGTTTTTTGAAGTTATGCTGTATGAACACCCTGCAGGTCTTTTGATCCACTCCAAACTGCCACAAACCATACATCCATGATGATATTGGATATATGTGCTAATATTGAAGCATCAGTGTATCTTCTCTAATCTTTGCTTTTTTGTCTGCGCCAGTGTCAGCATTCATTGGGACTCGACACTCAAGTGTGCGATCCATTCATCCTCATTGCAATCCATATCAGTCAGAGTTACTCTCTCTGGACAGCAGTTCATCATCCTCAATGTCACTTGCTTCTTGTCCCTGCCCCAAAACATGCACCTCCAGGACTTGGGAAAGAGATTTTTCCCCCACACTTTCGACAGTCTTTGCCATAAGCTGTGAATTTGTTTGCAGCATATTTATTCCCTCATAAGTCACAGTCTTGCTGGCTTGGTTCAGTTTGTGTTCCTGTGACTGCTGTTTATCAGTTCTCTTTATGGGTTTTTGCACTGCATCAACAGCAGCTGCTTCACTGTCATTGTCAAAGGACTTCAGGTGTAATCTTTGTGCTTTCAGATGCCGAGCAAATGCTTACAGCCTTTTCCAAGGTGTTCTGTTTCTTTTAGTAAAAGCGTCTGTCTTGTCATGCACTCCTATTATCTGGGCTTTTATCATGGAATCTCACAGTGTACTAAAGTTACAGGATAGACTCTTGAGACGCAGGTCTGTCACACATAGCTCTGAGGTACCTTTTCACGGCAGACATTTTGACTTGTCAAAGCAGGAGAAGCGCAGATGTGAACAATAATGTTACATGGGCTCCATTTTATTAAGTGTAGCTAAATAGAATGCAGTCATCATTAATATGATAAACAGTATTCCACCTGTGCCTCTCCTGCTTTGACAAGCCAAAATGTCTGCCGTGAAAATGATCTATTGATTCATTCTCTTTTTGCATTCAGTCCCTGAAGACATACCATCCTCTGTGTACAGTTGCCCTTAAACTTTCCCAGTACTGCAGGAAATGTATCTCCTTCTTCCACCAAAAAGATAAATATATGTTGTACACATCTGACGTGGCTTAGGACTTTGTTCTGACGATCATCTCTTTCATCCAGTCTGATCGACACCGAATCAAGCAAGGTAGCAAGGTAATTAATTTTAACTCCTTCATCGCCACTCTCAAATTTTTAGATTTACTCCTGATACCATGTATCGCCTGTTTATTGATTTACATCTGCACATACAATGTAATGCAATTCTATGTAATGTAAACAGCACCAGCTGTATATTTCTTGTATCAGTACACTGGGTCGAAAGTACGATGTGGATGTATCCTGGTGATCATAATCCCTTATTGCTAGTCTGTGTTACTTAACCCTGGCCAACAGGACTTCCAACAAGGTTGGTGAGGACTGAAAAACAATTTGCAGTGGGTAGATGTGACTGCAGACTAGGCCACTCAATTGGCTGCTTGCGCTTGCAAACCTTCCCATGCCAATGAACATATAATCAACAGAACAAATAGATTGTGTAGTGCTATCACTAACAGGTCTACTATCAAGCCTGTGGATGAAGTTAGGCTAATGTCAGTTTAACAGTTTGAGAGAAAAGTTGAATCTTTGAAAAATGTCCATGAATCTCAGAATATCTTAGTATTTAGTGTGTCCCCTTTTGCTTTAAAGACAGCATGCACACGAGCTGGCATGGGCTCCACGGGCTTGGGTAAAACCTGATGACTCATGTTATCCCAGCATGATCTGACAGTGTTCCACAAAGCTCCCAGTGATGTCACAGAACGCTTGGTCTTCAAGTGCCCACATAAATATTCAATGCTACAAACTTGTGCAGTCCTATAAAATGGAAATACTCCAGTAAAGTAGAAATAAAGCACAAGCCTTAGGATTATATAAATCCATAAGTGTGCTTAACTTCCATCACTGATGAAAAGTGAATATGAAAAAAAACCTTGAGATTATTTGAGTTTACCACTGTGGTATACATTAACAGAAAGATTTTTAATGTGCTCTTCTCAGAAGTGGTTAACACTTCAGAAGATGTTCCAGCCTCTTCAAGTGACGAGAAGGAGGGGGGACACTTGAAACTGCTATTCAACAACCTGATATGACATTTTCCTTAACTGCAATATATGGTATTTTTTTTATGTATGACTAATAGTTGTGTAATGTTATGGGCCATTAATCGTGGCCTGTGTGCTGATTGCGTGGGGCTGCCCATTGTGAAGACAGCAGCTACGGAGAGCAACTGAAAAAAGATAAAGGCAAACTACAGAGAGGTGAAGCACAGCAGTGCAGACAGGCAGTGAATAAGTGAGCTGTGCCTCTGTGGATCCTGTCACCAGCACAGATCTGAAGGTGAAGTTGCACCGCACAGCTTCTGAGGCTGGTGGGAGGGAGCTGATCTCAACTCTATGCCACTAATCAGATTCCTTTTTAACCCCCCCCCCCCAAGTGTGTCCTCCTGAAACCCTGCACCTCAAGTACAGAGGAGAAAAGATGTTTCCACAGCAACACAGTTAAAGATGCTCATACTGGTCACTGTTTGAGCTGGAGTCATGGGTGTTTAAAGGTCAACACAGATAGTATTTTGTTGAATATTGTACCTCCTGTACGTTACTTTTGTCTTTACGATACAGATGGAACTATCAGGAAAAATCCCCACATTGTTGCTTAACATTAAATATACTTTCATAATCAAGTAGTCATAATATATTTGTTGATCGGCTCCAACAGTGGAATAACAGTTTTATTATTTATTTGTGTTGTATCTATGCTGTTTTTTTTCCTTTCAGATTTGTAGGGTGATTATTTGGCAGAGATTGCTGTATTTAATTACACTGACAGCAGTGCCATCCTGTGGTAAGAATAAGTATCTCCACTTACACTTATCTCCACTGGCATTACCTTGTTTCCAATCTAATTTCACATTTGAAGAGCAAATATCTTCCACACCAATGCACTGAGTGTGTCACTGAGCACACAGCACCTCTTTTTATGCATTGATTCAGTTCAGTATGGGTGTTTATAGAAACAGACAGACAATACTGAACTGAAATGGACGACCTCCAGCCTCAACTGGCTGCAAGCATCAAGACAAGAAATGATTCAATTAACCATTCTGCCTCTCTTATTATGGTTGCAGACTTCTTTAACTTATCAATCCTTGTATAATGAATACATTTACTCATGGAACAGTGCAAATAAAGATGAAATAACACTACTCTCATTGTAAGCTGTATTTTAGGTAGTTCATCCTCCACTACATCACATTATACCATAGGCTGTAATTTCAATAGCTGTGATAAGAATAAAAACACATGTCTAAAGTCATAAAACTGCAAACACTTACTGATACCACTGTAGTTACCTGAATTTTGTGCCGCCTTCAAGTGCTGTGGGAAAGTATATCTCTGATGCAATGTAATATTTGGTAATATTATATTTCCCACTATATTTAATTTCATTTTATTCATTTTTGTCATTTAGTAAAAGTTCTACTTTATCTTCTCAATCTCTCATCTTACCTATATTTTTTTATTACATTTATCTAATTTTTAGATTTTTGTAATTTTTTCTGTTCAGCACATTGGGCTGCATGTTCTGAAATATGCTAGGCCTACATGAATAAACACTAATTGATTAACAAATGAATGGAGAGTCCCTCTCCATTTTCTTTAAGCTAAACCATGCTACTCTGCATCAGCCTGCAAAAGCACTCTACTGTTTCTGTAGAAACTACACTGCATAACTGCTTGAATCTCTGCTGGAATATTTTGTTTGCTTGCTTGCTTTTTTAAAATTTGTTTATTTTTAACTCAAATTAAACAGCTAAATGGCTAAAACCATTATAGATAAATTGATGTTTCGGTGGTTGTTTTAGGATGTCCGAGGTGAGCCGAATGCAGCACGAGCCTCGGTGCGTCTCAGAGCTCTCTCCTCGCATCCTTTTGTGTCTCCTGTCCAATCAGCGCTCAGATGCGGCTCGCTGGCTGCTCATTGGTCGCGAAGGAGGAAGATGCGACGGCCATGGAGAATAGACTGGGGACTTTTCAAAGCATCCCACTGATGTGATTATTATTGTGAAGTGATATTTAGGCGTTGACTCGTCGCGGTATGTAGTGCGGGGCCTGTGGTTTGTTACCTACTGGACTCTGGTCGGTTTCCTGTCTCTGTGTCTGGTTCTGTTTGTTTTGGCGGACCGTTTGATGAGATGTCGGGCCTGTGGCGCGGCTTTGTAGGTGAAGTCACTCCCTAGAAATGTAGCTTGGGGTTACAACACTGCTAGAGCTATCACTGAAGGTAAGAAAAGCCTTAAACGGGTCTGAAACGCTATAAATAGCGTCTTTATTTATTGTGGGGATGTAATTTGACTTGTGCTCCCGGTTTTCTACGTGACTCTTGACTTGTGGGCCTAACTGTGGACGGGCTGCCTGCTTTAGCATGAGATACTTCACACTGCAGCTGTGACATTAAGTGAGCAGCAGGACTTCAGACATGACAGTAATTCAGTGCTTAGTGAAAATCAAATAGTAATATTAATTTATATTTATAGCAAATATTTCTAGGGTGGGCTAATATGTGACTAGATATGTGTACAGCCAGTGGGAGAATGTAATTCAGTATGCTACATTTACTCAAGTAGGCTACTGTACTCCGGCCTGTATGAAGTTCTGAGCACTCTTTTATGTCTCATTGTACTTTTACTACATTTATCTGAGAGCTTTAGTTTCAACTTACTTTATAGATTGTTACTGATACAACATATGTAGGGCTGCAACTAACTATTACATGCATAATCATTTAATCTGCCAATTGTTTACAACATAAATCATTTAGTCTAAAATGGCAACAAAAAAAAAATGCTCATCACATCTTCAAATTGCTTCATTTGTACAACCAACGATCAAGAATCCAGAGACGCTTCATTTACCGTCATCAGTGACAGAGAAAGGCCGGAGATTCTTACATTTAAGAAGCTGGAACCAGCAAATGTTTGACATATTGCTCGAGAAATTACTGAAAAAAATACTTGATTATCAAAAAGGTTGCTGTTTAATTTGTTACAATTAGCACTCCAGCAGCTGCATCATCAGTGATATATAGGCTATCCTGCTGAAGTGGTCCATTCTGCATAACGAGTCCTTCCACATTTTGTACTTTAAGTATGTTTTGATACAAATACTTTTGTACTTTTACTTGTAACAGAGTATTTATACACTGTGGTATTGCAGTTTTTAGTTTAAGACATGTAACATTTCTGCATTAAAATGTCTAAAAATGACAAGATCTTTTGTTAAATATTTAGTTGAGTCTTGAACTTACAACAATTTCAATAAGAGTTCAAGGTAACGGTGTGTTTTATATGGTAATATATAATATATATGAGATATATAATGTATAATAACATTTGGGTGAATGCCGGATGATAAGTCAGAGAGTGAGGTAGGAAGTTCGTGAACGTGACTACATGTAACGTGAATGAAACTTTAAAACATCACCTCGTCAGTGAACATTTCTGCCTGAGTCATGTCAGATAGATTTTCATCAGCAATGCTGGTTTTTAACAATGAGGACATCAACTCCCATGATGCCATGGTACTTCTTTTTTAGTCTTGTTTTGATTGAGAGACTTGAGAGTGGCAGAATTTACATATTGTGTTGAGATGAGGTCACAGCTCTCTTCTTGTAGGTATTGCTGTGTGGACGATGCACGAGCGATGTCTGATGTTGAGGCCACGTACGCAGACTTCATCGCCTCTGGCAGGACGGGACGAAGGAACGCCATGCACGACATCCTGCAGAGTCCCACCGACCCCGAGGGACGTGAACTGCCCCTCACCCTGTCCCTGTCCCAGCTGCACATCAACGCAGGAGGGGGAGGTAAACTGCTGCACCGTGCTGCTTCAGTCAGCTCCACTTTAGCTTTCATCTTAATCATTTATACTGTATAGTGTACCAGCTGCAGATAGAGCAAGGTTTCCAAGACACTTACTGTTCTTCACATCATACTGTACCAAACTACTTCATCTGAGAAAGCAAATGTTTCATGATGGTAATCAAGATAAAATCATGGTGTGTTTTACATTGTTATTTTAATTGTAATCATGAAAGTGTACTGAGATCCAAACCATGGTCTAATAATCTTAATACATTATCCTTCAGGGTTACTGTAATATTAGAAGATTTCACTGATAACATGCAATACTTCTTGAAAGAAAATGTTCTACACACTGCAGTACATTAAGGAAAATGTTACTGTTACTGAGTCTACATGTCAAGGTTATGTTGTTTCTCTTTAGCTTCTTGTTCAACATACTATTTGCTCTTGTGATGGCACCAATTTCCAAAATGATGATTTCAGAAGGAGCATGTGTGGAGGCCATACATGAGGGTGCCCTTTCATTTATTTCAAGAAAAATAGAGGCTCTCTTGAAGAAAAAAAGGCTAACTCCAACTTATAATACACTCTCCAACTTGCATCAGCCATTGTGTGGCTGTTTGCAAATAAGAGATCTACAGTAGTAAAACAGCTTTTTAATGATCTGTTAACAGATTCTATACTGTATTATTCTCTATGAGCAGATATCTGCATATGAGTGTGGAATCTGGAGGCAAATGACAAGATTTTTCTTGTCTGAAGCATTCCCGTTTCTGTTTGTAGTCCCAATAGCATTGACCAATCACGCTTGAGCGGGCATTGGTTGCATGGAGGTAAACGGTCCATGTGGAGAGCAAAGCAGGTGGAACACATTGGCCCAAATGCAGTCAGCTATTGTCTGACGTCGATTCAGCTTTTAATAGATTTTTTTAGATTTATCAGTATTCATATGAGTAATCTTTATAGAGTGGCCAGAATATCCTCTGGATGTCTCGAGTTACTCATCAGTGTGTAAACAATGAGTGGTGCATGATGAGGCTACAGTTATAGCCTCAAACCTTTGCTCAGATGATTGAAAGATGTCCATTCTGACAGTGTTCAGAGATAGTTCTGTGAATTTGTGAACAGGATGTTAATGACCTCTTGTAAAATTCAGACCAAAAAAAGAGTCTAAAAAATGTTTTCAACATCTTTTCCTGGCTGTACACAACTTAACCTGTAACATCCACATAACATCAGTATTGCCTTTTTTTTAGCTCTGTGTGCTGTATTTCCCTGCACAACCAATCTCTCACACAGGCAACACCTCTGGAGTTCTGCGTCCTTTTGGCATTACAGTCGAAATTTCAGGAGTAGCAGGCTGGTATATGATGTTTTTGCAAACACCTGGTGTTGTTTTGCAATGACTTTGTCTTAGGAGCAATTACAAAGTTGGCTGAGATGACAGTTGTTTGATTTAGGAAGGCAGTTATCCTCTGTGTGTTGAACATTGTGGTGAATTGCACCCTGGAGGGCAGGAACGATGCATTCAACAATAGACAAGAGTCTACAAAACAATACTAGCAGCTATGTGATTTGAGTTAACGTCGGGAAACTTGCTCACAATGACAAGGCCAACATACTGATGTTTAGAAGGTAATATTTACTAGGTTCACCATCATAGTTTAGCATTTCAGCATGCTCATATTTTTTACTTAGCGCTAACAAGAAAGTACAGCTTGGAATGACGTTAGTTTTGCAGGTTTTTGTTCAAATACGTCAGGACGTCACATAAGTAATTAGAATTTATCCTTTAGGGACCTTCAGTGTCTGTACAACACTTCATGGCAAACCAGTCAATATCTCTTACGATATTTGCGTCTGAACCAACCAAGTCAAGGATTATTTGGATTAAGGACACAGCCTAAAACATGCAAAAACACTGATGTAATCCTTTAATATTCATGTCTAGTCAATATACATTTTCCTGCCCCTCCTCATTTTTCTGCAGATGGAGACGACACTGAGGACAGCCAGAGCTCCTCTTCCTCCTCGGCCCACAGGGATGCTGAGCAGAGGAACAGTTAACCTGCCACACACTCCTGCCAGTGGACACAGAGTTGCAAGACGGGTTCCAGACACCATCGTGATGAGGGCGGTCATCCAAAGTGGGCTGGTAGCCGGAGGGTAGCACCGCCACTGTTGTGGTGCCTACAAGCAGGGCACTGACCCACCCAAAATCCACTGAATAGGCGCTGTGCTGCGATGTGATCACCCAGTGCTCTCATGTCCCTGTGGCTCTACTGTGCACCAGAATAACAGACTGTTGGCAGGGGTGTTTTTCAGAGTTGGGGTAAGCAGAGAGACACATTTGTAGCTCTTGTACAGCTGATTTAACTTTCAGTCGTAGTTACTAAACACACAGGCTGGAAGATTGGAATAAAAAGAGAAAATAGACAGAGATCCTATGTGAGTTTTGTAGTTGTGCAGGCAATCTGTAAGACCACTGAGACGTGCTGATGTAATGGGCCACAGTGGGAGTAGCATGTTTGTAGTGATGCTGATAGAGATTATATTGCCAGTTAATGGCTTGTGCTTCCTTTGAATTGACAATACTGTAGAGGGAATTGGACCACTCAGCTGTAGTAGAGTTGGAAAACAACATGAACAAAAACACTGGGGCTCAGTTACTCTATCTGTTGAAAGGTGTGTTCACTGATTCTGTTGTTTGGTGGACAAAATTCAGTTATATGCTATGTGTGAAACTGCAAACAGTAGGAGAGCGTTGAGATGATGGTGTGACACCAACAATAGTTAATCATACATTTACAGTGAATATGGATGACATGTTTCAATGGCTCAGTGGTTAAAAGAAGAAGAAGCAATGATGGTGTACTATCTTTTAAAATGTTTATACTTTGGTTTTTTTACTTTTCTAATGATGCCATTATAATCACAAACTTAAAGGAGTGGTGTGAATTCTGGGAAGTATATTTATTTGCTTTTTTGCCAAAAGTTAGATGAGAGGATTGATACCACACGTCTGTATGTTAAATATCCTATCTGGAGTCAGCAGGAGGTTAGCCTAGCTTAGGATAAAAGGTGGGAATGGGGAAACAGCTGGCCTGGCTAACAAAATCCATCTACCAGCACCTCTAAAGCTCATTGATTAACTAGTTATACCTTGTTTGTTAAAATTTGTCCAAGGGGTCACTAAGCTATTTTTGGCTGGAACCAGTTGTACCACACGTTGTTTTTCTCACTTCAGGTTTTGTATAAATTAAACAGAGGAGATAACATGTTTATTGTTGGACCTCAGAGGTGTTGCCAGACAGATTTTGGTAACTTTGGACCGAGCCAGGCCAGCTGTTTCCCCTTGATTATGTCTTTAAGCTAAGCTATGCTGATTCACCATTGGGCACCTGTTCTAGTCGGCATTCTCTTCCCTCCCGCTATCTGCGCATTTCTATTTTTAAATCCCGCACCTCTACAAGAAACAAAGACGACAGCCTCCGAGCTAGCAATCTATATCACATTGAAAAGGGCAAGTTACCCAAACACTTAGCTGGTCGCTAGTGGTACAAACCTAGCCAAGCTACTAGAGCCTGTGACTAGATCCCGACCGATACCAAGTTTTTGGAGCCAATATTAGCAAGTAAAAATTTCCAGTAACGATATATCAGCCGATACACACACTTTTTTTGCAATGATCCAAATCGTCTAAAATGATATCAGTGCACTAAAACAATAAACTTTACTGGGTATTTAATGATTAAAAGTCACATGTTTTTCTACAAATATAGATAAATTTGTCTGTGACGGGCTGATTTCAGTCAATAACATTGGCCAACCGATACATCGTCTGTCTCTGGCTGTTACCTTTTCTTTTGCAGGGATTTAGACTTTTTAATGCCAGGGCTCACCTCCCCATGTGCAAGTTTCCCCCCGACACTTTTTGGCAGGGGCACTATTGCTGCATCCTTGGTTCAGTGCCGCCTTAGACAGTTGTGATTGGTATAATGAAAAACAAACAAGATAAGAGCATTTTTTTCTACACCTACACCTGAGTAGACCCACTATTTGTAGCTTTGTTGTAGGTTTTCTTAGAGTATTCATGAACCCACAAATTAACCAAGTGTGTTCCTCTTTTCTATGTTGGCTATTGTTGTACTTTGTTTCCTAGCAGTGTTGTTTTACATTTTTAAGAAAACGTATGTTTATTTATGACCAACCTTAGATAAGCTAGTTAGCACAGCTTAGCTTACTGGCTTCTTGCTCCAGCTACACATTTTGCGCATAAACGTGAAGCTGGTATGAATCCTCTCATCAAACTCTTGTCAGTAAAGTAAATAAGTGTATTTCCCAAAATGCCGAGCTATTCCTGAAAGGGTAGCTTTAGCAATTTTGCACATTAAAGTTTGTTTACAGGTCTTGGAGAGTCTTACTGCATATGTGAAAAAGTAGCTAATACAACACCTTTTGTGGAAGCTGCCTCCAGTGATGTAACTCAGTTGATAAGTTGCATTGTGGGTAATGTAGGTGGCAGGTTTTGAAAAGGAAGAAGAACGTGTGGAATAAAAACGGCGAGGTTTCTGGTGCTGCTGTATCGATTTTGATCATTTGTTTTTAATCTGCCCGTAATGAGTCCAACAGTGTTATAGCAGTGCAATGCTAGACCAGTGGACCTTTTCAAAACCTGAAGCCTACATTACCCACAATGCATCTGAGTGACATCCCTGGAGGTAATTAATCAGATTACATATAGCTTCCTCTGGAGCCACAAAAGGCTTTACACTATGTTTTTCACATATGCAGTAGTACTCCCCAAGACCTGTAAACACACTTTAATGTGTAAAACTGATGGAGATGCCCTTTAAATGTATATATGCAATACTCAGTGGAGCTTCCAGTAAGTGTCACACGTGTGAAAGTTTAAATCTGGGACGTTGACATTCCAGCTTCTTTGTGTAATAATGGATACAACCCATTAGCATCATCCGCTAAGACCATCATGCATGCACTGTAAAAACTGTATTTAGTTATTTTCTCCACAATATAATCTCCCTGTAATACTGCAACTTGACTCGTGTCTCATTCTTGTTCATGCTGATAATAGGATAAATATAACTCTGTTTTATAATACTACTCGTTCAATCAGGTTTTCAAGTCGGTAACTGCCACATTACTGTATCGTGACTCACACACACAGGCTTAAACAACACTGTAAACATCCAGCTTTTCATCATTCAGCATGTAGAAATATGGCAGGTGCATGATTCTGCTTAATGTGTAGGTGTTGGTCTGACTGTCTGTAACCATATTTTCTACCCTGTGTGTCAAAATAAATAACTGATGATGGTAAATGGAACATTTCTTGTCTTGTTGTACTTCTGCCATTTGGCCAGCAGGTGGCACCGTGGGAGAATGTATCAAGTGACACTGAAACATACATGACACTCAAACTGTGTTTAATACTAAACTTTGTAGATTATCTTTAACATACGTGAAACTGCTATGAAGAATTTTTAAATGAAGTATTTAATGAAAATAAATGTTGGCCCTTCAAATGTTTGTAAATACTCTCAGAATCTAAAGGGATTTTTTTTATGTTTTATTTCTGACATTCTCTACTCTAGTGTTTCTGTATATGAAGACCTGAAAGACCATCTGTCTGCTGTTTCCCACTGTGGGTGTGTGTGTGTCCGTGTGTGTGTTGCTGATTATGCAAATAATCATTAGACAATTGTACCAGGAAGTTTCAGCAAGAAAGAAAAATCCCCAGCCGGTTTCTCTGAGTTCCTCATTCTGGTGGCTGAGTCTAACAGTCCATGTCGCCTGGCTGACCCACTTGTCAAGTCAACGAGGCACCAGTCTGTCCGTCAGTCTGATGAAACACACAGAGAAGAGATCTGAGGACTGAGAAACTTCTTCACAGTGGATGAACTGTTTCCTTAACCAGGGACACACACTCAGAGAGGTAAGCGCAGATGTACGTGAAGTGTGAATGGCACCAGTCAGAGATGTGCATCAGGTCATTGTGTTCTGGTCATGCACACACAGACACACCCAACAGAGGAGGTAAAAGGAGTCTAACTGAGTGTAATTTGTGGGGGAATAAGTGAATTTTGACTGACTAGACTGGAAATTATAGGCTTACTATTGATTTGTAACTTTTTTCATACTGTTTCATGATCACTGCATGGTTTTATGGAACTTCAAATATAGTTTATATTAAAAGAATGTCGTAAGTGAGAATTGTAAGTTGTCATTACCAGTTTAACTGAATGTGATTTAGATGTCAGTGCAGTATAAGCCATCAGATTTGTCAAGTGGCGTGAAATTCTGCAGTGGTTTATCCCTTCTCCCCTTACATTTCTTCACTACTCTAGTAATTGGATCGGTCTCTTGGCAAAGGAGGAAGTCTGCTCATTCAGTGTGTGTGCGTGTGTGTGTGTGTGTGTGTGTGTGTCAGCTCCTAATCTGTTCAGACCCTTGTTTTCCGGCTGTTTGCTGACTGTCAAGTTAAAAATATATCAGGGGCAGTGAACCAAGCAAACACAATAACAAACTGCCAACCGTAGCAACACTTTATTCCCCAACGCCTTCCCTCACTCTACTATCACTCTGACTCTTAAACATCTATTTAGACATTTTAAGTACACACTGAGCACCAAGGTGTGCCCCTTTTTTGTTTGCCATTGGGTTGATGGTGCTTGAACCTTTTTTTCCTCTTTACTCTAGTCCAAACAAGCTTAGTCAGATTCATTTCAGTCCCTGACCTGAATCCGACACCTGAATGTCTTTGTGGACAATAAACACTTTTGTTTGCATATTATGCTGCGATAACAGGTTTTATTGTGTTTGCATTAGTGTGCAGTGCGTAGTTAGTTTTATCCATGCTAGACACCATGGCTCCTGGGATGGCAATATTTCAGACTGAAATATCTTCACTGACATTCATGTCATCAAAGTTGTCACCTATAAAATACACTACTCAAAATGAGTTAGGGATATTGGGATATGGATGCATATATGCGTGTGCATGGATATGCAATAAAAGTCAAATGAAAATTGTTGCATTATTTTTGGGTGCCGAAAATAATCACATTTACAGTTACAATCAAGTGAAACACTAAAATATCCCAATATCCCCAACTCATTTGGAGTCGTGTATATACCTCAAGATCTACAGGATGGATTGGCATAAAAATGACGTTCATCCATCCATGGTTTCCAAATGATGACTTTGGTGACACCCTCACCTTTACACTGGTGCCACAGTGACGTTTACATTTGTGGTTTTGAGTGAAATGTGTCAACAACTATTATATAGATGGCTATGAAAGGTAGTGCACACATTCATATTCCCTGTCAGACAGAGATGTAATAATGTCCCAACGTTTTATCTAGTGCCATCATCAGGTCCAAATGTTGTTTGTCTAATGCTTTGGTTTATGATAGAACCTAAAACCTGCAGAGCTCCCGACATTCCCACTGACGTCAGCTGTGCTTTGTGTTTAGTGCTAACTGTTGGCGTGCTAACAATTTAAGGTTGTAAAAAAAAAAGTGTCGTATCAGCAGGTGAGGTTAGCTTTGTCATTGTGAGCTTGATAACATGGTCATTATCATACATGCAAATATCAGCATGTTAGCATCGCTAGTAAAGGCATGTTGCCATGCTAGCGTTAAGGTCATGCTAGCGTTAAGGTCAAAGCCCTGCTCTGCCCACGTACAGCCTCATAGAGCCGGCTGCCACCATTTCGTTTGAAACAAGATTATAGATGTTTAATTTTTATAATTTTTAGAATGTGGTCAGTTGTTCCTAATTGGTGATTCCAATTTATTTTCTGCCTGGCCCGACACCATTAGGCCTACTGTACATCCATTGTCCTCTTATAACTTCTATTCTAGGTTACCTGTTGTTTTAATGGGCACTCATCAGCCCACAGGACTAGTCAAGTTTGTTCCTCTTGTCACTCTTTGTTGTTCCATCATCAACTTTAGTTTCCTGTTTTAGAAAACAGGTGCTGATTCATGACCAACACCTACTTCTGCCACTGTGAAGGCTCAGTTTCCCCTCATTGTATCAATACAGCTGATCTTATCTCACACCATGTAATTCATCGATGTTCTTTTGGCGATAATGTCTTCTTTAAAGGTTACGTTTGTGCTGATGTCATTACATAACATCAGTATTCCTGTTTATGTGTGTATGTGTGTGGGTGATGTGTTACCTCTATTATTGTGTTAACCTTCCTTTTATCCTGTCTGAAATGTATAGGTACTAAAGCATGTCCCTGCTCTGTTTAAAACCGTACGTTGTGTTATTGCATTGTAAGCAAAACATCTGCAATTAATGTGATGGTTGACACATAACCATTAACAAACACACCACCACTGACCTGAGCGATTAGAAGAGACGAAAACATTATAAAGTAAGGAACGAAGAGAAAAGAAAAAGTTAATGGAAAACGACAAGGAAAACACTGAGCATTTAAGCAACCGTATAGTGCACTATATACATAAAGGTGAATTTACCTGTCTTGCAAAGTGGTTAAATATTCTCTAATGGGTCCAAAGTTCGGATAAACATGCCAGGTTTCTCTTTTCTGCTGGATGTGAAGCATGCTTACCAAATTTTATTAGAGCTGAGACACTTACTGTTATAAAAAAATAAAAAACACACACTGTGTTGGGAATAGTACCACAAAATGACCTTTGCAAATCAGTCTCATTGCTGAAATGAATGCATAGAAGTAGATTAGAACAATGCAATTTAGCAAGGTGCGTGTGTGTTTCCCTAAAACTATTATACAGCAGGGTGTGTGCTTATTGTGTTCTTCCTCTTTTTGCGCCTTTTAAAAAAGATTTTGCGCACTGATAAATCTGTGTGTATTATTAAGTGACAGATGCAAAAAAAGGGGTCAATGCAAATAATTCAAAGTGAACACATGCTTCTCTCCATTAAACTCAGAAAAAAGGTTAAAAAAACTGGCTCAAACCATCTTTTGTCAAAAAGGCTCATACAGACTATGACAGAGTTTGCATGAAACATAGCTTTTATACCGTGCTCATCAATGTCAAGGTTCTCTAGGTTGTGGTCTTTCCCTTTGTGGTCCCTTTACACCTTCTCTGAATTACCACCGTTTGTCACACATGAATCATCTCTGGAAGTTTAAGTTTAAAATTATTTTGTGGTCATATTGTTCTTTATGTATGTGTCTCAGATTCAGTTTCATATTCAATCTTTATTCTTCACTATGGCAGAAATGTTTTTTCACTTTTTTGCAGATCGGTTGTCTGCATCTGCGGGGAAAGCGAAGATGGGGGAAGCATGGGTTGAGGGCATGTCAGGGGCCGTAGGTTATGGTCAGAGCTCTGTGAGTAATGGCGGTGTCAGAGAGAGCTGCCAGCTTGGGAGTGATGGACAAGTTATTTTAGAAAATATGTTAGTGACTATCAGGAACTTGATTCTGTCACTGAGGTTCAGTGTGGTGAAATAGCAAGTGGTGCAGTGCGGGAGGATGGGCTCATGCGCTTGCGTGCAAATGTAACTGTGTCAGTGTTTGTGGGCTTCCTGCTGTTTAGCGGAAAAACCACAAAGCAAACTATGATGTAGAAAAACTACAGCAATAAATCTTTTATTGCACAGAATGGACTTGGATGGGACACTGCCAGCAGAACAGAGTACAGCTGAGAAGCGCAATTCATGTAAATTATTAACAATGTTTTGTTTTTTTCAAATGAGTCAATGCCATATTCACGGACTGATGCTGTCTATTGGCAATATATTGTACTTATATTGGACAATTTTTAAGCCAAGAAACATTTAAAGGAATACTGTGCAGGATTTCCCTTAAAAATGTAGTCTCTACCAAAACAATCCCTCTTAATCTTCATTTATGAGTCACTGGACTAGACTATGTGGCAGTGTATATATCTACAAAGGCCGCCCTCTGCCTATATTTTCTTTTTTTCATATTTTCGGTGTTTGTGACACTTCTGGGCATCAACCCAGAAACACAAAACCCAGAAGTGTGTCGCCCCCAGCAACAGTGTGAGTCGGGACAGATGTGGCCTTGTTACATCTCCCTCTTCCGCTCTCTCTGTGTCATGAGCTGTAGGTCAGTTTTTCTGTTTGACCAAGGGCAGGGCTGAGCTTCACACACACAGAGCAGAAGTGAAAGCAAACAGTGGACAGTATAGGGCCAGCACTTCAGCTGAATTCGCACATAATTTGGAGGTTTGTGTGGCTTGCTGATTTGTATTTTTCAACATAACTGCAGCAAAACAGAAAATATTTTATTTCACTGATTCACTGCTTTGTTCTCTGCAACGCAACTCCCTCTCTTCAATCACTCTCTAGCTCGCTCGACCACTGCTGCTCTCAGTCTTGTTGAGCAGGGGCCAACTTTGTATGGTTTGTTTTTAACTGACAAATCCAGCATTGCATACCTTTTAAAATGTTCAAGTTTTACACGAACAAACACAGGAAAGACATGAAAAGTGTTTGCTTGAAACTAGACCAATTAAACTCTTTATTTAGCTTAGAGTTAGTAGAAGCTTTCACAGATTACATATTTCTACCAGAATATAGGGTCAGTTTATGAAGTATGATCAATTCCTCTCACCAACTTCATCATGAAACTGGTGCTTACATTATAATGCATCAGTTATAATAATCCAGTGCTATCATATATAATGGTAAAACACAGACATAAGTACTTTGCTTGATAACAAGTACTATTTTTGGCTCCTAAAACTTTTGTACTTTTACTTACAATCTTGAACGCAGCACTTTTACTTGTAATGGAGTATTTTGAAATTGGAATATTGATCAGAGGATCTAAATACGTCTTCCTACACTGATCCTCAGTTGTTCCCCTATGTATTTTACATAAGGTGACATGCTTAGTACGGTATGTAGACCATTACAAATCTTAGTACCATCTGTATCTTACAACCTCTATTCATATTATACTGATTAAGATCATGCCAGAAATCAGTTGTATCGCACATCACGTGAAGAAAATCAGAGGGTTGTTTTTTACTGAACATGATGTGCACTACAACTGATTTATTTTCCAATCCAAGTAAGACACAGGCTGATATCACCAAACCAATACATTACCAATACTTTGTACAAAAGCTTAATAAAATGGCATTCAGTAGTTTTAAGAATGTGTGGAACTCCTGTTGTTTGAACATCAGCACACAAACTGAAGCCTAGACAGACACTGAGCACTCTCTCAAGGTCAGTGACGGTGATAAAAGTCACTAACAGCTACACTCACTCTCTCTGTGTGCCTGGACCTACCTACCTAATGCCTGCCAGTGCCAAAGGACATAAAGGAGAAGTAGTTCCTGTCATCTAGGAATTATTTAGACTAGATTCTGGTCATAGTTACTTTCTAATGTGTCCCTCTTGATGGTCAAATACACATTTACCCAGAATTACTGAGTTTAGATATCAATCTTTTAATCCGAACATTGATCTTAGATCATGGGATTGGATGTAGCAATTTTCTGTATCGATTCACTGGCTTTCTCATGAGATACAGGGCAAACTGTGATTTATACAGCATAAGCATGTCAATCTGTGACATACAGACAGTGTTAAAAATCAGTGTAATGGTCCTTTATGAACGGTTTCATATCCATTCATTGATTCCTATTTATATCACGTTTGTGTTGTAGGCTACACCTGCTCCTGGTTGATGGTTTCTATGGCTATATGTGCATTTCCCTTTATGGCATTTTTACACAGCGAGTGATAAGAAAATAAACACGTCACTGGTTTGGTTCTGTCATTTTTACATGCAGAGCTGAAGGGCCACAGGTGTTAGGTACTTGAAGCTTTGTTGCTTTCCCCTGGTGTAAATGGTAAATGTGTAACCAGCCCCTTCACTCTTCCTTTTTCTCACTTCCTCATGCAGGCAGGATGGGCTGCATGAAGTCCACGCTGAATGGAGGTCTCAGCGGAGGTGTGGAGGGGAAGATCAGCCAGCAGACTGTACGTACCGAGCAAACGCACTATGTCAGCGACCCCACCTTCAATACACAAAAAAAAATAGTAAGTAGTCAGACAATAAGTAGATAAGTTATAGACAATAAGTCGTTGATTTCTACTCTCTTAAGCAAAGTGTTGTGGTGGTGAAAAAAAAGTCACAGCATAACAATCATGTATGTTATGGTTTTAAATCTGCCCTGGTCAGTTGAGATACACCCTTTCCTTTTAAATTGGAAAAATGGTAACGGAGGATTTCCTAATAACAAGAACTTCCCTGTCTCATGATGACGTACTGCAGGAAATTAACAGATTGTGAAATGTAGTCTATGATGATTGTGTCAGTAGAAACAGATAGATAGATAGATAGATAGATAGATAGATAGATAGATAGATAGATAGACTACTGTGTTCGTTATTGATCTCTGTGTTATTATTTTCGGATCACAACTCTTGATCTACTTTTGCAGAATAACTCCCTGTTACCTGGTCAGGTGTTCCAAAAGATGGAAGGTATGCCATTCATTCATTCTTTCTTTGTGTTTTTTATTCTCTCTAACTTACTTTTTGTCAAAGTCTTACTCCTAGTCTTGACATATGTTAAATATTTCTCCAATACTCATTATGACAGCTGAGATAAAAGTTGGGTGGGTGGTCTTCAAAAGTGAGAGTCATTTTTGAAAAATCTCTTGTTTGTCACTATTTTACTGCCATGTCTCAGCAACACACTGTTGACCAGTAACTCGTTCAATATTCGTATGGACATTCATAGTGAGTCTGATACCTTGTGTAGTTAGTTACCATTGTGGGTTGGTTCGTCATGTGTTTAACCTTTGTCTCTGACGTTTCTGTATGAATTCTTGGCTGCATACGACGCAGGCTGGAGGATTAAAATAAGATGTGGGCCTATTTATTTTGTTGTACAGAATTTAACATGTCAATATCTTTTTCTGTTCCCTTTTTTTAGAGCAAAAGGCAGTCGGTAAAATAATGGTCGCCCTTTACCCGTATGAAGCTGTGCATCCTGATGACTTAGGATTCAAGAAGGGAGAAAAGATGAAAATCTTAGAGGAGTGAGTGTGTGATGTTGATGAGAGACTGATTCAACTTATGGAAATGTTATTCATCATTAGATACTGCATCATATAAGGCAAGAAGATCAAAAGATGAACACTTTAATAAGCTACGAAATGGATCACTGTTTTAACTGCTTACCACGAGCAGACTGCGAGGGTCGGGTACAGGTCACTGTCAACTCTTCAACCCTGATAGACCCACTGGTCCATCTGTCATTACAGACTCTTGCGTCACCAAAAAAAGTCAGAATATACTTTAAATTCTGATGAAGATCCAAAAGTTTTAAATGATGTCAATTTATTTCAGACTGAATTTGAAGTATTCACTAATGCTTAAGACATGAGCCATGTTTGAATTCGATGCAGGTGGTGCATCCATTAAAAAAGATTGCTTCATGGAATTACAGTGAAGTGCTGACAGAGGCTGATGAATAGATACATGATATTTTTACTTGTAGAAAAATGGTTTTCTTCCTCTTTAAAGCCACTTAATGGGTCTCAGTGTGGCACTTTAGGACACTTGTGTTATAGAAAAGATACTTGACAATCAGAAAAACAATGATCGTGCTAATAGATTGATATTTGCTGCAGACATGGGGAGTGGTGGAAAGCAAAGTCTGTGACGACCAACAAAGAAGGATTCATCCCGTCCAATTATGTTGGCCAAGCTGACACCATTGAAACAGAAGAGTGAGTGGCTGCATCTCAATACATAACCTTATTAAATTGTTCTCATTAAACTGCTTTTGGTTTGTTTTCTGAAAAAGGATGATTGGATAAACATTTTTGTTTCATTCTGGAAACTGGAAATATGTCAATTTTGTATATTTAATCCATTTCCTGTTCATTGCAGGTGGTTTTTCAAGGACATCACAAGGAAGGATGCGGAGAGGCAGCTGCTGGCGCCAGCGAACAAACCAGGCTCTTATCTTATCAGGGAAAGTGAAACATCAAAAGGTATGGAAATCCAACCAGCCCTGAGAGACAGAGATACCTTCACAAACATGTCTTACTTTCAGTGTACGGTGTGGAATTGCTAGTCACTCTGTTTCACTTGATAATCTTTCCGCAGGAAGCTATTCATTGTCCATCAGAGACGTGGACGCCCAGGGGACAGACTCAGTCAAACACTATAAGATCAGGATGATGGATAATGGCGGCTACTACATCTCTCCTAAAATCTCTTTCCGTGATATCAGCAGCATGATCAAACACTACCACAGTGAGTACGGCTCCGGAATGAATGAATGGCACAAACGTTATGCAGGAATTGTTTTCCGAACTGGAAATTCAACTTTACATTGCCTAAATATGGACAGCTGTGTATGTGCAATTGCTGATTACATAGGATCAAACTGTAGCAACTGGAAAACATTGCTAACACAACTAGACATCAGTCAAGTGCAACAACACATGCTATTAGTCTCCTCTCTTTGGCTCTCCTCAGCTTCCTCAGTCCTCAGTGTCCTCTTCTGTCTCTTCACGTCCTTCATAATGTCCACAGAGGCTGCTGAGCCTGGTTTCGTTGCCTGCACACCAAGCTTTGGTTCAGGTTCCCCAACATAATTCTCTGCTCCATACTGTACATTAAGACCTCCTCCTCCTAGAAGTCCAAAGCTCCTGTACTAGTGGTGTATTCACCAACAGTCCCTCAGTGCTCTGACCCAGACCCAGTCCGATCCCGGCAGAGTCAGCTACCTGCATGGCTAACAGCTACACAGGGAGAGCAGATCGGTCTGAGGGCACGACAGGGAAAACAAGAAAACATTTTCTCCATTAAATATGTTCCAGTTTCTCCGCTACACTTGGTGGTGTGTACGTCATGTGTCAAAGTATTACACAATTCTTGCAGGAGATCATACTACACATATATGAACACTAAAGCAAGCATCCTGTAGTTCTCAGTGTCTTTGCGTTTACCTTCCAGGCAAAGCGGATGGCCTGTGTCGTAAACTGGACCGTCCTTGTGCGAAACCCAAAGCTCAGAAGCCGTGGGATAAAGATGCCTGGGAGATTTCTAAAGAGTCCATCAAGATGGTGAAGAAACTCGGAGCGGGGCAGTTTGGAGAAGTCTGGATGGGTGAGTAGAGAGAAAACAAATCAACTTGATTTGATCGCTATTGTCGACTAGGAACAGTCTCTGATGCCCAAGAGTCTAAAAAAGAGGGATTGGTCTCAGTTGGGGACTAAAGACAACAACTAGCCCCTCAGGTTTGGGTGTTGGGCGTGGCGATACCAACAGCACCTCACAACTACAACAAAGACCATTTGAATAGAATACATATAAGCTTGTCCCTGTCAACACAGTGATAATAAAACAAACACCACTGATGTGAGTTACAGCTGCAAGATACCCTGAGATATCCTGCTGATGCCACCTTCACTTCGGTGTGGCCTCTTTCAGTTGTGTGGGTCAGAGCATTTCTAATTCCTTTCTCCTGTTTACTGTAAATCCAGCGCTGCAGAAGAACAGTATGGGGAAGTTCCATTTCCCTCTTATTAAAACAAAAATGACTTCCCTCTTTTGTTACCTGGATTAAATATTTTTGGTCAGAACTGACTGCTGTCTCTGAAAATATGCTTCCAGTGTGTCCACGCATGCCTCCATAGTCCTGGGAAGATCACATCAGTGCTCTGTCAGTTTTATCATCTATGTAGGAAATGGGAAGGCAGATTTGCATGAGAAGTTTGGGAGTGGTGACACACACACACATGCACGCACACACACCACACTTTGTCAGGCCTTTTATTTGTATCACCTGTTTAAAATGTGCTGTTATAGTAACAGTATCTATAACTGTTACAACAGTATCTGAAAATGTATCGGTGAGGACAGTGTTTTGATGTGTGTTACTTCTGTCAGGTGGGAAGTTCAGGTCTTGGTCCCATGTATCGGTGGAGATGGGCACATATTATCCATTTTTTGTGACACTCAGCAAAAGGAAAGTTTGTGTCCATGTCCACAAATCCTGTAGATTTTGTATTTTATGATATTGGATGTTACTTTAAAAAAAATACAGTGAAAAACTATTCAAGTGATACACAAATCAATATTCAAAGGATCTTATTCATTGTGGGATAGCGATGTGTTTGGATGCTTTGCATTCAAGGCCAGGATGAAAATAGAAATTCTCTCAAGCCAGGTGCAACCGGTTTCACTGAATATATTATGAATGCCTTGGTCTCTAATAGCCAGACCTTTCTCCACAGCACTGTGTCAGCACTGGAGAAAGGTCTGCCTGCACCAATCCTCATTCTGGGATAAGGGGAAAACGCTCTGGACTGTTTGTTTTTCTTTAAAACTAATCCCAATTGTCTTGGAAGGAGCAAATCCCAGGATGCAGTGACGGTGCTCCTGCAAAACAGTGCCAGTGGGAACCTGTTTAGCATGTGCTGAGGCGAGCCCCTGCATTAAAATGTCTTGGGTAGCAGCTGCTAGCTTTTTTAGGCTTGTACCGTTACTTTTAGGGTACCTTGTCATGTTTAGTGTGTCTGTCGCTAGCTCAGAGGTTGTAGAGGTTGTTTCCTGTAGTGACAGTAACACAGAGATAGCAGAAGGGAGGCGAATGCCGGCTGAAATACGTCTCCAATGGCAGGTTCATACCAACAGTCTGCATCCTGTGAGTAAGACTACTACTCGAAAAATAAAGCACAGTAAAAATAGTAGTAACACCTATGACTTAATCCAACTTCAACTGAGAAGAGATCTAATCAGCCAGAATAATTAAACATACATGTGTGGCTCTGCAGGGCCTGGAACAAATGGCAGAAACACATTTTTAAAGGGGCACTCCGCTGACTTTATACATCACGATCAGTCTGCTATTCATGAAAAGCACTACTCAGTGTGTGAAGTGCAACACTAAATAGCTGGACTGCCCCTTTAATTGCTCAAACTAAACACATCATGCAATATCTCAGCTTCAACTTTACTCAACATCAGATTATTCAAATGTAACACGCAAACTAATTAAAGGATAAGCACACCCAATAATAAAATTCTTATCATGCTCGTGCACCCACTTCAGACGGTGTGCGTGCCAATGCTTTAGCTTAGCTGCTACAGTGAAGGTTTCAGCTTTAAAAAGGGTGGGGGGCAACCGCCATTCCGACATAACGCCATTCCGACATTAGGCCCTAATTGTCGGAATGGCAACACTTAAACCTTTAATGAAACATCCCATCATTCAGACATTTTTTGCCTCCTAAGGTCGGAATGGTCGTTTTTATTTCTTTTTTAAATGTCTTGCCATTCCGACACATCTTTTAAAAGGGTCAGGGTTAGGGTTAGGGTTATGGGTTGCGGATTATGGTGAAACTTTGTCGGAATGCCAGGACGTTCGCATGTCGGAATAGTGGTATGTCGGAATGGTGACATGTCGGAATGGCCGTATGTCGGACTTTTGGGATGTCGTAATTTTGGTATATCGGAATGCCAGCATGTAACCAAAAAGGGTGTGTGCAAGGTCACGTCAAGTCAGTTTGGGGAGACGTTTCCGGAGACGAGCAAGTCTCCCTCTCACCCTCTTCCTTTGCTCTCTGTGCACTCAGCGTACTACAACAACACAACCAAAGTAGCGGTGAAGACGCTGAAGCCAGGCACGATGACAGTCGAAGCCTTTTTAGATGAAGCCAACGTCATGAAGACGCTGCAGCACGACAGGCTGGTTCGGCTCTACGCTGTCGTCACCAAGATAGAGCCCATCTACATCATCACTGAATACATGGCAAATGGTAATTGAGCTTTACTTTTAACTTGTGTGGCTGATGTTCTTATCTGGAGAACCTTAAATGAGTGCAATAAACTTCTCCGAATAAACAGTAATAGAAAGTGCAAATGTCAGCAGCTTGATGTTGTGACATACAGCTTCATTGTGACCACACGTTGATCTTTGGACATATTTCACAAAGGAGGAGTAGCACGTTAGCCAGGTGAATGTGGAAAAAAACTTTGAAAAGTAAATGTCAAACTGACAAAAGCCGACCAGTGCACACATGGACACTGACATGCCAGACACTGATGCTGTTTCCTGTTCTGTCTTGATTTTTAGGGAGCCTACTAGACTTCTTAAAGAGCGACACAGGCTGCAGAGTGCAACTACCCAAGCTCATCGACTTCTCAGCGCAGGTGATTTTCATACTGACCACAACATGCTGCTTTTTCTCACTGCTCTCTCCCCTTCGTGGTTGTGAAACAGACATAACGTCACAGTTTCCATTGCTGAACTGAAAGGAGGAACAAGAACCAAAAGTATAAATTTGACTCTTTACCCTAAAATCCCATCTGCTGTGTTGGCATGTGGCAAGAGCACATAGGCAGGGTTGGTGGTTCCACTCTGTGTGTTTGGTCAGCGAGTGCATCGACACCACAGACAGCTGGTGTCAAGAAATAAATCATTATTACTTTATACAGATATTAAGGCAGGTAGACCTAAATAAAAATATCTCAAAATAGATAGGAAGCAAAATTTAACAGCCAATAATAATGATGTATAGAAATGACCATTTGGGCTGTATGTAGTGTAGCAAAGATCAGCCTTTCTCCTAAATGAATTAAAGGGTAACTTCACCAATTAAACATATTAAAGTGTGTTTACAGGGAGTAATACTGCATATGTGAAAAAAGTAGTATAAAGCCTTTTGTGGCTCCAGAGGAAGCTGCATGTAATCTGATAAAGTGCCCCTCCTGATGTCGCTCAGTGGCTAAGTTGCATTGTGGGTGTGGAATGATGGTCTTTTCGACTGATGGTTTCTTCATATGTACTATGTTGCTCTCCTTGTGTTTTAATGTGTCTCACGCATTTGGTTATCGCATATGCTAATTTTGTTTAATCGGATTTTGGTGAAGCTTTATTTTAAGGGACAGTAAAACAACTGTGTTCAACTGTTACACTTGAGTGAGTGCACAGCTGCTACAGTCATGTAAACAATTCAGCTGATATGAAGGAAAAACTTTCCAATAATAAATACAGATTTAAATGGAACAATTCCTTCAAGAAAGTTCGGTTTGTATTGCTGTAATTACTACAAAACATAATAATTAGGAAGTTTTTAGGAAATTACAAGCATTAATATGATCACTACACTCTTGAAAAGATGCAACTTGTGTCTTGATGTATTTTTGTGAGAACCGAAGTTTGAATGAAAAATACACCAATTTATTTTATAAGTTTACAAACATTAACTGTTGATCAGGTCATGTCAGGTCTGTGGTTTTCCCAATCAGTCTTTGACATCTGTTAACAAACCAGTGACTAATAGTCACAAGTTTATTTTAAGACATGTGTGAAATACGTTGAGTGGGATATAATTTATGCACTGTAGCGTCATCCTGTTTGTCATGTTTGAGGCATTTTTCATGGTGTATTCATCAGTTCTGTTGTCATTGTTTTATTATTCACTGCCTTTTTCACACAGTGCCATTCTTTCTTGTGCTGTTGCAGATAGCAGAGGGCATGGCGTACATAGAGAAGAAGAACTATATTCACAGAGACCTGAGAGCGGCTAATGTCCTGGTGTCAGAGAGCCTGCTCTGTAAAATAGCTGATTTTGGACTGGCAAGAGTCATAGAGGATGACGAATACTCTGCCAGAGAGGGTAAACTTTATGACTGTGTGTGTGTGTGTGTGTGTGTGTGTGTGTGTGTGTGTGTGTGTGTGTGCGTGTCCATTGTCTTTGGAGGATTTTCCCATCAAAAATATGCTGACTCCATGACTGGACACCGGTGACACATTAAAATAAAAATCCCCTTTCCAGGGCCAGAAGCAGAATCAACAACTTACTTGGCAGGTCCTCATTCTGTGAGATAAGACAGACTTTTGGTTTCATTTACAGGTCGGTTAATGTTTTAGCACCAAAATTATCTACACCCAGACCACACAAGACCAATGCCTCTGACTACCTCAAACCACACACAGGGTCTATTTCCTTTCATTGTCTCACCAGTCAAGGACACATCAAACAGTCTAGTATACAATGTTGTACAGGGAGATAGATGGAGTGTGTGTATCCAATCCAATCAGCAGAATTAATGCTGGCATTGTGAAAACTCTCTTTCTTTGGATTAAATTTTCAATTTTATGTAGTGCCAATGGCTAGCTTATGGTCTGGGTTAGTGCAGAGGCTTTGCCCTCGCTGCAGCGGCCCAGGGTTTGAGTCCGGCCTGGGCCCTTTGCTGCATGTCACCCCCCTCCCTCTCTCTAACCATGTTTCCTGTCATCTCTCTGAAGCTTTCCTATCAATAAAGCCATACAAAGGCCAAAATAATAATGATAAAAACAAACAAACAAAAAAACCAAACACGTTTTTAGCTTAAAATACCTGGTTGCGTCGCCACTAACACAGCTGAATGTCTCAACATCTTGGTTAAAATATCCAGCAGTTTCATGCTTCAAAATGTTAAAAACAAACATCCGTCTCGCCTAGTTTTCACGACACCGCCATCCCTTCCACCACCTGACGTGAAAGTCAGCTCACATACATGTAATCTGAACTTGATATGGCACAAATTGTGTCAGTATGGTACCTGACAAATGACACGTGCAAATATTTGTGGTTTGCAGAAATGTAAAATGTCAACATTTTCCTCTGGCGACTGGTATAATGTAACCTATGCGTCACAAGATCACTGATCTGGAACAAGGCGACGCTGAAACCACAGCGTCACAATATGAAAAATAAACGCAAGTTCACAAATAGAATCTGAACACTCCATTACATATTAGACAGTATGGGTTAGATGTGTGGGAATGTGTAGGAGTGTGGCTTACATAGATACAGCAGGTGATTCACCGTTTACACACGTTATCAACGACATCTTGTATAATTTAAGTCTAAAGTGTTGATGGTGGCATGAAGCCTGTGTATGTGCATGTGTATGTGTAACTGAGTGTGTGTGTGTGTCTTCTGCAGGAGCCAAATTCCCCATTAAGTGGACCGCTCCAGAGGCCATTAACTACGGCTCCTTCACCATCAAGTCAGACATGTGGTCCTTCGGAGTTCTGCTCTATGAGATTATAACCTACGGGAAGATCCCTTACCCAGGTAAACATTCACTGTATGTTGTAGATATGTGCCATTATTATTGTAATCATAAACTATTGAGTTGAACATGTTCGTTTTTGTACCATGTGTGACTTTGATGCTTAATTTGTCACTTGAGTCATATAAAGGGTTAACAACACTGTATTCGTATAAGCAGTAGTGGTAGCAACAGTGTAATCACATTGTCAGCTGAAATAATGAAAGTGATACCGTGATATTTCGTGATAGTTCTTCTTTTATTATATTTTAATCCATAGCCTCAAGATTATGTAATAAAACAGGGCACTGAATGCCCCATTGTATCAGTTGAAATTAAACCCATTGCCCTCAATAATCTGAGTCCTGAGGCTCTCAGGGACCCAGGGGTTTGGGGACAGTGATTGGTGATTGAGCTTTGTGTCAAGTAACAAAAATGAAATATAATATTGAGCTTAAAGTGTTATGATGTTGTGCGGCACTGCACTGCCCTCTACTGGTGAATCTTACTTTATGAATAGCATGAAAGAAGTTAATTAGATGCAAATATTCCATGTGAAAAGCCAATCTGTTATCAGTACAACCACTACTACAGTTATAATCAGTGATGGAATGTAACTAGTACATTTACTCAAGTACTGCACTTAGGTACCTGTGCTTGAGCTTGAATTTCTTTTTGTGCTATGTTATACTTTCACTACACTACATTTGGGAAGCAAATATTGTAATGTTTACTCCACTACGCTTGTTTGATAACTTAAGTTACTCGCTCAACTCCAGTTTGCCACATCAAAGCCAAAGTAGAGCATTTTAGAATCAATTTATTTTACAGGCAATCTGATTTAAAAAATATAAAAAATAAATAAAAAAGATTCCAATAACCACTCAAATGCTGAATATATGGTATGCAATATATCCATACATGTAAATATATATGTATATTCATGTACTGTATGTATACTTTACCTTTACACTGGATTCTTCATCACATTTGTTGCCAGAAAATTACTTCTGACACTTAAGAACATTAATACATTAATGTCAGGTACTTTATACTTTACTGAAATACTATTCATATGGGTGACTTTCACTGTTATTATTATTATTATTATACTTTTAATATTAATAGTTATTACTGTGGCTGCTGTATCCCCCCTCCTCATGTCTCTCCCACAGCTTCTCTTTTCTCATTTCAACTACAACAGAGTGCATCCTCTCAGATGTCAGTTTGAGTTTGTGTTTCCTACATTCACACCTGCACGTCTGCCGTGTTGTCCTCAGGTATGACCAAAGGAGAGGTGATGTCCTCGATACAGCGCGGCTACCGGATGCCTCGGCCCGACAACTGTCCCACTGAGCTGTACGAGATCATGATGTCCTGCTGGAAGAACAAACCTGAAGACAGGCCCACTTTTGAATACATGCAGAGCGTCCTGGATGACTTCTACACCGCCACAGAGGCACAGTACCAGCAACAACCATAGACAGGGACACAAATACAGACATTTCACTGTCACTCCATATTATATTTGGAGCCACTTCAGATATGTGTTTTTATTTTTGTAATTTTTTTGTATATATGACACATTTCATATTCATTTATATTCTGTAATTGCTTCTGACAATATAAAGTATGCAGATTCCAAAATTGTACTATAATGTGGCTACTGGAAGTGCATGTACAAATACTGTTCATACTGCAGTTTAATCTCATCTATAAGCATATGTCTGTGAGCACTGTTTAGAAAACTTTTGCACAAAATGTAAAAACTGAGATGAGCATTTATTTGATTTGATTTTTACTTTTTGACACTAGTGTCTCGTCCCTACACATTTAAATACAGTACTTGGACCAAATGGACATTTCAGTTATGTTTGCATTCAGGGGGCTGAAGAAGAGTAAAGGTAGGACAGAATATAGAAAGTTAGTGTAGTGATTTCTGTACAATCAGCTGCCTCATAGAGAATGGGTATATAAATAACATTGCAATAGAGAAAAAGGGACATGCTGCTTGTAGAGGTAGCTGTTACAGATAAAGCCATGACCTATGTTCAAACTCTTTTTAAACTGTAAAAAATGTACTATTTAAACTGTCTGCAAACCTTTTCATACTGAACATTAAGTGATCATATGTTTGACTCATATATGATTTAACTGAAGTTATTTAAATGAATGAAACTGCTCCCTGACCATAACTATTCACAAAACTGTGTGTAATATGTAACTTAATGTGTGTGGAAGCAGCATCATATCTGGTGGTGTTCCATGATAACATTTCCAGGTTGATTATCCCTTTAACATTTCATGACTAATTATATTATAAGCTGTACTGTATGCTTGTTGTTTCGTTGAACAGTGAAGGGTTGATCACCTTTGAGTCCACTTCATATTGAAGTGCTGTAGCTCTTGCTTGTTTGTTTGTTTGTGTTTTTGTTAGTTCGTCAAACCTATTCTCTTTATCATTATTTCAAATATGGTATTGTATAATCAAATGTGTAATCAGAATTTTAAAGAGCATTGAAACCGTGAGCTGTTTGGAAGTTTGGCAAGTCAAGATCATTTGAGTTTTCCTATTTGAAAAGAGAATGTGTACATTTTGTATGGACTAAATTGTGTATGCAGTAAATTGTATTCTGTGTTGGCTTTGCTCATATTAAAGAGACGTTGCTGTCACTCTTACTTCAAAGAGACCTATCCAAAATAATTCTGCCAATCTTCTCAAAAACAAACTACAAGATTAGTTTTGGAAAATAATTTGAATGTTTACAACATAAATGAGGTGATACTACAAAACTAGATATATACATTTTTTCCATAACTGAATAAACCTTAAATTGAATAAGGTCCCCAGAACACTGTTTGAAGCTAGAATGGTGGTATGGTCTGCCAAATATATAAACAAAGTAAAACAGTATGAAATTGTGCTGTCCTTTAGGGTCAATTTGTTTATTCAGTCTATTCAGTCCTAAAAACTTACAGTTTATTTATTTAGTTTAATTAGGCATTAAAAAAAATCAGTCAATGAAGATACAAACTACATAGTGCACCTTCAATTGGAAGATAATCGCAGTGACATTAGAGAACTATAAAGACCAAGAAGTACTACACCTTAAAGAAAGATTACTTGCATTTGCTTTTGAAATAATTTAGTATTTTCACATTGTATTCAGAATTCATTGTATAAAATTCATGTATTATCATGTAAAAAACATGTATTATCAGTTACCAAACAATGGTCACGATCAAGAGGAGGAGAAGGGCCAAGCTGTCAGCATGAGGTATGGGCATGTTCATTAATCATGTTGTTACTTGAACCATACAGAAATAATACATTATATTTAACAGTCTAATATTGTTTAAATATGTAAAGAAAAAGAAAACTTCAAATTAATAGTTTGTTGAAATACATCAATACATGTTTTTAAATAAAAGGAGAAAGGGGGAATACAACGAAAGAAAGAAAGAAAGAAAGAAAGAAAGAAAGAAAGAAAGAAAAAGAAACTCGTACTTTACTTTGAATCCACGGCTCGTTTCCTGGTTTGGTCACATGGTCTTCCAAGATGGCCGCGCCCTGCAGCCACGGAGTGTAGTCGCAGTTCACCAGACAGGTTTTAATGACAGTTGAGGAGCTGCAGGTCGCAACTGACATCTCCAGACAGAGACAGAGGAGCGTCTGAGGAAGCCTGACATCTCTTCAGCCCTGCCGACATGAGCAAGGACGGTTTAATCCTGTAAGTACCTCTGTTGTTAGCTTAAAACACACAGAACTACATTAAGGTTAGCGCTAGCATTTTTGGCTGGCAGAATGATGTTATGAAACTTGCCTGTGTCATTCTTATGAAAACATTTCTTCATACAGCATGAATTGAGTCTAGCATCTATAACCACAACTAAATATTAACATGTACTGGTCAGTAATGCTACGTACTAACCTTGATAAGCACAGCTTCTTCTTTTGTGGCGAACTCTCATTCAGAAAAGCAGCAGTTTAATGTTCTCTACCTCACAGTTAGAGGTGCACTCCCTGTGCAGGATGTATTATGAGCTTGAGCAAATCATTTGAATCTTCTGACAAATTCGGCATTCAGATAAGTGATTAAAGAGTAGTGTTTAGTTCTAAAATGTCAATCTAATTGTTAAAGTTTTGTTTGATTTGGCTTAACCTCCACAGTGCATCTTAGTAAGACCACAGGTATGAATAACTTCTATTGTTTTAGTTCATATAATTAAGATGATGAAAGAAGAATACAAAGTGTGTTACAGCTCTTCCTGAGTTATCCCAGTTGCTATTATTGCATTTTCCATTGAGTGAAGAGTTATATGTTTATGTATTATAGAGTAGTAGTAGTATATATAGAGAGATATCATTTCTACGATTGTAAAAGTGTGCCATATAACCATTTTAAGAGTAACCTGAGCTAAAGCTACAGTAAATTGTTCGGAGGCTTCGGTCATCTGCATTGGTCACTTTTAAATTTATGTCAAAGTTTGAGTTCCAGTCAGGTTGTGATGCATCAATGATGCGTTCAAAGCAGCCTTTCATTCAACCGTTTTCTACTGCTGGAAGACGATAAGAGAGCAGCAAGTGTTATCTCTCATAATCACTCTGCAGCTGGATGTCTAATATGATTGCTGTGGAGAGGGTGGGACATGCCTGTGTGTTAGATAACAGTAGCTTGTTACCATATTGTAGCCCTCGGGCTATAGTGATTGGGACGCTGCCACCACAACCAAATTCAGACAAAGGGCAACTGTGTTTGAATTTGGATTGCCAGTGGAGGTTGGATTGAGTGTCCTTGTTGCATATACGTTAGAGCCATAATCTGTATCAAATTGTATCAGATTGTTCTAAGATTAATCTTAATAATGTACCCTTGGTGTGGTGATAGAACTGATTGGAGTCAATAGGAACACTGACTGTGACTTATTGTCCACCAAGAGTAGAGTCACATCCCTGTGTCTTTAAGGAAACATTAACAACACTGAACTTTTCATGTGTACAGGGACTGAAGGTACTAGGTTAGAGAGAGAAAAGACTGATGAGGTTTTTGTGTTTCAATACAGCCCCAAGGACTTCCCCCAGCTCCTGAATGACACATTCCTGCGAGCAGCACGAGGGGAAGAAACTGAGCATGTCCCTGTGTGGTGTATGAGACAGGCTGGAAGATACCTGCCAGGTACTGTGATCATGTCGGTGCTTCTTTATATGGTATTTCCTTAAAGACAATTTTCTCTCCTTTAACTATGTTCAAAGACTGTCTTTGCATTACTAACTGCCCTTGAAAGGTACGATTGTGATCATTGATTTTGAGTATGAACATTTAGATATTTGAGACATCATGAACACATTAATGTTTTGCTGAATCTAATTTTCAGAGTTCCGTGAGTCCAGAGCAGGGAGGGACTTCTTTGAGACATGTCGCTCACCAGAGGCCTGCTGTGAGCTCACTCTGCAGGTATATCAGTGCTTTCAAACTTACTATAGCAGTTCTAATATCAGCGATGTAAAAACAAGTTTTTAGACTGTTTGTGTCAATGCTCAGTGTAAGAAGAACATGGTTTGTTTTTTTTACATGCACATACCTATTGCAAATCAAATGAGATTGATTTAAGTACTGAAATTTAAGACAAATATTGAACTAAAAACAGAAAGACAGCGACAACCAGTGGAATTAAGAAATATACTCCATAATTTACTTCTGTTTGATTTTGTCTAAAAGGGCAGATTTCAGTTGCATCACAGTGAACCCATTTTGATGGAATGCGCCAAAATGTATTTTTATCAGCTTGAAAAGAGAAGCACCAACATGCTCATAACCACTAAAAATGTGTTTAAAACACTGACTACATTGATTCAGTTTTAAGATACTATCAGTGTTACAGTATATTGCATTGAGACGATGGTGTGATAATCTACTTACTACAAACCAAATCCACATACTGTAACCACAAGTTTTCTTAATGTCTCTTTTTTTCCACTTGCAGCCTCTGAGACGTTTTCCCTTCGATGCAGCCATCATCTTCTCTGACATCCTGGTTATCCCACAGGTAAGTGTGTTGGTGTGTTTGTCTGTTGGCTTGTTTTGTTGTTTTTCTTCTATTTTTCCCCAGTGTTAATTAACTTCTGTTTCAGCGTAAGTGATGAGATAATTGATGTTAGAATCAGCCATATAAAACCATGTATGTAATGCGATTGTCATTAGGAATATATAGCTGGGTTTGGTAGTTTGGGTAATTTCAAAATAATGTTCTGTTACTGGCTGCCGGGCCACTACTTTGCTGCATGGATGTGAGGGTGGAAGAAGACTCTGAACAGAAGAGAATAAGGATTTTTCTTTGATATATTTCCAAAAATTAATTAGAAATATATGTAAATTTAATATATAATAATTATATAAATGCAATATATCTTTCCATCTGTATCAAGTTCCTGCTTTCTGTCAAGTTTTCTGTGCATCTCTATTCTTTCTTTCATTCCCCCCTCCAGGCCCTGGGTATGGACGTCCAGATGGTGCCAGGTAAAGGTCCTACATTCCCGGATCCATTGAAGGAGCCAGAGGACCTGCAGCGTCTGCAGGCCAAAGTGGACGTGGACAAAGAGCTGGGCTACGTCTTCAAAGCCATCACACTGACCAGACACAAGATAGAGGGCAAAGTGCCGCTCATCGGATTCACAGGAGCTCCGGTTAGAGATGATACAGACACGTTTAAAGATGTAGAAGAGAGCACGCACAGACGTGATGTAATAAATTGTATTGTGATTCCCTCCACAGTGGACACTCATGTCCTACATGATAGAAGGCGGAGGCTCCAACACCCACTCTAAGGCGAAGCGTTGGCTGTACCGGCACCCTGAGGCCAGCCACATGCTGCTGAAGATGCTGACAGATGTGATAGTGGAGTATCTGCTGGGGCAGGTGGCAGCCGGAGCTCAGGTTAGACCGCCCGCCTTCAAATCTCTGGACACGTTTATCATTTTTTATTATCTTGCACCACCAAATTCAACTTAATGCCTTAAACTGCTTTTTTGATACATAATCAGTCAAACAGAAGAGTCTGCTGTTTTTCATATGTGGGCAGCTGATAGTGGATATACTATATCAACAATAAGACCTCATTGATTCAGTATAAGACATATTGTGTCAAGTATATCCGAGTTTATCCGAGACATAAATACTATTTGCTGATTGTGGCAGCTCCTGCACACACACAACCTGCCTCTCAGTATCAGCATTAAATCTGGTTGAGGGAGCAATTTCAGTTCAAATTCAAGGTTGAGCACAGCCTGGATTGTTACACAAAGTCTAGACAGTCACACCAGTAGAGTGTGCCTTTATTACTGCAGTTTCAGTACATGGGGCTGCAGGGTGGCTTTAGAGAGTCAGTGTCTTTACCTACGTTGAGCTCCTTGCAAGGTGTCAAGCATCCTGTCTGCTGATGGGTCTTTGCCCTCTCACCTTCACCGACAGCAGTGTGAGAAAATGATATTTAGCTCTCTGCAGCATCATAACATGATTTGGAACCTGAAATTACAACATATTGATTAACTCAACTGGTGATGTAAACACTGCATCGTTTATCCTGCTGATCATTGAATGACGTATGTAAAATAGGGAATAACAAACCAAAAACTGGAATAGGCTGACTCTCAGTAGGTTTTTCTTTTTTTGCTCTTTGTTCTCAGGTCTTTTTAGTTTTTGTTCTGTCATGACAAAGATAATGCTGTTAGATATGTTGATCAGGTCTCCCTTTACAAAACACTCAACTGGTTTCATTTAGATAATTTTAAAGCCAAGCTAATCAACATCTTTGTATTAGCAATGGATCAAATGACAATGTGGAATATAAATGAATAGAAGTATGACCTGAATTAGCAGCTTCTCTCAGCTCTTTTGTGTTTCAGTGTCTTTCAAGTGATTGGTTCAGTGTCTGCACTTGTATCAGCACTAGTATTAAACGCAACAAGCCACTCTTTTCAGCAAAGAAGAGACCCAGACAGAGAGAGAGTCAGTATTGGACATGCATTCTAAGATGGATCTAAATAAAGTCTACTGGGATTTTACACTGGCTAACTGTTTGCAAACTGGCTATCAACTTCATAATGCTATTATATATCAGTGTTGGGCCAAAATGAGTTATTGCAGGTTTTAAGAAACCCTAATCCTTGTGTGTTGTCCAGGCTCTGCAAGTGTTCGAGTCCCACGCTGGTATTCTGGGGCCAGTGGAGTTTAAAGAGTTTTCTCTGCCTTACCTGCTAGACATCGCTCGCCGTGTCAAAGATAAACTCAAGGAGGCAGGACAGGATGTCCCCATGGTGAGAGACAACTGCACAAATAAACACTTCCAGATATTTAAATGTACCCAGATCCACACCAAACACACAAATTGACACACAGAATGTCTCATATATCTGCATCTGTTGTTCTTGACAGTATCAATAGCTAATGATGTACACGTGCACATCATCTAAACTGAAAGCAAGTCAACCGCAACGCTACTTATTTATTTTCCTGCCGTATTTTTCTGTTTGTTCTCCTGTTATAATTACTTTCTATATTAGTTTCGATACTCTGTTCTATTCTTATCATGACTCTGTTGCTTCAACAACACTGCTTCCCAGGAGGGATCATTAAGGATCCATCTGGTCTGATATAAAGAGCTGCTCTGTTTGATTACCAGAAGATGGCAGCATTTCACCGAAAATGGTTCCTGATCATCTGTCCAGAATTTGCTTTGAAAATCTGCCTGTTATACTTTTTTTTGCCCGTGTGTCTTCTAGATCGTGTTTGCAAAGGATGCTCACTACGGTTTAGAGGATCTGTCTCAGTCTTATTACGAGGTGGTTGGACTGGACTGGACCATTGACCCACGATCAGCAAGGTAACACACACACACACACACACACACAGAAGAAGAAAGAAGAAGAAAAACACAAAATAAAATCAGCTAAACATCTAAATACAACCTGCACCTTCTACTTCAAGTGCTAGATTTTTTAAAATCTGCACTGAACTCTGTGTTAAATATGCCACGTCAGCCCATTAGCTATTTGTAAAATCTGTCTCAGCCAGAGCTGGCTCCTCCGGTTGTAGTTAGTCAGATTTAGAGCGCTGAGATATCTCTGGAATGTGAGCAGGAATAGAAACAATCAATACAAGAATCTCCTTAGTCAGAAGCAGATACAGCCTCAAAATCCACTGTCATGGTCAGACTGCAGAAAATGAGCTCCAAGCTAAATCGAATACGACTACAGGGATGTATCCAGTAATGTGCAGCAGCGTAGCACTAATCATGAGGCGTACTGCTGTGTGTCCTGAGGAGCAGGTTAACCATTAGTGACCTCTCCCTCGTCCCTGGTTTGTCACTCGGTGAACGATTTGAGTCAACAAACGTCTGTGTTTCCTGCTCCACTCATCAAATACTTAACCTGTTGGTTAAAGGATTACCCTGTGTGTCCTGTGTTGTGTGTCTGTGTGTGTTCAGGGAGCGCACAGGAGGGAAGGTCAGCCTGCAGGGAAACATGGACCCTTGTGCTCTCTACTCTCCAAAGGTAACCTTCACTCTTAGGCTCTCACGTGGACATGAAACTTCACTCCCCCCTCTATTTTTAATCTATTTTTTGTGTTCAAAACTGTCTCTATTGACTTTTGTCCATTTTTGAAAGGACAAAACACCTTCAAGCATTGACAAAAACCTTCCTACTAAATCCCAGTAACACAACAGTCTCCTTAACAAGGTCATAACAGAGTAAAACGAATACATTTAACATATACTGTAGAATAAAATGGGTTATAAGTAGAATTTTAAAAATGGAGGTCATTATCGTAGTCTCTCTCTCTCTCTCTTATTCACAACCATAATACTCGTACTGCAGTACAAATAAAAAGGGATATCAGTGGCACTGATATTTGACCATCATACAAGTTTGTTCATACAAATGTTTCACCAGAGTCAGTCTCACTAAACTCTCTTAACTGAACAAACTTCTCAAATCTCTCCTTTCAGTCTGACTATTACCACCTGTTCATGAGGAGGAGCATGTTTCAGGAAAGTCTCGCTAAAGCTAGGTGGTCATTTGCAGTCACATAGACGAGGCTACCCTCCGACCTCCGTCATGTCAGTGGATTAGTGTGTCATTCGCTGGTTGACAGTGAGGGTGCCAGAGCACAATTTTGTATAAAATGGCAAGGAGAGAACGGAAAATAACAGAACTGCTATTTTCAGCACCCAGCGCTCACATGCTGTGAATTTATTTTTTCATTCCACTGCGTTTCCATTCATATATTTCACGTAATTCATTCTAACAAACTTTTGTTTACACACCATATGGTAATTCATAACTCTTCACCAGAACTTCTTGTTCCTCCTCTGACCCAGTTTGAGCAAAGTATATCTGGCTGAGAAAGATACCACAGGCGTAGCCGAACCATGACGGATCTGAAAGTCGATCCTCAACTTTTCCCCCCTCTCCTTCCCTGTCGTCCTCCTTCAGGAGCGCATTTCAGACATCGTGAAGAAGATGTTGGAGGGTTTTGGCACCAGGGGCTACATCGCCAACCTGGGTCACGGCCTTTACCCCGACATGGACCCGGAGAACGTGGGCGCCTTCGTCGAAGCCGTGCACCAACACTCTAAACAGATGAACAAACAGTCGTAAAGAGGGATGTGTCTGTGTAAGCCAACAATGCTGATGATCGTGATTGAAAACGTGTACAATAATGCATTATTTTATTAAAAACTGTGAAACGCCAAAAGGAAAAAATGTCCATCTTCACATTTGTTTTCAGTCCACTCCAACAGGAAAAATAAAAAAACACCACTGACCCGATATCAACAAATGCCATTGAAACACCCAAATCTCCATGTACATTTACATGAATTCACAACGTCCTCATCCAGTGTAGATTTTTATGATAAAAACATGCAGGTTTTTTTCTGAGACAAGGTTTATAGGTCTATAATGCGTTGATCTGACCAGGAGTGGATTAACTGTTTCCATTGGAGAGAAATGACATCATTTATCAAGTACATGTACGTTTCAAATGCATTTTCAGTCGTGTGGGATTTGTATTAATATTTGATCTATTCAGAAATGCTCTGAACAGCTTTGACATCTAGATGAAAAAATATTTTTCTGTCATCCAGTCAAACTCGCCATAATGTTTTCTCTAGCTCTCACAAATACAAATAGATGAATACAAACCGTTCTAACCTCTTAATGGCTTAAAACATCTTCAATCACAAGTGAGCTCGTCATCAGTACAAGGAGCTTGTTTGTCAAAATGAAAAGCTGGTGATGAGGCGAAACAGTTTCAGCAAGAGACACACTACTGCAGTTATAAAAATCAATTTTTAAAGCAAAATGTCAGCACACAGCAGTTGATCATCCACCACCTTACATCTTAACAATGAGCAGAACCTCCCGCTGGATCTCAGCATGAGGAGTTTTATTTTTACTCCCGCAGATAGAAAATCTTCTAAGATGTGCTCGTCGTTAAAGGAGCTGCCTTATGTTGTTTTTGTCTTTCTCCCTAAATCTGGAGAGAGTGGCTTATGAAGTGAAGCACATTATCACACAAGTATCCTGAGAGGTTGTATGTGATTTTTAGTATATTGAAAACCATGAATGTGTGTACCTGGGTGCTTCTTCTGTCCTGTTAAATAAAGATTGATTTGATTTGTAGTGAGATTTGTGTTTCTTTTTATTTTAAATGGTTAGATTGTTTTTCTACTGCCATTCAGCCAGTAGGCTTTGAGCAGGACGGTAATGCCTCCTTATGGCCTTAAAGTCAGACAGACATTTTAATGGAGCAGGTTCTAAAAGGGCCATGAGTAATCATTACTGACCCTGTCTTTTATTCTGCACAAAGCAGTGTGGGCTGTAGGGATGGTAAAGTCAAACAGTTGGTCCACCACTCTGGTCCAGACTGAAATAGCTCAACGGCTTTTAAATGGATTGGCATGGTACAGACATTCATGTTCCCATCAGGATGAATTGTAATAACCTCGGTGATCCTTTAAAAGAGTGCCGCAAAGTGTCAAAATCAAATGGAAATCACACTGGAAATCTAATGTAGCATGTAGCTGTTAGCCTCCAGCAGAGATGAGGAGAGTCTAGTTGACTCACTTCTTTCTCACTACACACCCTCACATTTGTTTTCATTTTCAAGTTTGTCAGATTGTGCAACTCATTCTGGAGCCACAACATGGCTTCATCTAACATTCATATTATTTTTCTTATGTATGCAGTAGTCCCACATGCTGTTTCCATTTAAAGCTGCTGTAGGTGGTTGTTTTAAATTAAAATAAGTATTAAATAGCTCCAGCAAACAATTATCAGTAATCACTGTTATAGAGAGTCCTCCTCGTCCCCCTGCTCATGGAGTAAAAGAGAAAATACATTTTCTGGTATCCCTGGCCATTTTATCCAATCAGGACAGCGAACTCCATAAAGAGGTGGAGCTGTCTGCAGACAGCAGGGTCCTCCTGTCTGCTGCTGTGTCTGGTGACGCTTACAGCAGCTTTAGCTTCTTCCTGTTGCCATCATCGAGTCTGAATATCAGTTTGGCTTATGGCTAAATACCTACAAAAGTAGCGGCGCTCACATCAGCCTCACTTTGTGTTTTTGTGCTCATTTGCAAATGTTAGCATACTGACGTTAGCATTTAGCTTGTACTGACTCTGTGCCTGGAGTAAAGCCTGACAGACCTGCTAGCTTGGCTGTAGACTGTTGGTTTAGATCAGACCTGCTCAACTGGCAGCCCGGGGGCCACAAACAAACTGGCTTCTGATTCAAACTGATTCTGGCCCTTTGATCGTTCTGTTAGCAGGCGTTTTTGCCCATTTACTAGTTGAATCTGTTGCTCAACACAAAAATACTTATTTCATTACAAAGTTTCAACCTAGGCAGAGGGAATTTATGGAAATCAAACTGACAACTTACTTCTATGATTAAAAATGTGCATTGTTTTTTCTCTGTACTTCTGAATATATATTTCTTTTTTTAATTATGAAAACTAATAAACAAAAAGAAGAGAAAAACATTAAAAATTACAAATTACAAGCTTGACAGGTCAGACACGGAATGTAAAAGTCTGGCTCCTCAGCACAACAGATGTGTTGTAATAACAACAAATAGCACTGCCCTCTTCTTGTTTTGATGATGTGTACCTCACATCATTAAGGAATTGAAACCTGTGACACTGATGAACTTGCCTGATGAAAGTGCCGAATACATAGCATATTCCAAACACCACCACTTACAAACTTCCTTTTTGTTTTGAGGGTTTATGCATCAGTGTTGAGGGAACCGACTCGAGGCTGAGGCCTGGCCCAGTAAGTGGGACAGAAATGTGACAGTGACTGGGGCTTTAACTGGGACAGAAGTGAGACAGCGTCCTGCCTGAAGGTGCTTCAACACCGTTTTATCATCCAGTCTGAAGTCCTCAGAGAAATGCTTTGTAATGAAGGTCTATATAAATAAACAGCTTAAACACTACAGCACAATGTCGCTTTGAAAGGAGAAAATAGAGGAGGGTACTAGTTACCAACAACAAGTTATTAATGGAGAGAAATATGTAAACGAAGAAAACATCTTTGAAATGTAGATTTAATAATAATAGATTCTGGTTTAGGTAGAACTACATTGATCTGTACCAGGCAGGTACAAAGTTTGTTCTTATTCTTAAATGAGCTAATTTACAGATGCTTAAGATTGAGAAACTAGAAATTCACACCGATGTGCTGCTGCCACTTGAGACCACAGAGGTTGAATCTGAGTGATAACCACCACAGGTGAATGTTGTAATCCTGTTTCTATCCAGGCTGTTGGAAGCAGCTCCAAGACAAGTCACGCATCAGACCCTAAAATCACTGCACTGCTTCACTGCCGAGCACTGCCCACTTTCAGCCCCTCGTCACAAGATACATCCTAAATGTGAGCTGTGAGGAGTTTCCCCAGAGTGACAGGTTTCTCTTCTCAGACTGTTTTATTGTAAAAGAGCCCAGAAGAAACACAAGTCTCCAGTAATTTAAAAGCCTGGTGAAAATAAACAGGTTCATCTTGACTGATTGCACTGGTGGTTCCATGGCTTGTTCCACGTTAGCAACATTTAAAACTGGAGACAGACAGGAAATATATTCAAGGTTTTAAAATGTTCGATCAAAGCTAATTGATGATGTCATGGATGGTAAGCCCATGTGTTATGGTAACAATGTTAACAGTGCTCAGTAAGCAACACCACTCCTTGTTTCAAGTAACTGTCCACGACATGCAGTCATCTAAAATCTAAGAATTAAGTCAAAGTGATGATTTTTATGATAAAATAAAACAGAATAAGAATTTTAGGAAACTCAAACTGCCTCAAGTGATGTCACTTAAGTAGCGTCAGTTAAAGCTGAAGACCACACGTTTGAAAATGAAAACGTATAAGTAAGGGTTTGGAGTTAGAAAGAAGTTGGCCCGCTGTTCATCTCTGCTGGAGGCTACATTGGCATAACGCACCGAATCACCCAGCGCACTTTCTGCAGTGAGTTGCATTGTGGGTAACGTAGATGGTAAATGGTCTTGCATTTCTATAGCGCTTTTCCAGTCTACTAACCGCTCAAAACACTTGTCACATTCACCCATCCACACACACATTCATACACTGATGGCAGGAGCAACTTGGGGTTAAGTATCTTGCTCAAGGACACTTCGACATGCAGCTGGGGGAGCCGGCGATTCAAACCAGCGCCCTTCTGATGACTAGACGACCCGCTCTCCCTGCTGATCTTCCTTTTAACAAGGAGGAAAAACGTGTGGAATCTCTGGTTCTGCTGCTGCATTCATTTTAATTTCAATGTGTAACTTTAAACATTCCAGTTTAAGTGTGGAGTTCAATGCTGAATTGCAGCTTCATTTTAGATTGCCTTCAGAATTGTTGTCTGCCCCTTCAAAGATATATTTTTACAAAACCTTTAAATCTAGACCATCATCATGTGGACTATTCAAATGTGGCCAGAATGATGGTCAAAACTCTTGTGAGCAGCATTGTGTTCATTGTTATTCTCATTCTATTCAAATAAAATATATTTTGCCAGCAGTTTACAAAGGTTAAACATTCAGTCGCTCAGTCTCACGAGCTGTGGCGTGTCTTGGTCATGAACACCCTACAGTATGCTACATTTTACGTTTTAAAAATCTCTGTTCTCTCTGTTTTGTCCTTTACTCCACATGGAGCCACAATTTCCAATTTCAAAAATGGACCTCTTTTCATATCGTCTGCAGCATCACTGGGGGGAAAAAACAGGAAGAGGACACTGAAAAAGTGGGGTTTTTAAAACCTTACCATGATTATTAACCTCATGCGGTGTGCAGCCATTACTTTACACTGTTTGGAAGCACCAGTACATGTGTAAAGGTCATTTCAGGACAGGCAGAGGTCTAGAAGTCAGGGATCATCTTCGCCAATCAGGACTCATGACACCATGCAATTGCCATCACAACCACCAATGAGAAGCTGGATAAAATCTGAGCAGGAAGTAACATCCAATCACAGCACTTCAAGGCCTTTTGTCCCCTTGGGAATTTAACAATCCAGTAAATTTGGAGTAAATACAAAGCTTTATTACACAGAATTTGGCTTAAAATGAAATTATGTGCATTATTACTGTAATCATCATAAAAGCTCTTTACATGAAGAACTGGGGGGCAAAAGGGATCAATTAATCCCAAATTGTGTTTTTCTCTGTGAGGCAGCTAAGAACGTCAGATAAGCAGATTCCAGTAAATCCGGCTGTTGTTGTTGCTTCTGATGTTGTTGTGAAGGATTCCAGCAAAAGTCATAACATCATGTGACCGGATTGGGGAGGCGGGGAGGGGTTATGATTTCAGGGGATCCCTCTTCATCAGCCACGAGGTTAGAATAAGGAGACTGTTGTTGTCACTGGGGTTTCAAACAGTCAGCGCCAGTATGTGAGACTGAGCTCAGTTCTGCTGGTGTTAGTCATCTCTTGGTTTGACCTTTAGTGGCAAAATGTACATTTTTTCTTTTTTTCTGAAATTACATTTTTCATATTAATTGTTTTTATTTCTAGCTGCATCACAGCCTGTTGGAAAATGTCATTACAGAGGTAACACCTGATCTGTAAACACCAGGAGTCATCATCTCTTTCATTGTAATCAAGCTATTTTAAAGAATAGATGGGTATATGGGAAAGATGGCCCTTTTTAAGTATGGATAAGGGATAGTGTTCATATTATTAGTCTATTTCACAGGGCTTGTACCCTTTAAAACTGATATTTGGCAAAAGAGTACTTAAAAGAGTAAATGGGGTTCACCCAAAAATGAAAATTCAGTAATTAAATACTCACCCCCATGCTGGTGGAAAGTCAGGGGAAGTTTCATGGTCCATAAAACATTTCTGGAGCTTCACAGCAAAACAGAGTTGCAGTGTTCTCTTGAAGTAGATGGGGACTTGTTTTAAAATGTAAAAAACAACCCCCCCAAAATCATAAAAAGACTCCATACAACTTGTCTAATGTAATCTAAGTCTCCAGAAGCCCCAAGATCCTAATTAGATTTGATAAGATGTGATTTGCACCCTTATTCAAGCCATAATCTAAACCTAATGTGTCAGCATGAACCCTGTCTGAAGTGGGTGCGTGAGCTCGACCACGTGTCGACGGTTTAAATATGTCTTATCAAATCTTGGGGCTTCTGGAGACTTGGAATACGCCCGACGAGGTGTATGGAACCATTTTATATTTTGCTTTTGGTTGTTTTTCTGAATATTTAAAACAAGTCCCCAGCTACTTCAGTTGTTTAGGAGAACACTGGAACACTTCTTTGCTGTGAAGCTGAAATATATTGTTGCTGAGTGTCAATTTTAAAGGATAAAAGCTGTAAAACTGACCAAATAACAGGAAAGGCTTTCTTTTATTCATATCTCAATAGGGCCTTCATGGTTCAATTGAGGTTAGAATTTGTTTTAATCTCATTTAATTTACTTCAAAGTGTGAATACAAATGTAGTACCTGGATGCAACAGTGTGGCTCATTGATGTGTTTTTAATAGTTTTTGGAAAACATTGAGCTCAATGACACAGAGGAATAAGACATATCAGGCTTTTAACACACACACAGTTCTTGTAGGTGATAGCTTATTTAATATTAATTGTTAGTTTTGGTTTTTTCAATGGGATTTGATGACAGCGTTGTCAGCCTTCAAATCTGAACCCTAGAATGAAAAAAGTTCCGGGTTGAGGTTAGCCGAGCACTTCCACAACAGCTGAACGCTGTGGATCCTTTATTGATCTGTCCGCTAAACACTTCAGTTCAAATGGAAGGAAGAGATGAAATGTTGAATACAAGCCTCTAAATAATTAAGACTGGGCAGAAGCAAGTGGAGCCCGGTGTTATTAATAAATACAAAAACACACTCACAGCAGCTGGATTAATGGTGATGATGGGAAAAAGCAATTCTTCCTTAAATGAAAGCCGCCTTTCATTCATCTCTCTCCTTTGTGTTGCTGTAGTGCCATAAACAGACACACACACACACGCAAACACACGCAAACACACAAAAGCTTTTGTTTGTGGCCCCCTCCCTCCCAGTGCGTAAATAGCAGAGACAAATGAACAAAAATCACCGCTGATTGTCGACAGGTAAGACTGAAGAGGCTGCGACTGTGTGTCAGTGGACCATCTGGGAACAAAGTGACAGGCTCTGTGTGTGTGTGTGTGTGTGTGTGTGTGTGTGTGTGTGTGTGTGTGTGTGTGTGTGTGAGTGAGTGAGAGAGAGAGAGAGAGAGAGAGAGAGAGAGAGAGAGGGAAGGTTGTAACAATGAATCTATGCTCTTTAGAAATGGAGATCAATTTCCACATGGCTGCTTTAAAGGCTTTGGCAGGAGAATAATATATAAGTGTGTGTATTCCTGTGTGTGCTTGCTTGTGTACATGTTTGCACACGTGCGTGTACGTGCATGACTCATTTCATTGCGTGTATTTTTGCCTGTTTGTGTGTGTGTGTGTGTGTTTGGGCTTTTATGTGCTTATTTTGTGCACAGAGATTGAACAGGTGGATGTGGGTTGTTGGTCTCTCTCTCTCTCTTTGTGTGTGTGTGTGTGTGTGTGTGAGAGAGTGTGTGTGTTCGTGTTTGAAGGAGGTCCAGGCTCCATCTCTCAGCAAATCAGCAGGCCTGAAAATCCAATCTGCCTGGAGAGACAGCAGGCTGTACATCATCTGCCATGGATGGACACTATCAGCGCTTTATCAGTGACCGCCCCCCAAACACACACACACACACACACACACACACACACGCACACTATATCTTTCAATGACCACATGCATGAATGAACGCACACATCCACACACAGCCCGCTGTGACAGAGACTGATAGGCATTATTACCATAGTCGTTGTGGAGGGAGGCGGAGGGAGAAACTGAAACTCTGAAGACCTTGAGCTGCTTCTCCCTAATGCAGACGCTGACAGCTGTGACTGTCCCTCTATGCTGATGACAACTTCCTATCCCGCCACGGTCAGCCTGGTGTTCTGAACCCTGTGACCCACCAGGCTGCAAGAGGGATCATCCTGCACCAGACGACTCACTCATTTGCATCACTTCTGAATATTGCCAGGATTTGGCCGTGTGTGAAAATATTCATACAGTCGGTGGAGGTTGCTTTTCAGGGATTTTTGAATGTCAGAGATCTGGAAGCTCCCTGCTCCGATATTAAATCAAACAGCCAATCAGGATGAGCTAGCCAATCACAGCGACTCTGTTCAAACAAGGGTCATTTGTCTTCTACGTGTCTTGGGTCTTCTCTTCCTCTCTGCTTGGTAGTGTGAATGAAGTAGTTGTGTCAAATGCTATGGCAGCTTGTGTCTCTAGCTGGTATAGCAGTATTAAAGTATTTAACACTAGTATAGGTAACATCCACACCTGTCAATGCAATCTAAGACTCGAAAGCATCAGCCTGCCAATTTCCTGTTCCATTTTTCCAAATTGGAAATCATGGTTGGGGCTGTGCCACTCAATGCTCAAAGGATGTCTGGACCATCTTCTCATTCCACTGTCAGATGGCATTGCAGCTTACTGGCCTTCAGCCTTTTGCAAGGATTCAGTGGAAGTCCAAGCTACTTCATTGTGAAGGAGTGACACAGTTGAGCAGTCATAGACTCTTCAAGCAGGGGCATGGTGAGACAGCCCAGCTCCAGCTCCATGTCAAGGGTGGACCAGGTATTGAGCGTCCTCGTCAGGTGGTTCAGCACCTGGAGAGGACAAAGTGGGGTCCGAGTGGTGACCGTCTCAGTAAAATGCACCCCAGCTAGTGTAAAGGAAGTGAGGGGGAGTGTGATCCAATTCTGGCCAAGACTTTACTAGTTTTTCAACGGCCCTTTTAAGGAAACATCTGAGTTCCTGATGGTAGGTTAGGTACCATCATGTAGGTTAGGGAAGGGCTCAGCAGACTGATATGGGGAGGCAAAAGAGGCCTAAACCACCACCTAAACATGACGCATGGAACTGCGAAGGACATTCCACATCTATGTAACCAGATGTCCTTGTTATTCGGTGACGTGAAACATCCATTTATTTTCTGATAGCAGGGTCAGTGTTGCAGTGGCAGAAGGCTAAGCAAGGTAAATATGATGCTTCTCTGGAGGTTCTATGGGGTTCTCAAACCAGACAGCTTATAAAGTCCATCCAGCGTGTTCTGGACAGGTGTCCAAGAAGGACACTAATCAGGTGCCTGATCCACCGTAACTGGCTCCTTAAATGCAAAAGAGCATTGGTTCTAGCACCTCTCAGATATCCGAGCTTCTCACTGTCCCCGAGGGCCGAGCTGTGCTAGACATGAGTTCGTATGTTGTCCGACGACATCGGAAGGCAAAAGCTGTTGTGATCTGCCACACTGGAAGGTATTCTAAACTATTCCACCATCCGTCCTGGAGCTGTGACTAAGCAGGAGACGTAGAGGGAGCAGTACGTTAGCAGAGCAGCAGCAGTCCCGTCAGTGCTTCATCTGTGTCTACAAAGGATGCGTTCAGGTAGATAAGTGATTGTAGGTCACCTGCACACTGGTAGCACTCGGAGCCCAACACGCAATCACTGTAGTTATTCACATAAAGCAGAAGAAAATACACTCCAAGCACAAAACAATACACTTTGGGTCGATGGCGTTTACACACATATAACACAAGCTGTCACGTGGCCTGTGTAGACAGATGGGTTGATTAAGAACAGAGAGAGAGAGAGAGAGAGAGAGAGAGAGAGAGAGAGAGAGAGAGAGAGATTGGGGGACGCAATGCCAACAGAGGAGAAAAAGATTGAGCATATAGCAATCACTTCTCCATCTATCTGTCTGGATAATTAATATAAATCTGCTCATTTACCATCAGCCAATCAATCTAGATTTAAACTTACACACTCACACACACACACACACGCACACACACACACAATGTCACGAGCACACTTAGCACTTCTTGATGGCCTGATTGTCTGCTCATATGGCTCTGCAGAAATCTCTAATGACTGAGAATGAAGCGTTGAAGGAGGGATAGAAGAGAAATATTCTGATAAGAGACAAATGAGTGAAAGATTGATGGAACTCTATCAGCCTCCCTGTGCTTCATTTATCACTAATGTTGGGTGGTTGGAGGGCTGAAAATGCAGGATTGTGCTACACCAGCTGGGAAACACACTGTGTTGCTGTGAATGAGGGTTGTTAACAGTTTCAGAGTTTAGGCCATCAAAGCACCCGTATGCAGCTGCTGAGAACATACTGTGCACACTGACACACTTATTAATATGCCTAATAAGACGAAAAAAGTCTACATACAGAGATGCCTTCTGATGCACAACTGGGTCAAGTTGCTAAGACATAAAGATGGATTTTTCTGCATTTTGCGCAAGACGTGATCATATTACAGATGAGTCTTTAGTACATGTTACTATACTATTTGCATAGATCATTTCAATTAAATGTTTACACGCAATATTCTCGGTGATGGATGAACTGGTACATCTCAGTCATCCAGGTCATGTTCATTCTAAGTGCTATATCGTAGCCACCTGGACCGGACCAACTGAAACAAGTCCAGTTGCCTATGATATGGCACTTAGAATGAACATGACCTGGATGACTGAGATGTACCATGAATGAACTAGTATACAACACTGTAAAAATACTACATTTCATTAAAAAATCCTGCATACAATAGCACTTATAAGGGTACTAGCACGGCTTAACTTGTTTTTTAAACCTTGAATTATGGTTTGAAAATGGTGAAAACGTAATATTCCATCTGTAACTCAGATTCACAGGCAACAGTCCGTGCCAACAGGCCAGCTGGGCTGAACAGATCATTCTAACAAGTAATGTAATGACACATTTTGGATTTCACACCACACATGAAGAGAATTGTAGATGGTGAGCTAACTGTAAAATGCATCTAACGTTAGCTTATCAGTAGTGTTGGCATCTTATGTTAGCTAGTCGCTCTAGTGAGGCAGCAAAAGGACAATGTTTTACTTTAGACTACGACTGAATTCATTCAAGCAGATTAGGAGTTAGTATGATTTTAATTTGATATTTAAAAGAACTGCAAAGTAAATTCTCAATGAAAGTATCACAATACTATAGTTATATACAGTACTTGAGAATATGTTCACTGTCAGGGTGGTTGAACAGGTCATTCACTGAACTTTCCAGAGACTGGGCCATTTGTGACCAAGAGAGATTTTTAGTGTTTCGAAAGTAAATTAACATATGTAAATGACATAACTTATGTAAGTAACATCCTTGTATAACTGTAAGTTACCAGACTGAACGTAGTAACTTCAACCCAAAGTATGATCTTCTAAACCTTACCAAGTAGTCTGGAGCCTAAACCTCACCAAACCACAACCGTTTAGAGGGGTAGGTAGAGTGTCAGTGATCAAGCTGCTGTATTTGACGTGTTGAAAGTGAGAACATGTTGCCATACACACAGAATATCACTTCCAAATTAATCTTGGTTCGACACATACTTGAAAAAGAAAGTCCTCGTAACGTGTTTCACACTTTATTCATAGAAAAGCACTGAGATTCCAACACAAATCAATATAAAATGGTAGTAGCGTTACATAAATAGTAATAAATTCTCGCTTTATAGACAGTAGCTCAAGAAGTTGCACAAAAAAATTACAAATAAAAAAAAAAACAAGTGTTGATGATAAGCTATCATACTTCTGTGGCAACAAATACTGGAAATACCTTTTCATAATCAGTAGCACAAAGAGGCAACAAACACTTTCAATTTTCCCTTAAGTTAGAGAGAACCCAAAACAAAACAAACCGGGAAACAGTAGGTGAACTAGATCTCTACCAGCAAATAGTACTCTCCTACGAAAGAAAGAAAGAAAGAAAGAATGAATAAATGAAAGGGGGGAAATGAGAAAACCTCAGGAACTGGCTGATATAGTTAACAGACTGAAAAACAGATTAGGTTAGAAGGAGGAACTTCTTTGTTGTAATGCTGTCAGTTAATGCATCACGTAAAGGCGGCTGGCCGAAGCTTCCAAGTTAAGCAAGTGGTAAAATAGAATCCCTCCATCATCCAAGACTTAGGAAAACACCCTTATCATGCTAACGTAGCAGCCAAGAAATATTAATTCATCCTCGTTGTGTAGAAACCTTGCAGCGACAACAGATCAAGTCTAGTTCTTTCAAAACTTTGTGCACATACAAGGCTGCTGTAAGACAACAGAGGAAGCAGCCGCACTGAAAGCTGGACACATCGCTGCATTGTTCCGGAACCAAAATCCTCCCCGCGTGAGGCGGAGAACAACTGGAGATTAGAAAAAAGAAACTATGGTGATGAGATAGAAGAGGTGAACACAGCCAGCGTTGGAGGCTGAGGGGAGTTGAGAAAGCAATAAAAAAAAGAAACAAGTTACAATGAGGAATGAACACAAGGTCATCCACAGGCCATCTCTTTTGTTCATACAGTTGCTGTTTCAGACTCTCTGACATTTGTGTGTTGTTTCTGTCTCACTGCGGTGCCGCCACACGACTCGACACCTCTGAGAAGACACTAAAGGCTTGAGTCCTGATTAAATAAAACCAACAAAGAAGTAAAGCAAAAATAAACTTTGTACATTGATCGGTCACAAAGGCATTTCCCACCATTTCATTTTTTTTTCTCCTCTAAATGTTGCAGCGTATGCAGGCTGGCTACTGCGCATTGTCCAAATACAAGCATGCTTGGTCTCATCTTTGCCCACCCCCCCCCCGCCCTCCTCCTCTTTAATAGTGGTTCAGTCCACTTCCGCACCTTTAAGTTTTTCGGGGACGTCTTTAAGAGGCGACGAGACCATCGACGTGGTTCTGCATAGTCAGGTTTAGTACGTATCTGTTTACAAATGAATGCCTTCCTCGTTTTCGTCCTCTCCTTTTGGAACACACTTTTTTTTTCTTTGCAAATCAAAAAAATACAAATAATAGTTATTATAGCAAAAACAAACAGAAAGAAATGTACACAGGAGCACCTGAGAAATGCCTTGAAGTCTTTGCTCTTACAAAAAACGCTGTCAAATTCCCCATCCAAAACAGTTCAAGTACACCCCCGCCAGAGAACAAAAAACATAAAAATAAAGAAAAAAAACAAACACATAACATACTTATCATAAATAATTATAACTTTACAATTTTCTGAATTGACACTTTAATATTTACAATATCTTAAATGCTTAATGCTACTACTTTTTGTTTTGTTTCTTTAAGTGATGTCCCTGAGAACTGAGTTTAGCCTCTCTTTTCTTTCTTTTGCTCAGTTTTCCTTTTTTTTCCATTCTATCTGCGTTTCTTCGGATCAAAAAGGCCCAGAGTTGTGACTGACTACCCGGGTAGTGGGTGAAGGTAGCTCTCATGGAATGTAAAAGCAGACAAGAAAATGTTCCTGCATTCAAAAACCCTTTTCTTTTATTGTTCTGCCATCGACAGGCTGACTCACTCGCTGTGTTCTTTTCGTGTGTCTGCGATTCCTACTCAGTCATACAAAAGTTACCAAACAATCAATAAATAAATGCTGAAGCAGGCAGGAACGTACTGAAGAGGTATTTGTGTGAAGTGCTTGTACGATGACATTTAGTCCAGTAAAGATTCAAGCTCTTGCTGTACTGTATACGGCCATTAACAACAACACTTTACCACTGGGTAAGACAAGAGAGCGTAAGCATCCCTCATAAAGAAAAATGACTTCCTGTGCCAAGGCATGTGGTCTCAAATATATATGATTAAGTCATCAAGTCATAAAACATACTGTAGGTTTTGTTTGTGAGAAAGACAAGGCCGCTCGTCTTCTGCGTCCACAACGATCACAACCAATAGCATTTACAGGTAAGTCGCTTCAGTAACTAAAGACCCTTTTCCATCACAGGACCAAGGAACTGGAAGAATTTTAAAAACATTCAGGAACAACTGAGTTTAGCATGTTCAGTTTTGCTTTAGCCATGACGGGGACAAGTGCGATTACTGTAATTAGCATCATTTTTAATGTTGTTAATATTAGCTTCTCTTTTTTGTTTTAGTTTATCAAACACAACTTCGACCACTGTTAGCTGATTCTTTTAGGACACTTGGAGGCAGTGGAACAAGCCACGAACACAACACTGACATACAAAGACGCTATAGCTACTGTGTTAGCAAACATTTGCTAATTTACGAATCCAGCAAACACGGAGCTCTATTTTGTATCCACTGACTCATTAGCAGCTAGATTGTCCACTATGTTCACCAGCTAGCTGCTAACTAGCTAGCTAGCTAGCTGTCTACTGTTTGGTGCTAGACAGCCAGTGTACAGTCGGTTAACTCTTTTGCTAACAACAGCTACCTGCCATGGTTTGCCATAAAAATCAAAATAGTTAGCTAAATGAAGTCAAAAAGCTCAGTAGAGTTGAGGGGGTTGGATGCTAATATGTTACACATAATCAGTGGTTAAGGTGTAGTTTGACAAAATTAATAAAGATACATCTTTTGAAAGGATGTTTGATCTTGGACATAAGTGGGCAAAAGTACTATATTGTCTGCCAGGTCTTTAGATTTAGGAACTATGACTAAAGAATCAAAATAGGAACCAGATTTCTGGACTTTAAATGGGTTCATGAAAAAGTTCTGGAAAACAAATAATCAAAAAGTTCTGACAAAAGTTCTTGAGATGGAAAAGGGGCTTTAGCTACAGGCAGAGTTAACAACTGACAGTCACTGAAATCAACAATATGTCCCAAAGCTTCCAAACAAATACAAGAAGGTGAAAATAATGCCGCAAGGTGATAAAAATGAAGCGCAGACTTGACTTGTATTGCTTATTGATTAAATCTTGATCTAGCAAGTGAAAGGTGACCGCTGGAGTCCTATAGATTTAAATGGTTTTGGCCACAAATAGCTGTACAGCAGTGCAGTGGTATCTCTGGAGATGGGAATACTGCGACCACTCCATTCATCACAGTCGTGTATTGTCACTGTTAACAAGCTTACAGGAGGACATACGAGATATACTGTATATATATGTGCACGTGGAGCCTCAACTACTCTACTTAGCTAGAACAGCCTGGACAATGTCACTCTCAGGCTTGTGGATTTGAAAACATGCACTCTGTGAAGCAACATGGTTCTTCCTCTGACGATATTCTTAGGGAAAAGCACTGACCAGCAGGTGTAGAGGATGGGAGCTAGTCTAGAGTGGCTTTAGTCAAGTTATAACCTGTTGGTACGGACTTCTCCTACAGAGAGACCACACATGTGTAGTTCTGTATTCTGCCCTCTCTACTCTAAGATGCCCTGAATGAAACATGAGGCCATTTCTGATAGAGAAGTTAAAGCTGACAAATAATACAGTCGAGGTATGACAGTAACACTATGTGTGTTTTTCCACCTCAGTGGGTTTTTTTCCCTCCTTTTGGAATGACATGTTCCCTCCACTTTGAAAACCACTTCCTGGTCTCCTCGTTAACCCCAGCTGAAAGTGACTTCTGGCTCAAAGTAAGTACCCCATCCAACAAAAGCTTTTGGTTTTTAAATCGCCACGTGCCACCGAAAAACAAAAGTTCCTTTTTGTTTTGTTTTTCCACCACAATCTTTTGACTTTTTCATACAAGATTTAACATTAGTTTGAGGAGAAAATGCTTTGTTTTTGCTGTTGTTTCTTTGACATTTCAAGCCGTTTTCCCCCTTTTGCAGTCTCAATGAAGTAGAGCAATGCACTGCGAACACTTCCTGGTTCACATTCAAGAAACAAAACAACAAAACAGGACAAAAACTTAAGACTTAAGTCAACAAATGGCTCAACATAAGAAGTAAAAATACAAGGAATCCAAAAAACCTTAAATAGAAACAAATAAGTTTAACTACTTTCCAAGAAGAGGGTCCCTGTGAGGGAGGGGTAAGGTCAGCCGAAGCGCTCCCTGACCAACATCATCAGTTTCTTCTTGCCCTTGTAGATCTGTTTCAGGTTGTCTATGAATTGGGCGAACTGAATGTGGCCGTCCTGTGCCAGCAGGAAAGTCTCCCGTGCTTTGCTCAGGAACTCTATGAACTCTCCGTAGTGCCGCGGACTGATGTGCGTCAGTCGAGAGTGCGTGGTGTTGATGTACGCCGAGATTGTAGCGTCCAGGAGCTGCCGCAGCGGCGCCTTGTCTGTTGACATCAGCTTCCCAGAGTTCCTTCTCCCGGGAATGCCGGCGAGACCCGGTGCCGTCATGGTGCACCGCCGCAGGATGTCAGACAGCACTGTGGCACAGTGCACGCTCTTCACCACCAGGGGGATAATGGCTGCAAGCTCATTTTTACCCAGAGAGTGGCTGAGCGCACAGGCCCAGAGCACGTCATTAATAGCCGGGTGTGTGTCCTGGTTGTAAGCCAGGTTAAGGTGGGTCATGGCGAGGGAGGCCAACTTGAAAGACCGCAGCGGGTATCCTCTGTGTTCCATGTACCTTGCGATGGTGAACAGCTGAGAGTAAGTCATACCCGTGGAGGCTGCGTCGATCACGATCTGGTAGGCAGTCTCGAAGGCGATGTGGTCCTTCTCGCAGAGCGTCAGAGCTGACAGAGCGCAGTTCTGGGGGTCCTTCATGGCGCACTGCAGGGCCAGGGTCCGGGCACAGCTGGCCAGCTCCTCGCGCTGCGGGTAGTCGAGGCTGAGGCGCAGGATGGTGTTGTGGGACATGACGGTGGCTGCCACGATGCTGGTGGCCTCGGTCGGTGTGAAGAGAGTGTACCAGCTCTGTAAGATGCTCACCAACGCCCGCAGACCTGAGGAGAAGAGAACGCGTTAAAGATTTAAGACTTACTGGGCTCCACCTTACGCTTGGCACGAAGCGGCACGCAGCACAAGTGTCGTTGCTAGTTTCAGACCGACGCAGTTGTCATTTTCCCAACTGTTCATACACTCGCCACAAATTTAAACAGCAAAACTAAAAGCTGTAGTTATAAAACTCTCCAAAGGAAACCAGTCAGGAGTTTTAAATAATCAATGGAGTTTATCAGCTGTTCCTCGTGCACAAATACGCATGTTAATGTAGAGATACACATTTCTGCTGCTGGAGGATCGATGCAGGTAATGTCATTAGTATTTTCCGCATTAAGGACGTATTTCTCCCCTCTCATCCCACCCTTATTGATCAGGATGATACTTTTTATGACCCATCCCGACTGATCCACGGACTGAGGATAGCACACACACAGAGGGACGCAGCAGTGCTGCTCCTTCCCCTCAGTTAAATATCAGTTTATTTTGTCATATTCAGTCAAACAGAGTTGTTGATGGGACAGATGATTGTGAAATGGCAGTGCAGAGGGTCCAGCAGCCGAGGAGTACATCCCTTTCCCATAGCAGAGACGAGTGCTACTGTTTCAGGTCCTGGCGCATGACTAATTCAGTCTAAATACCATGTCTTTGCGCTGTGCCTCACACTTTGAGCCCAGATTATCCACTGTTTAACTAGCAAAATGGACTTGGTCTCACCCTAAATGCACTAGCGCGGTGCGCTTCACACCGAGCGCCATAGAGGTCTAAATAGGGCCCATTGTGGTCAGGATGAAGATCATATGATGCCGGTATGATTCTATATTTTTATTTTGATGAATGTTGATTAAGTTTATTTCACAGTTTAAAGAAAGAGTGTGACTTTGGGGCTACATGTTAAAAAGCGCTCTCCACCACCATCAAAACATCAAATGAAGAAATATATTGTGGGAAAATGGTGTTTATCCCTGCAGCAGATTTCAGGGGCTTGAAGAATGACAGGGAGCATTGAAGCCCGATGATGCTTTTTGGACGGTAATTTGTCACCCATCTGTGTCTCAAAGTCAAAGTCTGCCTCCGAGCAGAGTTAAAATGCATCACAGTAGACCAAAGAAGATCTTAAGACACTGTGGAGGGCATGATTAGACCATGGCTCCTGTTTCACTGATGTGTGTTTGTGTGAAAACGCATTACGTACCGACTTCAGTGGCACAGGTTACCAGCCAGCGAACCATCTCTCTCCTTCTCCAGTTCAGTGTGGACAGAGTCATCCTCATCACCTGCAGAACACACACACAGAACATGATGTTTCCTGATGCTGCCGCTGTGCATGATGGGAATAAGGATGCTTCAAACTTTATACATGACGTCAGTTTGTTGATTATTATTAGAATATTGACAAAAACATTCTAACGTACGTGCTTTTCATAATTTAGCAGTTAGTAATTATCACACCACACGTCTCCAGTGATGACAGATGCATCCAGAATGTGTTCATAATTACACAGATGACTAATTGAGACCTTTCCATTTTGAGCACTTATTTAGCAGTTTTGCTGACAGGAATTCAGCCGAAACTCTAAATACCAGGAGAAGGAGGCGGCTGAAGCCACACTGCAGCCTTGATCATCTGAGGAGTTTTTTCAGTGTTTAATGTGGAGCCCAAAAGGCTTCATTATGTGGTTTCTTCTCATCAACAACGGTAAGACGCTGTGTGATGTTTTCTCTGTTAATTTGTAGTGAGGCTGTGGAGGCCTGCAGAAATTACAAGTTCAAGGAAACTGTTGCATGTTTTGACTGGTGACCAGTGCTCGCATTTTTTTGTGTGGTGAAATGCTTTTTAGAAATGACTGACTCGCCCTCGTACTTCGCCTGCTCTCTCTCTCTCCCTCGCTCACACACACACACACACACACACACACACACACACACACACACACACACACACACACACACACACACACACACACACACACACACACACACACACACACACACACACACACACACACACACACACACACACACACACACACGCTCAGTACCTGCAGTCCTAGCTCCAGTGCCACGTTGAGCAGAGTTATATCAGGCGGGCTGTCTGCGGGTGTGGCTATCTTAAAGGCGTCCTGGGCCAGTTTGAAGATTAAGGATGAGGAGTGGATGTTTTTCTGGATGGCCTCCAGCACCGTCCGCAACCTCAACATGTCACCTGCAGGGCAGAAAAACCCTAAATTAGCAAGCACGCACTGATAAGACAAACATCTGGCTGGACATCTCTCTTCTGTGATTACGGCTGTGGGTATCCAGATGTTTTAACGGTACCTTTAGCAGCAGTGAGCATGGTGGAGGCCAGCTCACACTGCTGTGACTCCAGGTGTCCCAGTGTGAACCAGCGCGGGTATCTGCTTGGGACTATGGAGATGCCGTGATGAGGGTGGCCCACGTCCCCGGAGCCTGCTGACGACTCCAGCACCGGCAGCCTGACAGGAACACACAACATTAGTTTTCATCCATACGTTTCAACATTTTCATCAAAGACTAAGGTCTGTTAAAAATGTAGGATACATTCCACCATTGAAACTGCTCTAAAACTTTTGTTGAAACAGTTTCATAAAAAATGTTTTGATGTCTATAAGTGAGGGTGGACAAAATATTAGAAACACCTCTCAGGACAAATACTCAAATACCACATGCTACGGGCTCCAAAATGATCATTAAAAAAAATCAACTCCTCTCTACTACAGACCTTCACAGATTATATTATACACTGTAACTAACTGTGCGATCGTTTAGACCATGGTCTCATGTTTCCACTTACAGTGAGGGTATCACAGATCATTTAGAAATGACTTGGAGTCTGCAGAAATGTGTAAATATGCTACACAGAGTACACAGCACTGATTTAAGAAACTGACCTCATGGCGCGCAGAGCCACCTTATACGCCAGGTCTGCATCATGTGGCAGCAAGGCAGAGAAGAGGTACTTGGCGAAGGTGTGCATGGGAACACTCTCCCTGTGGATGACCTCACCTAGACCGCTGAACGGACCAGCTGGACCGAGAGAAAGACAACGTAATGTTTATTTTCCTTCACAGCAATGTGAAAATGTGTTTTCTACAGAAGAACCTTTTTTACACAGTTTGGTTTTAACACGGACTCCAGGACACAATGATAAAAATTATCAATACCAATGAACCTCATACCTTCTAGTAGCTGTATGGCCTGTTTCCGGAGCGTCTGGACCAGGAGATCGTCCAGCTCCAGTTCTTGAAGTTTTGCAACAATTTGCTCCTCGTTGCGACACACCTACAACATATTCACAACTCACATTTATCCACTGTGATCATACAATACATGCTGTGTTTAGAATGAATACAAATGTGCTTAATTAGTGTTTGGACATTTGGACTAATTTAATCTCCGTACGAACAATAAAATCATGTTAGATTTTGTTCAACAGTAGACCTGCAAGAAGTTGAGATCCATGGTTTATAACTATTTAATAAGAGAGAATAACAGAGCACTTTGAAGTTTAAATACCTTTTTAAGAAGGGATTTTGAGCTTGAGGTATTAAAGGACCAGCAGGGTGCTTTAATACCTCACACACTTACATCTGTGTGTATCTACCGTGACAGTACACAAGACGGAGGCTGAGTTTTTTTCACCATAAAGAGGTCATTTAGGAAATTTAGGTAGTCTTCCTTAAAACTGAAATTCTTTTTCAAACCTATACACGTGTCTCTTTCTATTGCCCTGTGTGTCTTATTGTTGCAGCATATCTTCTCTTAGTGCATTTATGTCTTATGTAAAACACGCTGAAATGCCTTGTTGTCGAGAGGTGCAAGACAAACAAGCTCGCCCTGCCGGAAACATTAATATTTTTGTTGATGCCCATGATATTAAGAGTGCTCCCTGGCAGCCATGTTAAGCACTAAAGCAGATTACCATTCACACAAAGAAATGTTCCTCGGGTTTATTCTAATTCAAAGTGAACCTAAGTCGGTGACTTTCTGCTTGTTTTTCAGGAAACAAAACGCTGTGACCTTTTCTCCCTTTTCGCATGGTAATTACTTCACACAGACGTTTAATTATAGTGATTTTCTATAATGGCGACATTGTCTGCACCGGGCAAATTCACACCGCTTGTTTTAATATGCGACAAAACCATACATGCAGTTTAGTTGCCCACTGCAAGCGGCCTAGTATTACTGTATTCTCTATGAGGGGTAAAGTCAGAGTATGATCTAAGAATCTGTAAGATCTAAGAATGATGTTTTAATGCATATATTATTACTTCAAATGCATCACGTGACAGCATGGTTTTTAGGACTATCATACCTTGTCCTGAGCATACAGGCCTTCTGGCATTATCCTCTGCTGGCCCATACCCATCAGAGCCACCTCTAAGGCCAAAGTCAGGTAAGACTCCCCTCCGTCAGGACTGCCCCACACTGGTACATGGTGGTAGACTGGAGGCCTGGGGTCGCCCTCTGAAAAGAAAGAAAGAAAACTATGTAGTGTTTTCTGCTTTATGTGGTCAACATATTCTGCATATTCTTCTCACAGGAGAAACAAAGAGACTGCAGAACAAAGAATCCAGTTAGGATGCGTTCAAGACTGCAGAACAGCAGGGGATTTACCAGCCACATTCATAACAGAAGAGGTTCAGATTTTTTTAAAGTCTATCTTAATACGATACTGACATGCCCATATGTGCATTGAGAGAGGTACTGGCAATAAATCAATCTCTTACTAGCTTAACTGCAGCCGTGTTGCCAGATTTGACAGACACAAACGTGCCCGATGGAGCCCGCCCAATCATCTGAGAGTAATTTCTGTTATTTTTACTTCATCATAGGAGGGTTTTTTTGTCCATATTAATGCTGGGATGGAGACTAAAAGCCTCCCTGTTGTTATGAAGCTGAATATGAGCGCAAGAAGAATAAGTTCAGTCCTAGCAGCGTGCAGTCCTCTGTTCGCAAAATTTAAGTGAACCTAAAAGCACAGTTACAACGCAGAAAGTTATTATTTACATTGATATAAAGTCTTTTGACAATGTATAATAATAATAATAGTAAAAAATACTTATAATACGAATAGTAAAAAAAAAAAAAAAAAAAAGTCTAATTTTGATGAACTGAGATGACATTTGTTTTTGTGGGTCATCAGTTATAAGTGTGTTTTAAGCTACTGAACTCAGTGACCTGGCAATCTCAGCCCCTCCCCTCATCTGAAAAGGGGGGTTAACACAAGCCACAAAGAAACATTTTGACCCGCCCAAATGTATTAAAAAGTAACCAATTGGGCGCAAAAAACTGCCGATCTGAAGCAAATAGGAGGCTGACGTTCAAGTCAGAGCAAATCAAGTAAGTTTTTTTTAATCCTGGGAGTCAAAGCACATGAAAATAGATACACTAAGAGGGAATTTTGTTATAAAAAGTCTCTTAAAGTCTTTGGAAGTCATTTGGTTTGGTGAAGCCTCATATTAACTTTGCATTATGGCAATAAACAAAGACTTGTGACTGTTTGTTCCCTCTATTTCTTACAGTGTAGTTGAGTTCTGGGCCAGTATGAACATAGAAATGGCCACAATGCATATATAGGCATTGATGTATTCTATAAAGTTAGACTTGAAAGAAGCATGTCTTTGCGTAACATTACATAAATATGGCATTCATGATTGCAGATTGTGATCATCTAAGATGGCCGCTAACCCTATGCCAAATGCTCGACAGCTATAATTGAGAACAGATGCCACGGGAGTCTCAGCTGTTGATTGGTGCCCATTTGTTCTCTCATACTCCCCCACCCCATCATTCTGCTTAAATCCCCTCTGAGCAATAGATCCCCTTCAATCCTGTTTATTCCATGCATGTGTGTGTGCGTGTGTGTGTGTGTGTGTCAGAGTGTGTGGGGCTCTCTGTGTGGAGATCTGTGGAAAAGTAGAAACTGATTTTGCAGACTTAACCCCAGTGTTAACTCAATTTTGTTTTTATCCAACGGCTACCAAGTGATTGGTCAATTTGAAAGGATCAGAGAGAAAACGGCATTGCGATTGGCTGCCACATTGTCTGGGTCCGCCCCCCTTTTAACAGATGTTCCCAGCTGTCTTCCAGAGGGAAATAAAGCATGCTGACCATTCTTCACACACACAAACACACGCATGCAAAATAGTCATACCACTCTCCCAAATTCCCAAAACAACACAAGACAATCATTCACTCTTTCGCCAACACACACACGCACGCACACAAACACACACACACACACACACACACACACACACACACACACACACACACACACACACACACACACACACACACACACACACACACACACACACACACACACACACACACACACACACACACACACACACACACAAATGAGTGTGCCAGTGGTCAGCATTGTTTGAATTGACAATAGTTCCCTGTAGCCTGGTGACAATGGGAAAACCCAACCCCTATTCTGCTGTGGTGCAATGGCCACTGGTGAAATAAAAGCCCAGGCAGGGTGAGAAATGCAAATGGTGATGGATTCTATACATACCACACACACACACACACACACGCACACACACACACACACACACACACACACACACACACACGGAGTGTGGTCTAAATGAGCAGGGTGTTCCAGCCCGATCCATTCATGCACTGCTAGTTTATGGCTGTCTGCAGCACAACAGTGCCCGGTCCTGATATAGGAACATGAGGTCTGTTGTCTGGTGAGTCACTGCTGGTGTGCCCGATCACCTCTGCTCAGGGTTACACTGCATCAGCTGGTGAAGTGTGTTAGGAATTATAGCCTGCATTTGGCAAATAGGTTCGTTGACTGATGTGCCGTATGAGAAGACTGGGAGGAGGTTCATGGATGAGCGTGTGTTTTGATGAAGTACATGCTTTAGCTCACTTTGTAGATCGAGTGGACAGTGGGTTAGCTTGCCAGTGCAGCAGACTAAACAGTGGACGTGCAGGGGGCGAATGATTTTGATCTTAATTTATGCATTACTGCGGCTACGAATAATAATTCTTTCATTATCACTGACTTTTTGATTAATCGATTAAAAATTTTATACACACATTTTCCAAAAACGCAATTTCTCAGTCCAAGGTGATGTTTTATAATGGCTTGTTTTTGTCTGAACGACAGTCCAAAACCCAGATACTAAAAAACAGAGAAAAGCAGCAAATCCTCACATCTGGGGAGCTAGAACCTGCAAATGACTTCCCATCAGCCTCAGCTGCACATTGTATAAAGTGCTAATTAGCAAACTATTAGCATGCAAACATGCTAGACCATGATAGTATACATGGTAAACATTATACCTGCTAATCATAAGAATATTAGCGTTGTCATTGTGAACATGTTACCACAACATTAGCATTTAGCTCAAAGTAGTGGGGTAGTAGTACATGACTAAATGCTTCCTGTCTTGTTGATGACTGTAACAAATAATCAATTATCAGAATTTGTTGTCAATTTATTGTGTAAAATGACTAGTATTAGTTTTAGCCAATAAAGTACTTGTGGCATAATAAATGATTTGAAACTTCTATTCAATATTTTTGCGTTAAGTTTTAAAAATCCAATCCTGCTACTTATAATTACCTACCTATAATTTCCTGTCTCTATAATAAATGAATATTGTTCTGCAGGTTGCTGCAGCTCTGCCCAGCACTCTTTACTAATGGCTTCTCATAATGTGCAGTGAAGCTTATTCTCAGCTTTGTTCACCATGTCACCATGGTAAAGAGCGGTGTCAAAATGCCTATCATTTAAATGAAACATAGAAATAATAAATGAAAGCTACACTGTACATTTTAGTGACTCAGTTTTTGAGCTTGTACAGAAGAAAGAGAACCTCCAATCATCTTCTATGAAGAGAGAAAATCCATAACATTTGACAGTTTGTTGGTGTATCCAAAATGATTTGACACGATTCGTGCAGCAGAAAGTCTTCAAGCAAAGCTCACTGACGCAACAAAGCAAGAGTAAGCATGTGAACACTATTGAAGTGTGTAAGGGTCTGACACAGGGTTGTGATGATTACTCATTAGAATCTCTTTTAAAAAATAAGAAGAAGATCTTTGTTTTCATACCTCCAGTGTCCATCGTGTTGTCGTCGTCCACACGGCAGGTTTCTGTAAGCGTCGTGAACAGACAGCCAATCGGGTCTAAGGGATGCCCCACCCAGCCTTCCAGGTTGGTGGTGGAAGTAACACCCCTCTGGAGAAGCTCTGAGGGAGAAGAGAGCAGGGAAGGAAGAAATGTTAAAATGATTTGTCCACAACAATCAAACAGCTGTGTGTGTATGTGTGTGTGTGTGTGTGTTTTTTTACCTTTCTTTTGGTGTTTGTAGATGTCCATCTGTCTCTGCTGCTGCAGGCGGAGCGTGTTGATGATGGCAACGGCCAATCGCAGGGCTTCCCTGGAGTAACCGTGGGAACGCAGGGCGTCGACACGAGCGCATGCCGTCGGGACGTGGTCTGTGTGGTCGACAGAAAGAGGAAACGCTTTGCTATACACAGTCACAGACATGCAGTTTTCTTCCAAACTGTGGGACATAGGATGTAGTTAGGAATGACACACAGACACACACACTCTCACGCGCAGACACATACACACACACACACACACACACAGTGCAGTCTCAGCAGAACGCCACTGTGTGTCTGATAGCTGGCTTAAGTTGCAGAATCTGACAGATCTTAGCTGGAAGCTGCTTACTGCAGATACTGGCCTCAATATCAGCAGAATTACTGTGTGTGTGTGTGTGTGTGTGTGTGTGTGTGTGTGTGTGTGTGTGTGTCTGTCTGTCTGTCTGTCTGTCTGTCTGTCTGTCAGCTTTTGGTGGAATTAGAGATTGTGTGTATATGGAAGTGCCATAGAAACTAAAAAAGTTTTTCTAAACTCTTGTAATACACAATGTGTGTGCGTGTGTGTGTGTGTATGTGTGAGTTCTCAATACACATTAGTAGCTTAAATAGACTTATTATTTGATATAATAAATCATAATAGATGTGTGCACCTATACGACAGGTACATACATGACTTTTGCATGAAATGACCAACAAATTACTGTTTCAGTTTCAGTGAAATTGAGGTGTTGTCACACAGTAAAATAAACTCACTAATGTGTGTGTGTTTACCTAGCCAGAGTGGCAGGCCCTGTGGGTTGAACAGCAGGCTCTCCCCCTCTCTCTGGTAGGATGGAGACATGTAGTGGTCACTGCTGATGATCCTCTGGAGGTGGCTGTCCTGCCAGTGGAGGTCGCAGGCCTCCACCGCCCGGCTGAACACCGTCCTCCTCGGCCTGGAGAGAGAGTCTGAGGAAAACAGCACACGCGGTCAGTGATGGTGTCATATTGTCCCATCTGACCTTTCTTTTTCGTATTTTGATTCCGCAGTATGTATTGTGTATGTGTGTGTGCTCATGCTGACCCTGCGCCAGGTTGCTCTGCGGCAGAGCGTTGGTGATGTTTGGGAGCTCGCTGCCGTAGTTGCCGTCCTCCAGCGGGCAGACGTCCATGTCGCCCCATTTCTTCAGCTGCTTCAACCAGCTGCTCTTCTCCTCGCTTTTACAGTGGGGGTTTAGCACCACGCACACCCACAATGCACCTGGGGAAAGGATGGCGGTTAGTGGTCAGGATGTAAAGGAAGCAGAGGTTGTGGAGAGCTGTGTAACAAGAATTTGACCTGGGCAGTGTCAGCGGTGACGGGAGCTGGTTGAATTCTCTAAACACAAGAAGGACTCCTCAGAGCTTCAATATGAGAACACTTGATACTTTTCTCTTGCTATATATGATGGTAAACTGAATATCTTTGGGTTTTGTACTGTTGATTGAACAAATCAAGCAAATTAAAGATGCACCTTCTGATAGTTTATAAACTGAACAATTTATTTCACCAAGGCTGAATTCAAAATCCTAAAATCTAGATTTAGTCATAATTCAATGGCTGAAAAGTTGAAGAGCGTGCTGCTTTTAGTTTCATCACATCATGCCATTTCATCAAGGTTATACCTGTGAATGTTTCACAAAATAATGCTTCTACAGTCATAACTACAAACCATCTTCTTCACTGCAACGCTGCCTCCACAAAGACTTCATCTAATAAATGAAATATCGTGCATCGGCTTTCACAAAGTCCCAAAGAGTTTGCCTCGGCCATTTATAGAAGCCAGTGTTCTTATACTGTATGAATCAAAATAACACTGGTAATAACAACAAGCAGCTCGGTGCGCTAACCTCACCTGTTCTACATGCACAGACCTCGAGCTGGGTCAACTGTCTGCGTCTGTGAGGAAAATGATCAGGCACCAAACCCTGACTGTCTGGCTGTTATTTCCGTCCGTGTCTGTGTCATGATCTCCCTCGCTTACCCAGGAAGTGCTCTCATTGACCTCCTAAACGCCGAGATTGATTGCAGAGAAGCTGAGCAGCCGTATTGATCGGCAGCCTTTATCATTCACTCTGTATGGGGAGCGAGAGGAGAGGCCCGAGCAGGAGGAGAAGCTACAGACTGGATGACCTAATAGCTTACTGACTGGACGAACGTTTACCCGAAAGGTGAATGCCGATTTGTCTGAGTCACTGACAGACTGGACACTTCTGTCAGCCTGGCCGTCTGACCCACAGTGACTGATGGACTAACTAGCAAGCTGATTGGTCGATTAGAAAAACAAACAAACAAGTCATTGTGGTAGTGTGTTTCTCTCCGACCGTTCTTACCTAGCTCATCCCAGAGCTGCCGACACTTGTCTGTCATGCCTGTGCCCTGCTGTCTCCATAGCGACAGCCGGGGGTCTGCCATAAACTGTTCCGTGATGAGCGTCAGCATTCGGGCGCCGTTGGAATCTCGCATTCGTAACATCTCCCTCACCTGGAAAGACCCAGAGAGTACAGGCTTAGTCACTGTGTGTAATCCAGAACACTCTGACCTTCTTCCAGCTGGTATTGATGTGCATCTTCGCTCATCAGAATTTAATTCAGGAGAGAAAAACATTTTAAAGGGCCTCTAGAGATTAACAATAAACACACTGCTGTTTCCACCAGTTTCCAGTCTTTATGCTAAGATAAGCTAACCACCTCTTGGCTCTAAATTGATTTTCTCAGCTGTGAGGAAGAAAGCCAAGGAGTACATTTCCTAACATGCCAAACTATTTCTTAATACATTCTTAATACTTAATACAATACAACATGATAGAAGGATGAAAATCTTGTTTGAAATCAGAAGAAATGGAGAAGACAGCATGATTCTTGGCAGCACGTCATCCAGCATACATAAGGTTGAAAAGTTACATATGAGATGTTATAAAACCTTCTGAATGCCATTTAAAACTGAATAATAGAAACAGTTTGGCACCGAAACCGAGAGCTCACACTTATCAGAGTATATGTCTGTTATAAGTGAGCTTGTTTCACTCAGATAAAGAGCAAAAGGAAAAGTGCATTTATAAATCCTCCACTCTGACTTTGAGGATTTACAAAGCTATATCAAGACCCGTTAATGCCTTGAGTTTGAATAATACAGTTAAAGAACTCTTAAGACGTCTCAGGACCTGCTGGCGCCCCGTTTCTTTGAGCCATTTTTCCAGTACGAAACCACCCATTGAGACAAGAAGTTGAGAGTTTCAATTTCCGTGAATCTTTTCTTTCTTTGACAGTATAGAATAACAAGTTGGTTCAACTTGAAGGAGGAAGACATTCTGAAAAGACGACATTTTGATAGAAATTGTTATAAATCATTTCGAAAGGGGCATTTCGTTGATTTTACACATAAACATGAGTAACTAATAGTTTACTGATGACATCATCTGGGTCATCTCAGATTGGACTTGTTTTTTTTATATTTCTCACATTTTTATGTCTTTGATTCTTGCTTTCTTTCTCATTTTCTTTCTACTTTCCTTCTCTTTCTTCCCTCCCTTCTTTTTGTCTTCCTTCTTTCTTTCCTTTTGCTTTTTTACCTTTGCTCCATCTTTCCTTGCTTCTTTCCTGACTTCTTTCCTCCTTTCTTTCCTTTCTACCTCCTTTTTCTCTTTCCTTCTTTTTCTCTTTCCTCCCTTTCGTTTTTTTTACTTAGTTTATTCCTTTCATCTTTCCTCCCTTCCTAACTTTCCTTCCCTTTTTCCTTTCTTCTTACTTCCTATATATCTTTATTTCTTTCCTTCCTTCTTAAAGAAAGCCTGTGTTACAAACTGAATGTGTGAGGTTTGAATTTATCAGGCTGGGTCTAATAAAAGATTTTACTGAGTTGCATTATGGGAAATGTAGGATTGAGTACTTTTGGAGTTTGACCCCTGCTAGGGATTGAAGGTCAGGATATCTGAGCATCTGCAGCTGTGATTTCACCAGTAATCCATCTTGTATGTCCCCAGACTTTACTTTGGAAGGGCAGAACTAACTCACTGGAGTGCCCCTTTAAAATAAGCCAGTTCAAATCTGGATTTTTTGTTTTCACTCGTGGATTTTTAGGCTTATATCATCGAAACAACAAACATATTTTAGTCTTTTTGGTCACTGGTGTGTTCAGATAGACTGCTTAAAGATGACAAACACTTCTCTTACTTCTAGGTGTATTTATGATGACAGTGATAATATTAATCAATGAATAAATCCAAGCCATGCATTGGAGCAGGAACAGGAAGTGATGATGGATACCTTGGCAAACATGGAGTTGAGCTGCTTCCCAGAGCCGTAGTATCCTCCCTGTGACAGAAACTGTTTGACCTGCTCCCTGACTTGATCCTCGTCCAGATGCCAGCAGTTGTCATCGTCAATGCTGGCGCCTGCAGTCGGGTCCGGTGCACCTGGGAATACACACACACGCCCACATTAAATGACAGGCACTCACAAGACTGCAATGATAGAAACATATGCAGATTAAAAAAACACACATGAAAAAGTGACCAAAACGGAACCAATACGGACAATTTCAGTCTAACATCAACATCCCTCTCTCCACATCAAAGTCTGTATATTCACTCAGTCACTCCGTTCCTTCCTGTTCCCAATTCGCTCTCGAACAACAAAATAAACAGACGGAGACCATGGGAAATGGAGTTTACTTTTAGACAACCACCCTCTCAAAAACACTGTCTCCTTAGCTCAGTTCTAACATGTCATTCCAGATTTCCTCAGACCTTGGGGAAAGGTAGAAATCCAATCCTTAAAAGCTAAAAGAATGATTAAATGTGAATGAATGTAAATCTCTTCTGAACTGTTGTTCTGCTGATGTTCTATTTCTTTTACATTTAACTCATAGTGCACCTACGTGACACTTATGAAAAGCTGTTCGATTTAGGCTAATCGTGCACTGAGGGACCTTAAGGCCAACTTTATTTTTCTTCTATTCAGTGCTGGTTGTGTGTGTGTGTATCTGAGTTATACTACGGGGAAATGTAGATATGCTCAGAAGGGGGAAGCTGCTTTGATCTAGCAGGAAGCGAGCTGAGGAAAGCCCAGAGATGTGTTTCCAACTGGCTGGCTGTACGCAACAGCAAACAGCAACATTCCTCCATCAAAGGAAGCCTCGCTCCTGGATCGACTGAACTTCAACCCCCATGATCCCCCTTGTCAAACACAGACAGGAAACACATCGCGGGGCTTCCTGGACAGGCAAGCTGGAGAATGTCAACATTTAGCGAGGAGGATGAAATAGAGAAACAGATAAAGAGTTTTGTTTGGTGGAAGGATGTGTCTAGTTTGTCGTTTCTCCGCTGCGGGTCTGTTGTGGCTCTCCTCTTCTTTTTCATCTCAGCACTTTCTCCGGTCCTTTCATCTTTCCTCTCCTTCCCGTCTCCTCTCTCCCGTTTCCCCAAGTTGCATTTCTCCCGCCTCTTCCTCTCAGTGTCCCATTCCTTTCCACACATCTCTCTCTCTCTCTCTCGTCTCCTGCGTCCATTTCACCATTCAACTCTTTTTTTTTTTTTCCTGCTTTTTCAACATACTGCCACCACTGGAAGGAGGTAGTCACTGGAGAGGGGGAACTAAGAAATCAAACGAGCCATTTGAAGCCTGCCTTGCTGCTTCGCTGGAGTAATCAGGCCTCTAACGTACGACAGCCTGTAGGCTAGCATGCAGCATGTTTTAAGTCTGGAAGCTTTTAAGTCTGGCCTGTTGCTGTGAAGATATCGGTGCAGAGGGATGGACAGCGACTCAACTGAGCTGACTTTTTTTTCAACAATCGCTTTCTTATTGACTCCCATGCATCAAAGACATCAGAAATGGGTTATAGATGAATGTGGTGGATAAGTGAGACATTAAAGTTGCTATGAAAATCACACATTCACATGCATTTCTGGTTCAGAATCAATCAAATGTGAGCTGAAAGTTTGCCACAAAGGTTGTCCTCTCACCATGGACCTGGTTGATCTCAGAGTTGGAGGAGAGGATCTCATCAGCCAGTTTCTGAGCGGTAGGCAGCACCTCGGTGTGGTGGGCTGTGATCAGGTATTGGACCAGCTTCTGCAGCTGATCTCTGTTCATCTGGAACAAAGTCTCTGAGATGGGCAACCGCAGTTTCACCTGTATAAGACACACACATAGAGAAACGTTGATGCATGATGCGTCAACTACATACTATTTAAGTTGTTCTATGACTTTTGGAGGTTGCCTGGAGGAGGTTTCCCTGAAAAGGTCTCATTCTGTGTCGATTTCTACTAATGTGCACTATAAGGTTTTAACTAACGATTCTTTTCATCATCGGTTACTCGACCAAACATTTTTAATATAAGTCGACTAATTGTTTCATCTATAAAATGTCAAATAACAGTGAAAAATGCTCATCATAATTTGCCAGAGCCCAAAGTGACGTCTTCAAATTGCTTCATTTGTCTAATCCACAGTCAAAAACTATGTTATAAATAACACAGAAAAGCTGAAGCCAGCAAATGTTTGAGATTTTTGCTTGAAATGACATCTAAAAAGGCGATTCATTTTATTTCGAATAGACTGATCAAATGTTGTGGTAATTACCTGTTCAGGCTTGCGAATCCTGTAAAGAGAGAGCGCCACCACGTGGGCGCAATAGAAAATGTCTCTGTTCCCACATCCACAGGTGACGGAGGTGATCTTGCATCGGTCGAAGCTGATGGCCACCTTGTGGGTGACCTCTGGCTCTGATGGTGTGGCGGGCTCAGTTACTGTGCCACTGAGGTGAAAACCTGCAAAGACACAAGAGAGAAGGTAGAAAGAGTGAGCTTCATCATTCACTGTAATGACCAAAAAAATCATATTAAGTTACATTTTAATGATTGCATTACTGCAACAGGCAACTGCCAAATAAATGGAAACATCACACGCTTCCATTGATTTTAAAACTACATTAGCAAAAGCAGCTAATCTACACACGCATTGAAGTTTTATAGGAAATAATGGTGACAAAAGTACAAAGATCACTGATGTCATGTTTTTTAAGTTGTTCCACATCATCATGATATTTCCTGTTTCCTTTGTTATAACTTCTATCAGGATCTTTTGTGTGGACTGCCGGGGAGAAAAAAGGAACTACAGAAGGACAGAAGGAAAATCTGTGGTAATCCGAGCCTATACAAACTCACAGAGTGAACCTTCAGTACAAAACACACACATCTTAATGAGATGTCTCTAACAGGGCACTGAGCCATCTGATACTCCCTGCCTCTCTCCCCTTATGCCTCTATGCATCTGTGTGTGTGCAGTGAAAAAGGGGGTTGCTAGGGTGTGATCATTTCCTGCCTGCACACACACACTCGGCCCCCAGGGTACTAAGGTTAGGTGCCTGTAGAGATGATCTTTAACTCTGCTTTGCATAGTTAATCTTTAGGGCCCCACACACTAAGCTAATCATTGGTTTAATGCTTTAGAAAGACTCCAGTGAGCACGATGAGCCATCTAATGTGGCTAACAAACCAAAGCAATGACTGTCCTTACTTTCATGACACTCTCAGGCAAACTCTTCGGAATTCAACAGATAAAGACTCTTGTGCCATGGACCTTTTGTTCAGCAATCAATGTTTTTGTGAAAATGTATTGTTCAAATATATATACCCTGAAAAGGTAGGGCATTGTGGCCCATTTTAAAGCGGGTAAAAATTACATCTAATACCAGGTGACATCAAAACTTGGGTGTAAATATAGCTGGATGAATGGGGGAGAAAAGGTACTGAACTATGGTGTACCTCAAGGCTCTATTCTTGGGCCCCACTGCTCAGCTGAGGAAAGTCAGGAACCAGTCCTTGTCCTGACAGAAATGTCTGACTTACTTGGATGTTGGATGTATAATAACTTCCTCAAGCTCCAAGAAAAAATATTTCGCAATAATCCTATTTGTGTAAAACTCATGACAATTTAATAAATTTGATTACCTGCTCCCTCCTAGAAAATAATCTCTGATTCCAATCTTAGTTTGGTTATCATGTTAAGAAAGTTGTACAGTCCTGGTTTTATAACTCATGTTTATGCTATTATTTGTTTTTTCTGGTCAGTTCTGAGTACACAGCTAATGGTCTACGGCACCCTAAATTTAATTCACTTAAACTTTTATTAAATGAATTTAAAACAAAGAACAAATGAAGCCCTTTCATTCCAATGCCACCAACTGCAGGGATCCTGCATAGCCCGGGTACTAACAGAAATAATGTGAGGCACAAAGAAGAAGAGAAAAGAAGGAAAGGTAAAGGTGGAACAAAAAGCAGAGTAACAGAATGGCAAGTGAGGAAGCAGAGAATAAAAGGGATGAGATAGGAGGAGAAATGTGAGAGGAGAGCAGAGAATAGGGGAGGGGAGAGTGTATCTGGTCTGTCCTGTCGTCTCACTGTGACAGGTCAATTATTTATGAGGTGAGGTGTGTGTTTGTGCGTGTGTGTGTGTGTATATGTGTACACATTGGATTACTGTATCTCACCAAACCATAGCAACCCCACTGCTGCTTTCACAGCTAGGAAGACAGGAGAGAGAGAGGGAGAGACATAAAGGGAGGATGAGCAAGCTAACTGGAAAGCAATGATATGGCTATTTTGGGCATGGGCTCTAAAGCTCTGATAAACTCACACACACGCACACACACACACACATATACACACACACACACACACACACACACACACACACACACTTAAATTCTGGGGTATGAGCCAGCATGGTAGAGCAGCCTAATAAGCGCGTGTTAAGCCATCTCCCTGGCAAAATCCCACAATAGCCTTTTCCAAACCAAATGTTGTGAACACACACACACATAAGGAAGCAGACACACATAAATAGACACACGCATGCTGAGACCCAATCAACAGCACACTGCTTTCAGTATGACAAAGAAAGATGAAGAGCTACAGGAGGATAAGGGGGGAAACTGAAGACCACACGAAGGGTTGAAAAGGACTGACGCAGGCCAACTGATTACTTACCAAAGTACATTCTGAACCAAGACTAAACTTGTCGGCTTGCTGCTTCCCACCAGTATAAATGCCACCAGCTGTTAAGATCGACATCTCAACCTACCACCCAGATTGCCAACATACAACTATCAAAACAACGATTTACAGACACAACAGCAATAAAGGTGCCTTGAAAAAAACCCAAAACAAAGGCCTAGGTTGGTGTGGATGTACTTCTACAGGTCTATGGAAGAAGGGACAATATGATACTTTGCATTGGTTATGGCCTATACCAGATCTGATTGATAAGGTCAGTGTTTGTGCCATTACCAATACAGTATAAAGGCTGACCAGACACCAATGTTATTACCAAAGAAATCATTGTATGTTGTGTCTCAAAGACTAACAGACACAGACAATGTTTAACATTTATACAAAGAAGTATGTCAAAATGTTTACCAATGTACACACTTTTGACTAAGTGGAGCTGGGTGATACTGAATGCTGCTAGTACTTTGTGGGACAACCCTGCCTGTCTCCCCATTCTCTCCTCCCCCGTCATAACAGAGCTGGAATGATTAGTTTTAATAAACCATTAATAAAGTATTTTGACTAGTTTGAGCTTATTACATTTGCCAAGGATTTGCCATTTTCCTGTCATTTATGACAGTAAAAGAAGATTAGGGTTTGTTGCACTTCTACCTAATAAACTGTCTTTGCAGTCCTTTTGTCCAAACCGACTTGTATTAAGTGTGCTAAACCTATGACAACTTAACAAGGAATTTTCCCAAAACGAGCTGTTGTGCAGTGTCTAAGTGGGCAAGATGGCCAAACCTTCTGAACTTCACACCAATAGACCAACCTACCCACATAGCCACTGACCAAACAACCATCAAAGCCATGGGTTTCCCAACCAAGCCATCTACTGACTGACATACTTACAAACTGACCTATCTGGCTTCATGCCTACCAACACTTCAACGCCCTAACATACTGAGCTCAAAGACCTGCCGGCATACCTACACATCCTCATGTTGAGCGACCACCTCACGGACAATACTGACAACCAACCAACCACTCGTTTTCCAAAAGGACATGACTGAGCAACAAACCATGCACTGAGCCAAACAGGCCATCTGACTATGACAGGAAGGATGAGAGAGACACTGAGAGATAACAGACTGCAGAGGGAGAGAGAGAGAGGCTGATGCGTCTGCCAATGATAGACATAAAGAGTCCTCTGAATTGTTGCAATCTCTCCCTCCCACTGAGTCCGCCTGTCAAATCAATCTCTCGCAGCTCATGGTAATATCATAAATGTCACAAAAAAGGCTTTCCATTCCTTCCCTCCATCTCTATAATGGGTATACTGTACCTGTAGAGCCAATTTGCACTAACCGCAGCTGAGAGTAAGGGAGTCCAAATTTGATCCTCCGGTGCTGAAATCATCACAGCGGTGAGCAAAAAGATCAGGCAAAAATCAGAGGAGTGCATTTCTTAAAAGCATCAGGGGAACATTTGAGAGCTATCTTCCCTCCAAGCTGTCTAAATAATGTCCTGTCAGTCATCAGTCATCGCTGCACTTGTCTCCAGAAATTCAGTTTAGCATTTCAGATGGGCGTAGAGGTTTTGATGGCAGATTATATTAGGTATAAAGACTTTCCCACAGCTGGGAGTAGCTGCTCTCTCTTTCCATCTTGGCTTCGGACCTTGCCCCCCTTCTCTCTCAGTCTGTGTCTGTGAGGCTGAAGCCTATTGTTGGTCAGGCCACGGGGATGAATGTGATGGTGACACCGCTGCTCTTTTCACTTTCAATCAAGTCTAAAATGGCTCAGACACAGCTCAGAGTCCGTCTGTCTGGCACCCCTCCCCTGTATCTTTTTCCAGTTTCACACATTAAACCCACAACATAGCTGGGTTTAATTATCCGTGAGTTAGCAGTTTTTGGCATTCATACTTAAGCCATGACTTTTCCCACACAATATGACCATTCCGAACAGATTAGTAACACTTGTGTGAGGCCATTTCTGGCCCATGAGACCATGCACTTGATGTGACATAAACCATTTAGCCACTTGTTAAAGATTAAAAGAATAGTTGACATCTTTGGAAAAACCAGAATGATCTCTGGCAGAGAAGATGACAAGACTTTTGGTTAATGTGAGAGTGGCATCAATCTTCTCACTGAACTCTCAACAAGAAAGCAAAAGAGTTATTTTCTTAAAATGTAATAACTCTTTTGCTTTCTTCATCTGTGAATGACGCTACTTTGAAAGCTGATTTACAATAAACTGCCAGTTTATGTTACACAAGAACAGATGACATAACGGCATTCAATACCAATAGAAAGGGGCCCAGGACAGAACCTTGAGGTACTCCACAGTAAAATATATTCCCTCGCCCTTTCATCAAACTTGTATCTGGGGCCAAAGCTTGGCGATTCAATACTCAAAGGCTTGGTGAAAAGTGTACACCTTCTTTCTGCTGCTCTAACATAGAGTGCTTCTGTATGTGTGTAAAGGCTGAGGGAGACAGTGTGTCTTCAGCAGATGGGGATGCAATGACACTTGATAAAAAGACGCTGCATCAGACAGTCTGCTGGTGCGCGTGCGTGCGCGCGCACACACACACACACACACACACACACACACACACACACACACACACACACGTAAACACGGTGAACAAAACGACCTTTTCGGAGCACGTCTGCTTTTGTTCTTAATGCCACAGTGACGAAACAACACAAACTAGTCAGTGATATTCACAGTAGATATCACTAATCTTTCTTTTTGTCACACACTCACAAACATGCACATACACACACTCTTTGTGCTGTTCTACACCAGGCTACTGGACTGGTTCAGCAGAAGCGATGAATTTCTAACAAAGGTGAATTAGGAGTGTGATGTGTGTAAACTGGGAGTGTTGCCAAGTACAATGATCTGGCCTAATCCTTGGGGAAAATCACATGGCCCTGTGTGTGTGTGTGTGTGTGTGTATGTATATATATATGTGTGTGTGTGTGTGAGCGTGAGTGTGTGTGTGTGCGTACGTGCGTATCATGTCCTTGTCTGTTCTGATGCAGGTATTTTACGCATGTCCTGAAAACCTACACACACGTATTCTGCCACTAACATCATTTGTGCGGAAGAAAGTGGGTATGTGTGTTTCACTTGTGGTTATTAACAACACTTTCTTTGTGCGTGCTGCACATTATTCAGAGCCACAGATAAGAGCTGTGTGCATTCAAACCCCAGCTATAAACCTCAATCTGATTCTGCTTGGTGAAAGAAAAAAAAAACCACGACCAACAGCAGTTCACCCATCTCTCTTGTCAAATATGACAATTCAGATTTTGCATGTGGATTTGTTTTTTAATCTGGATTATTTTCATTTCATTCAAAATGTAGAATAATGCCTGTGGAATTTAAGTCGACTGATGGATACTTGTGAAAGGAGGTGGAATCTTGCTGCCATGTAGTCACGATGTGTGTGAGAAAACCACAAAAGTGTGAAGAAACAATAAAAAGGAGGAGAAAAGAGACCACCATTGTACATTTTCAGACCCCCTCCCCTTGCACCAATGTATATATATATATACACACACATACACACTCAACCCTGCCTCCCTCCCTCCCTGTTGCACACCATCTGTCACTCGATGGCAACTCCGCCCACACAGAAGCCAGTCTGCCAATCAGGAGGCTGATAGCTCCCCACGCTCATAGGCCATTAACCCCTAATCAGCTGGGGAGATGGAGCCAGGCAGTGAGCCAAGTGTGCATGTGTACACACACACACGCACACGCACACGCGCGCACGCACACACACACACACACACACACACACACACACAGCATAAACCATAGCCTTATTCAACCAAAGCCTCACCACAGGCCTCGCAGACAGACAGACAAACCCTGCTGCTTAAGGTGGATTTTGACGATGAGGAAGAGACGGTCTTTGATTCCATTCATCTACCTGCCCCACGGAGCTGCGCCTACACTACACACACACTGCCAAGAGCCACTCCTTCTTTCTGCTGCCCACACAGGATCACCACATCCCCTGTTTGGAAGAGCAAAATAGATGGGTGGCAAATTAAAGGAAAAACCAACATAAGGTGTATAAGGTATTGGTTCACCACAAGCCTCTTGAAGCTTTTTTTCCCCCCTAAAAGATGTTCCCTCATTTGGTGTTTGTTTGCTGCTTACAACTGCAGCTACAAACAAACCTCCTTGCCCTACACAACACAAACACTGCAGCGGGGATCTGTCGACACAGCCTTGAACCTAATGGCAGGCTGACTTCATGAAATATTGTTAGTCTGAATCATTAAATGGGGCTTGGGAGAAGAGAGATGCATTTTAGAGGGAAATCTCACAAATGAATCCTTTGAACCAAAACAGGCAGGGACATAGTCTGTTTGTCATCTGAGCCGTACTCCTTTTAGTGTAGTTCAATCATTGTTGTCAAGTAAAACACAATGATACAATTTCTTGGTTGACATTATTGGACAATTCTAGCCTTTCACAGATACATCAGGGCATTTGTTGGCCAAAAAGGAACAATACATTGTAGTTCAGAAGTGCCAAAGAACACTGATAAGTTTATATTTCTAATGTCCCACCCAGTACATCATAGTAGTAACATCATTGATAAGCCAGTTATTGTCACAATTTATTTTTCTGTCTATAAAATGTTTTGAAAAATTGCTTATTTTGTCCAAAATGCAAATACTCTACATTCAATAAAGAAAAGGAGTAAATCTTTGCATTTAAGAAGCTGGACCCAGGAAATATTTGACATTTTTGCTTGAAAAATGTCTGAAACAATTAATTGATTGTCAAAATCCGTGGTGAATAATTTTATTTCAATCACTTTATCAATTAATCAACTAACTGTTGCAGCTCTAGTCCCAATTTTTTTTTAAATTTAACTCAATTCTAAGCAGGATTTCCTTCAGATCGTTGTAGCAGAGGTGGGCCATCCTTCGCTGACATGGAAAAAGTGCACAGATGCTTTTGTCATAAAACAAAATGCATTCCAATTAATGACAACTACTGTCTACTTACTGAACTGAAACAAACAACTAAACACACACTTCCTCATCACACTCCCTGGTTCAAGTCTCTTCAGCCACCCACAAACGGACTCTCACTCTGCACACTCACTCTGTCTACATCAGTGACACATTGCTATGTACTTTGATCAAGAAACTGCATCTTCAGCAAAAATACATCCAAGAGAAAGAAAAAAAAAAAAAAAAAAAAAAAAAATCACACTACCACTGTTTTTCTGCTCTAATCTCGCTGCCCCTTTCCAAAAGTACCCTGGTGCAGATTCATCCTCCTCCAGCAGCCAACACATCCCTCGCAGCCTGCAGCCCTTCCCATCTCCCATCTCCCATCTGTTCTGACAGCTCCAAGGTTTACACAGCACCCCCCTGCCTGCTCTCATTCACACACACAGACACCCACATGGCCCTGTATTCAATCAGCCATCTATCTCTGCACAACAGACGTGCATATGCACACACACACATTCAGTACACTGAATCTTCTCCTCCCCTATGCCTATCCATCCATCCATCCATCCATCCATCCATCCATCCATCCATCCATCCATCATTCATCCATCTATCCTTCCATCCCTCCCTCCTGCAGTGTTTGCTGATGCGATAACAGCTGATTGATTCATTTGTGATTTCCCAGCAGCCCCGTCCCAAACACACACACACACACGCACAAGAAATCCTTGCTAACCGCCGGGACTCATTTGTCATGATTACATTGAATTGATTCCCTGATTTGCTCCATTCTGTTGCGACGGGGGAGGAGAGAACGGGGAGACAGGCAGAAAGGGGGAGAAAGAGAAAGAGATGGGAGAGAAAGGTTTAATCAAGTCTCTTTCAGCTGATGTGTCACTGTAAAAACAACGAGAACGAGAAAAACTGCAGATCTGACAGAGCTGACACGGGTGGAAATCAGCAAACGGCTGACGTGTTGGCCCAGAGTTCCCAACCCGATTGAGAAATGGGCAACAAAAAAAACCCCCTGAAAAATGGAGGAAGCGGGGAGAAGGAATTCAGAGGGAGGGAAGGTAACACTTGACGTAAACCAGATTACTCTGAAAGGAAGATTGCGTTCAGCAAAATGCCCGTCAAAAAGAGATAGAGACGTGGACAAAGACCGATCAAAATCATCAGAATGAGGAAGAACATATAAAGGCTGGTATGTCCTGTCTGACGCACACAGACTAACACACAGGCTTGAGATAAAAGCTGTGGCTGAACAGAAGCGAGGGATGGACGGAGGGATGGCAGGCATCCTTTGCTTGATAGCTTCTGCAAATTCAATCAGGAACTTCATCTGTCTATCTAAAAGCAGGCTATACAACCTGAAGGCCAAAGTGGTCCAATTCAAGACTTGCATACATTCTGCCTTCAATGGGAAAAGTCACTTGGTTGATTCACACCATTGTATGCATGTGTGACACTAGAATGAAGGTTATTTGGCAAGGAGAAACGCAAAATGCGGCTTTTCTCTTAGCAGGAGAATACAGGACCAAAAAACCCGAGAGCGCAGAGAGCAGAAATGCTCGCACCCAAACACCACCTATACATTACATGTGAACACAAAGCCGAAGCTGGGTTGAAGTGAGGCAGAGTTAAAGGGCCTTGGTATGTGTGTGTCATACACAGAAGCTGTCCTTTCACCACTGTGTGTAAACCCTCTTCACCCAAGGCTAAATTAGAGATAAGAAGGCCGTGTTTTTTGTTCCGGCCAGTTGTTTGCACTGTAGAGACATTATTGTGCTGCGGCCTTGTCTGGCCACACTTACAAAGAGACAAGCAGAAGCAATTTATCATGCTGCAAACACTCAGAGAAAGGCTCATGTCAATCCCCTGCTGGTGATAAAGCCTACAATCATTGTCTGTTAGAAAACTTTTGTTGTTTTTTTTACTCTGACTGAGACTTTCATTATCTATTCTTATCAATATTCTTGGAAACAAGCAATGTAATGATAACTTCAGATATGAAGCTACAAACAGACAAGAAGCAAATGTCAGTCATTTTGAAGGAAACCCTGCTTATGCCAAAGTAGCAACAAGCGATGCAACAGTGGAGAGCTGAGAAAGATTTAACTTTATGCAAATGCCCCACAGTACGTTGGCTGGGTGACACCTCATATGAAACAATAGCACACATATCAATTCCCACAGGAAGAGAGTGCACGGAGGTGTCCTATCGCCCAGGCAAGGCTGCATATTTAAATCAGATGCTCAGAGTGCAAATATACCTGAAGGCTGCACAATCAGTGAGAGGCAAGACGCAGCCTTCCTTTTTGTGTTTGTTTGTGTTAACACACTGACAAGTTATTGAATTAAATGTTCATCAATTTGAGAAGGGTATTATATAACATATTTCACTGTCGTCCTGATATAATATGGTTTTTGTAACAAGGAAGCTACTCAAAGCCATAAAAGAGCTACATTATAACTAGGGATGTTCCGAACGCCTGATTTCCCTGATGTTGACATGAGCGAATTATTATTGCATAGGCTGCTAATCAGAAAAACAGCATGAGCCAACCAGTTAGCATTGTTAACATGTTGTCATTGACATGTCCCGCCGTTTACCTTAGGGACTTCAGGTCACAGTATGCTAACACATCCAGGAATTATGTCTAAGACAAACTGTGTCCAATCCAACTGAATCACAATGTACCTGTCAAACTTATTTGAATGTTGATGGTTAAACATAAATCATGAAATCTAATCAACGGACAAAAGTGGTGTTCAACGGTCTTTACATTGACATGCCAATGGGTATGTCCCATGATTTGAGATGTGTCTTCTCTTTGGTTGCATTCTTCTTTATGTCCTTAGTTGACTCTTCTGTCTCTTCCTTATGGCTGACAGAGACATGTTGCCATAGCAGTTAGCATACGTTTGAGGTTACCGTAGCAAAGGCGTAATCTTTGGCTAAAACCTTACAATTAAGCTAAACACTGCAGCACTTTGTATGATCATCGGCTTTAGCATTTGTTGGCAGCCTTATGCTGTATTGTAATTTCTCCTTTACCATTAAATTCATTTTTATAATAATATGTTATTTTAAAAGCTTTAATGGAGATTAATTTCAGAGTTGCTGTCAAAGCTTGAAGCACAACTGGGACCAACAGCAGCTGCAGAAGACAAACTGAAAATGATCCCTAATGTCAGTGTTTCTCTACCTTTCCTCCAAACTGAAGAAGGAAAATATACCATAATATAATATGGACACACACACACACACACACACGCACACACACACTAACAAGACGCACACCAACATGTAAGCATATGAAAGGAGCCGACAGCTGTGAAAGGTCACTGCACTGGATTTAACCTCCAATTACCAACACATCATTTTACCAAAGACATGGAAACACATTTGCGCACTTTTTCAGTTAGCGTAATTATGCACACATATGAAAACACACACACGACACATGATATCTGCTTCATGTACGGATCCTTCCGTGCAGCAAACCATTCATCTGGAAGGCAGGTGCCTATTCTGCTTTGTGTGTGTGTGTGTGTGTGTGTGTGTGTGTGTGTGTCCATATGCATCTGTGTAAGTAAGGCATGCACCGTTAATGTGGTTATGTACACACATATGCACACTTACACACATGGATTTCCTGCTTGTGTTTACGTATGCCAAGCCTGTTGTCTGCGTCTCTCCCTCTGCTGCTCTTTTGTCTCTTCCTTCTCTGTCTCGCTCGCACTTTGCCCTTTTCCTAAACCAGCCGTGGCCTTAGCCATGGTTTTTGTTTAATATGGCGGCATGCAAAGCAAAGGAACAACCATCTGCCACATGCATGCAGCCGCCGTCTTAGGAACAACAAGGGCTGGCATCACAATGCCTCTTTAGTTAGTGTGTGTGTGTGTGCGTGCAGGCATGTGCGTGTTTGTTCTTCAAGCGCAGTCTGCAGGGCAAGATAAGTATGCATTTAAGAGGCTTATATTTCATTTCAGGAACTGAAGGAGACAAAATGGCTCCATTCTGAGTTGGCGGACACAACACAAGGCACGGCGAGGTAGCAACAAAAACATAAAGGAAAGAAAAAGCTCGCTCCGATGCCGTTTGTGTACTCGCACAGAGGAAGGAGGCACAAAGCCGAGCATTTGTAGTTTGTGCACAAACACAATTGGGCACAAAGCTGAACATTTCAAATACAAATCCAGCTTTATTAATCAGTGTTTTTGTTTACTGTACAGCTCAAAGCAAATATCTGATAAAAGCAGCCAAATCAATGTCTGAAGACTGAACAAAAGTAACTTCAGGGACATTTTAGAGGGAGTGAATATTGACCTCGGCTTGTCAAGCAGATGACACACTCTCATAGAGCCTCTGAAGCACACAAAATTAGCAAAAATATGCAGTATGAATAATTAAGCAACTTTTTGATGTTTTGCAGTGACTCAAAGTGGTCTAAGTACAGTATGTCAACAGTATTTCATGGTGAAAGCTGCTGTTTTATTTCTGACAAACAAAGCTGCAAAAAACACTTTCTGACTCCCAACTCGCACAGACCTCAGTTAATTTTAGATGCTAAGATTTGTTAAAGGTGAATCACTGTTTGGATTCTCAGCACACCCAGGGAAATGAAAATAAACGCTGTCGGTTTACTGGTTAATCTGGCAGCCCGTGTACCATAGTAACAGCTATTCTCTCCAGGGCTCATATTAAACAAAAGAAGCAGAAATTTAAGAAATGGACTGAGTTCAATCCCTGCTGGCACTGTAGGTTTCTGCAAATCTGAAAATAAATACTGGCAGTAGGTTTTTATGCGATGTTTTGATTCCACTTCCATGAGAGATTTTCTTCAGTTTTTTCAGGGAAATATTTCGTCTACTGGAAAGGTCGTGACATTTGTGGTTTTGTTGGACCGTCTGCATGTCTGAGTTTAGAAACCTTTCCACCCCCTGATTAGCCTCCACCCCTGCAGAGCTGATCACTGCTCTCCTTGCACAATCATGCATGAAACATGAATAATGAAATATAATGAAAACAGCTTGCAAGCCAATATTCAAGCTGACGATCCACACATGCCCCTTCATTCTCTTGCGCACACATGCACAATAGCTCTCTGCAAGGGTGAAACTCTCATTTATCCATTAGCTGAAAAGCAATCACAAATTTGCACAGAAACACACATACACACACATACGCTCACAGAGGGGTGGGGGACTTCTGGTTGACTTCATCAAGCTCTCATCAAGCCAAGCCACCATATGGGGATGGGGCCCAAAACAGAGGGGGATTGGATTGTGTGTGTGTGCATGTGTGTATTACAGAGACCCCCTCCTCAAATGCAACACCAACACAAAGGAAGCATGCATCACCAAATCAGCTTTGTCTTGCATGCATTATGACGCTACTGCTGGCCCATTAAGGAGACCCCCTCCCAATACACACACCCCGAAGGTGTGTTGAGCTCAGCAATGAAGAGGGCCAGACACTCTGATTACTACCTCCTCCTTTTTCCTATCCACACATGCACATTTCTCCTCACTCCCCCATTGTGTCTTTATTCCCGTCTCTCTAATTTATAGCTGTGGCTTCCTTCCCTTCCTCTCTCTCACCATGTTAACTGGTGAGCCAGCAAGGCACCCTTAAAATCCTGAGAATCCCCACACCCAACACCCCATGCCTGCCTCCTCTTTCTCTCACACACACCGTGCACCAAGGCCAGCTTGCTGACGTAGGCAGACAGTCGTTCGTGGGGCATACATTGAATTTTAATCTGGGCGTGACCTGCTTTTTCTGGGCTCCCCCCACCCTACAGGCTGCCCCCATAGAGTCAGCCTTTCACAGGCAAGCACACCCCTTCCTTCCCAAGTACCGCCCACCCACGACACCCCCTCTAAGACCCAGGCTGTAGGCCTCGAGGCTGGGGCCTCGCCTGCCATTGTTAGCCCACAATGGGTGAGAGGCGGCTGGCAGGCAGGCAGCAGCCAGGAGGCCTTGTGGAGGAAGCCATGGGAGAGGGTGGAGAGCAGATACTGGAGGGGGAGGATGGACAGAGGGGGTATTTGGCAACCTTGTGTCGGCACACACATGATAAAACCTATGTGTTGAACTGAATGATGATGATGAAAAGAAAAGAACTAAACTGAACTCACTATACCAAGAAAATGCAGTATAAACACATAAAGGGGGGAAAGCTTAACAAACTCAAACAGGCTGTGAGCGATGCAAGCTGCTCACAAAGCCACTATAGCATTATACTGGACGCAGGCTGCCTACTCCATTGAATATGCCGTCTAAAGCTGGGATCAAGCTTAACAAAGTGAGCTTTATTCTCCAATGGAGGTTCATTTATTTATTTCAAATGAGAGCATCTGTCACTGCAGCCAGACTGCACCGCAAGCGTGATTTACTGTCCGGCTGTGTTCAAACCCGCATTTGAGGGTTGCATGACACATCGGCTAGCAACACGTTCGAGTCCACATTTCTGATAAATCAATCGTTTCAAGAGTCTTGTAAAGTGTTTGAGGTTCTGTTGAGTCTTCAAACTCATGGATGCATTAGTCAGACTGGACTTTCTGGATGCTATTTTAATGTCTTACTTCATTTTCTGTAACCTCTACCAACATTCTCACTCCATCGCAACCCCTTTCCATTCTTAAAAACACAGTGCTGTTTTTGGTCTAAACCGCAGAAACATCCACTACTGCACTGATGAATGTTGTTTGCTGTTTAAAGGGGCTTTAAGGTTGTAAAGATCATCTTTCTAAATGCTCATATATATTCTTTATCATGTCGTTCCAGCTCTTCATGTATCCACTGAGCAAAATCTAAACCCATAATTTCATCCGTTTTACAGCTGCACTATTCCATAAAATGGATTATGGACATGCCTGCTGGATAATTTTAAACACATTTCACAAAGATTCAGCTCTTCAAACTTGGTATATTTGGAAACTCTGGGATCTCGACTGCAATTTAAAAAACAGTGTGAGTCTGAGTTGAGTTTGAAGAAAGTTTGGCTGCAAAGCATGAGTTTGTAAAGACTTTTCCACTGGTTGGATTGAAGAGGTTTTCGAATGAGGTCTGGTTATGCAACTACAGCCTATTTCTAACTTCTAATTCATTCAGAGACCGACTCTGGTGAGTAGCTGAGCGGAAATATGATGTTTCAGGGACAGCCACCATATTTTTTCTATTTTAAAAATGTGGAGAAATGAGCAATGACAGCCAGCAACAACCATATCAACAAAAACTACCACCAGAATTTCAAAAGTCTACTGGTAAAGTAAAACCCATTGACCTGCCGTGTGAGTACACACTGAAAAGAGTTTGTTCAGTTCAGTCAACAACATGTTGAATGAAGAAAAGACACACAAGAGAAGGTTTTGTGCAACTTTAACAAGCAGGGCTGCCACTCTGATTTAAACACATTAAGAGCGTCATGTTGTCAAACCACAGGCCACGTCTGAATGGAAAATAATCAAGTGCTCACACACATACACACACACAATCATTCAATAATGTCAACTCTCACACACACAAGTATGCAGCCATTCGTGGACACATACCCTCACAAACACACACACACACACACAGCAGTGGCGATCCAATAATGTCATCTGTCATGTACATAACCACACACTGGCGTGTGCGTGCGCACGCACACACAGACGAGTCGTGGGAGCAATCATCTGATAATGTCAACTGTCACACAAGGACAGACATAATGCGTGCACACACATACACACACGCACACACAGGCGGAACAAAGGAGGAGAGGCTGGTAAACAATGCTCCACAATGCACTGTGGCAGAGACTTGAGATTACAAAAGAAAAGGTTTCCAATCGCTAGACATTCATTCAGTCTCACACACACACACACACACGGCTGGGGTGAGAGAGAGGCAGAGAGACCTTTACGATGTGCACTAGGGTACACACAATGCCAGGCAGACCATTCTCTCACTTACTCTCTATTCAGTCATTCAATTGCTCTTTTTCCCCTTCTCCCTCTCTCCGCTCATCTTTAATGCACTTTAAAATCCACATTTTTCCCGAATGTGTTTTTCTCCATGATGAGGATGTCGGTCATTTATCACCGAGTTGGTAATACAGGACAGACATAAGGGATTGGGCTGCACTCGTTGGCCCGGCTCGTAACGGCACCGCTCACTCACTACACAAACTCGCACACACATCACATCCCATCACAATAGCCTGGATTCACACAGTGCAGGGACGGCTTGAGATTGAACCAACAGTGATGCAAGCCTTCCAATCCCCTCTCTATGGACAATGAGAGGCTAGTAACAACAGCCCTGAGGCTACAGTTGTATGGATGTATGTGTGGGTGAGAGTGTACTGTATATATATACATATATATACACATATATGTAAGAGCATGTATGCCCCTGGTGTTTTTCATTCAAATGCAAAGTTCTACCAAAAGATTTTCCAACTCAAATTTCTCCAAAACAACTTTTTTGTTTTAACATTAAAGTTGCACGAATCATTTTTCTTTCAACTTAATGAATGCAGCCTTATAATATAACATAATATAATATAATATAATATAATACAATACACCAAAAAAACTCCAACATCCAAAAAAGTTTATCTTTGCTTCAAACTAGTTTGAGCCATTTTGCAGTAGTTGCAAAAAAATCTTTAACCTGCTAATTTGGAATATGAAGCGTTGGTATTAGTTGGTCATTCCCTGCTTCCTGGTATTTTCCCCCCTGGCACTGAAAACAGCCATTGTGAAACCTCACTTAAAGAAAAGCAACCTGGACCTGCATTCTTTTACGCTTCAGCGATTTCTTTCAGCAAAATCGGTGAAAAACGAGTCTTTAAACAACCAGGCCTTGGCTTTATACCACCTAGGCTTCGCAGAAATGAAATGTACAAAGGGCATTAATGTTCACTAAAACAACAGGATAGGCATGGTTTTCGCGACAGTATATTGGCTGAGTGCAAACATGAATGATAAAAGAAACTTCCATATCACTCAGTGAATCCATTGATGAACTGTTACTGCAAGGGCTGCAACTGATGATTAATTTAATTATAGATCAATCTGCTGTCATGATTATTAGATGAATCGTTTAGTCAATAAAATAAAAATAAAAAAAGCCAAAGATTCTTTTACTGTCATGAGTGACAAAGAAAAAAAAAGTAAATCCTAACATTTAAGAGCTGGAACTCACAAATGCTTGACATTTTTGCTTGAACAATGACTGACATGGCCATCAAAATAGTTGATAACTAATGTTCTTTCGATCAATGAATCATTGCAGCTCTAGTCAATACGAGACATGAAGTCTATCTTGGGTGTGGCCATTTGAAACATGATCAAAAAAGGTTTGTTTCCATCACAACAAAGCCTTTTACCTTCATTATACATGCTGAACATAGGATTTCTTTATGTTGATGATATTCACCCTAAAACAGACGCTCTGCCCCAACATGAAGTGGCTGAAACTAAATGTGAAGGCTGAACAGAGCAGCGTCAATGTACTTTTTGATCTTGATATACATGTTGTGTGCTGTTCCAGGGTCTCCATGTTCTTAATACATCCTTGACTTGATAAAAGGCTTTATAATAATAACGTTTGATTTGATTGGACATTATTTCTATCTGACTTCAATGCACCTCATTTAAGTCACTACTGTTGGTGAATGGAGTCTGATGAGGGTGTATTCATTCTGTGAAGGCTTCCAGTGGAGATATTGGATGACGTCCATCCAAACCTATTTTTTTATGTTTCTGGCGCCAACATGTTTCTATTGATTGTGATGCAAAAACATCAAAAAAACAAAACAAAAACAGAAGTGCAACTTAGGCATGGCTAAGCTCCAAGACCTGATAGCACAAATGTGATGGTTGAGGAGAGATGGGACCAGAGGAATGGGGTGACAAAGGTAACATGACAGGCAGTCATATGCTCAAGATTCTTCATTTTGGCAAGGAAAGAGAGAGTCTTCCCAATGTGCATTGGGGAGACTCATTTAATGCCAGATGGTACACATTCACATTGTGCCAGAGTTGAGTACGTGGCAATGTTAATGGCAATGTAAATGGTTTTCAACTGGAGAATGACACTAAACTCTGGCAAGGTTGATTGGCAAAAGGAACATGTGATTGAAGATGATTTCTACAGCACAAAGTATTCTGTTGTCTTTCTGAAGAGAAGGACTGACACTGTCTGTCACTGCAGTTTGACATGACCAGGAATATTTTTAACTGCATGTATGTAAATTCAATAGTTGCACATCTTATTTTTCAAAACCACCAGCAGTGGCAGTTTGCTGTTGCGGTTGACCAACATCTCACCATGCCAACTGGTTAAGCGCTTTTAAGCTGCAATGTTAGCGCAGCATGACTCCTCATCTCATTCTGTCTGTTTCACTCTCACACACATTGTAAGACTCTCTTCTCTTTACTAATTATCTCTTATTCCATCTCCTGTCTCTTTTCCAGTGGGTTTTTCTCTGTAGCCACCTATCTCTGTTTGTCTGTCGCCGACACACACACTACCCCGCACACAATGCGAGCCTGATTAATAAGTGTGTCTCTCCCTTGTTTCCGTAAAGTGTCAGAACAAGGAAGGCCATTTGAAAGGCACTTCAACCCAAATTATGTAGATTTATAAACAGCTTTGGACACATAAGGCAGCAGGAGGTGGGGGGTGAAGGGGGGTTGAGGGGTTGGACTGAATGAATATTCATGAATAGACACTTAAAACATATCCTCTCATGGGTCACCACAGGGGGAGAACCAGCCAATCAACTTCTTTTGAGACACTCTCTTTCTGCCACTGCACTTCAAGTCAGTCAAGTTGGTCTGTTTCATTGGCACGGATGTTGAAACAGCGCTGCCAAAGCATTTAAATACAGTTGAATGAAAAGGGTTCCAAAATATGACAATTACATAACAGTGAGGAACTACCTGTCAATCACACACAAGTTAACAAAGGACGAGTGTCTTTTCCTCTGTCTTACGCAACAAAAAAAACCGTATTTACGCCTGACTTCTTAACGACTGGCAGTGTCGGGGCCCGGTCATGCTAGCATTTAAATGGAAAAATCAATAAACATCAATAAATTCCAAATGGAATCACCATCATAAGTTGATTTGCTTGTGGGGGAATAATAAATCCAAACAAATTATTTGCATCAAGTCCAACATTTGTGAACTCTGACACATAATTTCAGGCATGCTGACATTCGAAGGACAGAGCCAGAGTCCAAAACCTGGGAGTCTATAGTTGCATATTAGCTGCGCATCAACATCTAGTTTTATATAACCGTCTCTGATGTAATCTAAACTGCTCCACAAAAGAGGAATAATGAGCAGGCAGTTAAGAGACAGACACCAATGGTACAAATACCTTTTTTGAATAAACTGTGTGAACTGTAAGTGTCCTAACTAGCAAGCTTGCTCTTAGTTAGCAAGCAAGCAGAAACAAGCTAAGACAGCTATTGTGACTGATTGTTCCTGGCTGGTTAGTGAGTTAGCTGTTAACTCACTAGCAGCAGTAGCCCTTCAAGTAGACCTTACCAGGGTCGGGTGATTGGACAAATATATTGGCCATTGGCTTGGTCCATCAGCAGTTGGTATTTCAGGAATTGTCTGTCATTTTATTTTGTGAGTTATGGTCCACCTCGAAAGAACAATAAAAAACATATCTACACAAATACATCAGCAATCACTGGTTGTTGGTCTGACAGTAGCCGGCTTGGGAAGTTTTAACATTGCTTAACCCCAGTCCTTACCTTAAAAAGCTTCTAGAACCACATACTTTGTGATGACAGACCTTTGCTGTGTCACTTTATGATGTGACTTGGCCTTCAGGGTCTAGTGTGCTTCAAGCTAACTTGTTCTTAGGGTTACAGGCAGTTGTCTGAACGCATCTGTAGGCAAAAATCTTCATACTTGCTGAAAAAAAGGAAACTCTAAGGCAAGGGCAAAAAGACTGCTGTCACTAAGAGGGATAACACTTAATGCTTTTGAACAATCTCTCTCCTTGAATGCATTTATGCCATTGCAATCAGTTGCCCTCACATACGTTTCAAGAAGTAGTTGTGTTAAGGATCAAAATAAGAGAGCTTCATAGTTTCTTGCCACCACACACCTGAACATAACATTGCTCGTCACATGATCAGTTTCAGAAAATAACCCAGACTGTTGGATGCAGCGCCCTCTGTTCTTACCACAGAATCGGGTTTCACTGACAATCTGAACAGCACTTGAACTGAAGCATACCGACACCTTGCAGTTTGGTTTTGCAGCTTGATCAACTTGATCAGAAAATAAATAGTGCACTTCAACTTCCTCTTTCACATATACATCTGTTAACTGATCATTTAGAGAATATTTCCAGCTCACACTGCACTCAGTGGAGAGTCCCATATGAGATATCAGGCAACAGTATTCATGAACAGGTTCTCACCACAAAGCCCCTTCACCTCTTTGATGTAACAACAGACGAAAACCAGGGTTACTGTACATCCAAAGTCAAACATCAGTGAATATTAAATAGGTAATTACATGTAGCAGCATTTAATTTCTAATTCTCTATTGCTCTCTATTGGCCCACTCTTGTTTCTAGTTTTCTCCCCACATCAAGGTCACTGCCATAAAAGACACACACACACACACACTCGCACACAAAAAGGGACGACGGAGGGCGAGCGAAAGGCTCTTCACAACAATGTGTGTCGTGGGCTGAATACTGAGCATAGCACAAAACAAAAGCATGAGCGACAGCCAGCTGGCTTGGCACCACTTGGCACGGGACAAGCCCGCTTGTCCTTGGCATGACAATGAAACGCACACATAGACATGCAGACGTGAAGACACACACACAGATGTACACACACACAATATTTCCCTCTCTTCTCAGGTATAAAGAAAAGTGTAGCTATAGAGAGGCTCGACACTTAAAACAAGTTCTGTTCATCAGATCCCAGTGAAAAGAGGCAGTGGCGGGCTACACCACACAAACACAACAGGATCCTCTTTTCATCTTGGAAACAAGAGTGGGAAAAGAAACACAGAGGAACTTGAATGAGACTCAGCTGGCTGCTGTGGAGGGAGCTGGACGCATATTTGGGGCAGGCTTTTACCTCGAGTGTGGTGTAGTGCTGGGTTGTAAGTGTTTGTGGGTTCGGGAAACTGATTTGAACTTGTGAGTAAAGGCCTGACAAGTTCTAGCCTAATGAGGGATAAACACCACTCAATAATGCAAACACTTTCTATTAGCAAACACAGTCCTTGTCTCACGTGGTTCCCTGTGAAGGAGGATTTACTAATGAATGTGTAACTAAGCGGACAAATTCACTTGCTATTGTGATTTTTTTACATCTTCCTGACTCCTGGTTGGAAGAAACCAGGTTGCAGATTCTTTTGTACAATACTCATTGGTTGGTTCTGTTCAAATATGGAAACCTGACTCGATAACAGAAACGTAGGCCACATATGTCTTGACGGCATGGCATCCCCAGAAATGGAATCGACAAGATGCTGTTGCCACCAGCTAACTTAACCAGCATACTGTACATCTTGACATTGGTTTTACATACTTCCTGTAGTGGAACTCCAAACTGCCACCCAGACACAGATAAAGCCTTATCAAAGACATTGTTCCTGAACAAAAGATTATTGTTCCGTGTGATCGGCTGCTGATTAAAACTGTTGGCCACACAGATTAGAAGCCAGTCATTGGCAAGGAGACATGGACAATCAGTTCGACCGCAGATTTACACCTTGATTCCACCAGTCAGGTCTCTATGATCTCACGTGTGCAACGTGGTTTTGTTTCGTCCTCCACGCGGCTTCATACCACACTGAGAGCCCTGAGCCTGCCTGATATTGTTGACTTGCTCGTATTATAACGGCCGTCATCATTTCCAGCAGCTGCGTCGTGGCTGGAATGCAACACACTTGTACGTTGTGAAATCTGGGGGTTTGTTTTTTTCAATTAAACATTCAAGAGGCTGGAATCAGAAAACATTGACCTTTTTTCTTAAAAAATTACACAAAACAGTTCATCTACAATCAAAAATAGCTGCCAATTAACTTAATAGACCACTGATTGATCAATCGTTGCAGCTCTAGGATCATCTTAACAGAAAGTCACCATATTTTTGACCATATTTCTCATAGCAGGACCAACATCTCAGAGAGTGTGAGTGCAATCATCTGAGGCAGGACAGAGTGGTGGTAAGGAGCACACTGCCTGCCCCATTTTTTTTACTTGGCACTAAATACTGTTATCATCCATATGACTTACAGAACAGCAGTCATTGTACAGTTTACAGTAAGCAAACAGCTTAACACGTGTCCCCGTGACTCATACGTCATTCAACGTACATATCCCTTAATCATCAGCTAGCATGCAGGGTTTGAACAATGGTCGGTGAAGTGATTCAGTAACCAAAGTGTTGCGATCAATGCCTAAGCAGTTACTATATACTCAGGTTGCTCATATAAAGCTATACTTGTTTTTGCAGCACCTACATCTATAATGATTGTGTGTCACTGTGAGGGGGATCAGGCAAGTTGGGCCATACACTACCAGCCATTGTGAAACATCGTCTATATCTTAAGGCAAAATGTAGCTGCTTGAATCCCCTATGCCCCACCTCTAATTCTTAGCTGTTGAGACATTACTGCCAGCAGGAGAATAACGACATGACTAATGGCCAAAGTTAAATCTTCACATCCAGTTACAACGTGTCAATTCAAAAGCATGCGGTGAGGCTTAGCGATGCCGCAACACTGCTGACAGTAAAACCTTTTGAAGGATTTGACAGGACGGGGGCTGGCGTCAGGGAAATGGGTGAAAATGGGAGTGCCTTTGGTTTACTTATCCTCTGCAGGTTGACGACGTGTTAAATATGTGGGAAGAGATGAAATGAGACTACTGTGTGGACATAAAGGGAACACAGAAGGAGAGGAGGCTGGTCTGAAAAGAAACCAGAGGTACAAAAAGAGCGAGCAAGTGAGGAAGAAAGAGAGAGAGAGCGAGGGCCTCCTTACTCAGCAGGAGCTGTCTGCCAAGGCAGGAGTCAGGCAAGGGGCGAGTGTGTGTTTTGTGTGTGTGTGTGTGTGTGTGTGTGTGTGTGTGTGTGTGTAATGTAGGAGAGATAGTGGCCACGTGCCAAATACAATGACCCGCAAAGCTGGCAGGGCATCGGGTGCTTGTGAGTGAGCATGTGTGTGTGTGTGTGTGTGTACGTGTGTGTGTCTATGTGCATAGGAATGTGTGTATGCTTGCATTCCTGGGACGCATGCTGCCGGTTTCTCCACAGTAACAGTGAGAGGAGGCAATAGACTCTGTCTCAAGGGTGGGAGGAGGGTGGGAGGGAGGGGGAGGACGAGTAAGAAGAGGAGGAGGCGTTGCTGTAAAAGAGGAGCGATGGAGAGCAAGCTGAAGATCAAATAAGGAGACGGAGCAGTGTTTTAATGTGATGACCTGCTGTTTTACAGTTCAGTAGAATCATGAGGTTAATAAGACATTATTATGATTTTCATTAAATAAGCCAGTTTGTTTTATTGTGAACCACTGTGTCTATGTGTCTATCTGCGTCAGCTTTACAACATATAACAGGGCTGGAACAGGGTTCTGAGAGACGGAGATGTGTCACACAAGGTAGATCGGGGCGTCGCACTGTTGCAGGGTTGGCAGTTCAAACCAGTGTCGTTCAAAGTGTCCTCGACAAGACACTTTACCCCAAAGTAGAGCTGCAGGTTTAGCTGATCAATCAATTAGTCAATCGAAGGAAAAATTAATTGCCAACTTTTTTGATAATCGAATAATTGTTCAAGTCATTTTTGAAGCAAATATGCTGGTTCAAGCTTCTGTAATGTAAATGTAAGGATTTGCTGATTTTCTTTGATATTTATGGTAGTAAATTAACAGATTGGGGTTTTGGATTTGTGGTTGGACAAAAGCAGCGATCTGAAGATGTCACAGTTGGCTCTGGGAAACTGTGGTGAGCATTTTCCTTCCTTTTTTGACATTGAAAACAACCAGCAGTTGCAGTCCTGCCCCAAAGTATATATTAAGTTTACTGTCTCTAGGCAATAAAGGAAAACTCCACCGATTACTTTTCTACAGCCGCTTACCACATAAACAGTGATGGGATTACGACAAAAAACTTGTTTTATCAGGCCGAACTTAGGAAGGAAATTACAACCTACTTTACTACCTTTAAATGTGTACTTGCAGTGCATTTGAGTGATAAATTTACTTAGTGGAAGGAGCCGCTGGTTTCTGGAAATATTTTGTCCTGCTGTAAATTCCAATTCAAATGCTTTCTTTTGAATGTAGCCATTGGTGATTGGATGTTTCTTATCAAAATGCACCTTGCGAGTCATAATTCACTTCTCTGCACGTTTTTATGCAAAGGCTTTGACAACCGGGAGTTTCCATCCAGCTGTCAACCATTTTGCAACTTAGTGTGTAGTGAGTATCATGTATTGAAATGTAGGTTTTTAAAGCTAGTTATAAGAGATTTATTACTTGCAGTTGTTAAAGGAACTTGTTTCAAGCTTGATCAAACAAAAATATAATATTGATATGAAGATATAAGCCAAGACATGAGCATAAAGGCTACATTACAATAACATTTACTGAGGTACTTGACTGTTCTAGCTGAATGAAATTGACAGTGAATGTCTTTTAGAGTACATGTTCTACTATCCATGAAATATCATCACAGTATCAACAATACTAAATATTAAGGAGAGCATTTGTTCAGAAACATTGTGATATTTGGCTTTGTCAACATGGCCCTGCTGGAAGCCAGTAGACAATAGAGAGAAGTGGATGATTGGACACAAACCAGAAGGAGGATGAGAGCTGGAGAATGTGTGTTTCTATGTATGTGTGTGTTGCCGATTTTCTTAGTTGGAAGAAGCACTGGTCCCATCTGGCAAGGACACAAACACACACCCACACACCCACACAATCACACACACCCACACACACACACACACACACACACACACACACACACACACACACACACACACACACACACACACACACACACACACACACACACACACACACACACACACACACACACTGTCTGCAGGAGGGAAGAGGGTTAAAGGGTCCCCCTCCCTCCCTGCTGACTCCTGGATGCTTGGAGCACTAATCCTGTTATCTCCGTCCCAATAAGAAATGAATTAATGAATAGAGCTTGGAAAAGACAGTGCAGAGTGCTCGGCGACAGCCCTGCATGGAGGCCAGCGAGCTCACAGGCACTGCCTGCTCTCGTTTAAATTAGCAGAAAACACTGGGAGGAGACGTAGTTTTCTCTCCTCATTTGAAAAGGAAATAAGACCGTGTAAACACTGTGCTTTCGAAAACTGAAAAAATGCGAGACTTTATTTGACAGTGACAAACCATTATAGGTCTGCCTGGGTAAGAGCCTCGACTAAATGCTAACAGTAATGTAATGCATGGTGGTGCACAGGGTAAATCTGTGATCAGAGCCACTTTACCCACAGGGGCCATTAAAGTTTCAGACTCCCAGTGGAAATTATGGAGAGAATCTACAAAGTAAAAAACCCACAGAGAACCTGTCTGATGGGGCAAATACTTTGTGAAGTTCAACTTCCTGTTTTAGTTTATAGTTTAAAGTTCTTATTTAAAATAAACCTATTGGTTCTCAGGACTGGCCACTTCTCAGTTCATCTGTATTCAATCAGATTTAATGTCTAGCCAGCCTAATGGAAAATGTCTTTGACTCTCCTCAGGTTGTATTAAGACCAACATTAGCACTGCAGCATAAAATGCGCACCATCAACAAATTCAAAGACATACCAGGGATTGTTCCGCTCTCAGCAAGAAAACAGTATCATCTGCAAAATAGTTGATGCAGACTCTAGTCTGCCGTATGACATTGCAACTTCTAAGGCAATGCACTATGTTGCAATTAAATACATTACAATGTATCCCAAGTAGAATACCTAGAAGCATGGGGCTTGTAGCATAATGCTAACTGTACAACTACAGCTGCCATGATTTCTACCGACAACATTTCAAACGGCTGAGTTGTTTCTTTGTGTGTGATAAATGTTCAAACTAGTATTCTTGGTGCATATTTAATTTTCTCACTAGCACTTTGGACGAACACACAACGATGCTGTGAGCCTTTTGTCGGCACCTCAAGGTTTGTATTTGAGTGCTTTGTCCCTTTTACATACAATCACCAATATTCATGGACAGGCTGGCTAAGATAAATTGACACTTAAAACCAACTTAAGTGGATACAAAAGTACACACAGTTCTTCACACAGAGATAGATTAAGAGACATGTACAAGGCAAAGTATTCTGGTGATGAACCACTGGAGCAAACACCCTCAGAAGAGAGTAAAAATGAAAATGAAGGCAGTAGGGGGTAAGCCTTTGACTGGGACGGTAGATATAAAAAAAGATGATCAGGTGAAGGTTTCCTTTCTTGTACAATCATTCACAGACAGTGACTTCAGTGTGTGTTCGTGCATAGCTGTTATTACAATGCCCCAAACCTGCCCCCAGTATGAATGAAAATACCTTTCCTTTGACGCAAAACAGGCCGGTCTCACTTTAAACCCACAGGGAACAAATGTCTGATCAGCTCTGTGAATACATACTCAGGATTGTTTGAGTGTATGTGTGCATGGGTGGAAACTTGGCCCTGTTGGCAGCTCAAATGTCTCTTGTTGTAAGTTTTTATAGAAAGAAGCCAATTGACTGTGTTTCTATAATAAGCTAGGAATGAAATACCTGAAATACAATGATGGACCAGCAAATGGACCACAAAGAGAGGCTCTAAGTTTTCAAGCTCGGGGGTGAGGCTGGTTCATGGAGTGTGTGAAAGAGTGACAGATTCAGACACTGAGATCTTATAGCTGCTTTCGAGTGTCATAAACACCCCCTCTCTCTGCTTTGAACTCAATAGAAATGTCACAGCAGCCTGTCCTTGCCTGTGTGTGTGTGTGTGTGTGTGTGTGTGTGTGTGTGTGTGTGTGTGTGTGTGTGTGTGTGCGCACACTCACAGTATTTATGACAAAAGAAGAGGTCCTTTCAGTGTGAGGACCTTAGGGAGAAGAGACAGACGAATGGGGGAACTCCCCCTTAAGTTCGCAGACAGCCATGACACAATACTGCAGGGAGCAGGGAGAGAGACTCGACTACAAAGACAGAAAGAGGCCAAGAGGAAGAAGGAAAATATTCATGTCTAATAAATGGGGTTTAGCGTTCCACGACTACAGCTACAACTACATTACTCTGCTGATAGTTCATAGTTTGATTTTTAGTTTTTTATATTCTTCACAGTTACCACATTTTTAGCTTAGTGACAGTGATCATAGTGAAAATCGTGTCATATTTCATAAAACAACATATTTTATAAGCCATTAGCTCAGGTTAGCATGTGCCTGCTTCCCACATTAGCTGCTATTTAACGGAAGCCAACAAGTTATCAAATACTGTATGTTGTTTAACATTGTACCCACCGTCTGTTAAAATGGTGATCAATCAGGAAGTGGTGGAATGATAACTATTTTTCAAATTAACAACATTTATAGGATATTCGTTTGATTAATATGTTTATTACTTTTTCAATTAATCAATAACTTGTTTAGTCTTGAAAATGTCCTACACAGTTTCGAAGAGCAGTTGACATCTTTAACTTGGTGATTTTGTCAGCCAGTGGCCAGGTAAGATTTAACTAACTGGAAAAAACGCATTTTGGGCAATTCTGCTTATTCAATAACCTACCAGTTCTATAAGATCAGCTCCTCGCACTAGATGATGTCAGCCTTTGGTCTTCATCCTGGATTGCCAGGAGGGCCGCACCTCCAGATTTCAAGAGATTTTACATCATTTACGGGATTCGTCTCTCTGTATCTTGTTGCCATGGGGAATGTAGCTTCACACAATGAAGTAACAGGTTTTCACTGAGTGCCAACAGCATTTAGAGCTGGTCCTGGCAAGCCCTGCGTGGCCTTTCTTGGCTTTTGGAAAAATGACTCTTTCTTGGCTTTGTGGTATTTGATATCAAAAGCATTCTTCAGCCTTCTACTCACTAGTCATCTACAGTTGCGCTGCTGTCTATTGAGCCCGCTGAATCAGTCACCTGGCAACACACTAAAACTAGTGCCCGGTTTCACCTCGGAGATTCAATACACCGAGTCAAACTACCAAAGGTTCTCCTAACTGGCATGCATAGCAACCACATTTCAAAACACCAGTGGGCAGCTTTTATTTTTATTTGTTGATTCACACAATACTTCAGGCAACAGTAAAACCTCCGCTTTGAGGCAGACAAGCTGGACGGTGCAAGAGGCAAAGCTGCAGGGTGTTTTGACTGGAATTAGCTTAGCTTAGATTGCATAGAAAGGTGGGGAGAAGGAGGAGAAAAAGAAAATGAAAAGAGCAGGAACTGGACAATTGAGGAGGGTCTGATCATAGTCTTTTGGTTTTCCCACCATGAGACAGTGGCCCCAGGCCTCAGTAACCACTGGCTTCCAACTGAAATGCTCTTTGTAAGTTAAAAGGTGTGCCTGGCTCAGCTATAGACCCCTGCAACAAAAGCAGTGGTTAAATAGCATGGCAACCCCCCTGGGGATGTAGGACAGGGTCAGTCAGTGTATGCAGAATGTGTGTGTGGAGTTAAATACTGTTAGTTTAGTGTGTATGGGAACAGTATTGCGACTGCATTAAAGCCACAGAGTAGTGTGTGATTGTGAGTGCATGTTGTGTGCCGTGTGTATGAGCTGATATCTGGATTGTGTGGCAGCCACAGGGGAAGCAGCTAATAGTCATGAATGTGAACAGGCATCTGTTACTGTGGGGCCTCTGCTGCTGTCTGTCTCATGACCCTAAAACCAAGAGAACACTGCTCACTGCACCCAGCACAGCCACTGCACACGGTAACGATCCCGTTTAAGAATGATCGACCAAACTGTATACATCTATTCAAAATAACTGAAATGTCATATTATAGTTAGTTTTAGTTTTTATAGTTTGTTTTCAATCCCTACACAGCATTAAATCTGCGCTTAATAAAATATCTATTTTCACAATGGATCAAATGTCTCAGTGGTTGGTTTGGTTTTCTGGCTCACAATTTTTACTGTCTTGTTTCAGCCTCAGTGCTCTCATGAACCTCGACTCCAGCAGTAGTAGCGTTTTCTATATATACACAATGTTTAATGTTGTGATAAACCCAATGTAAAGTTAGCAACCAGCTAGTGAAAATAATGGAGCATTTAGCAGCTGGAGAGCTAGAAGGAGAAGGAATAGTTGACTTGCAACCTTTTACTAACCTTTAGATCATCCTTAGCATGGACTATCCTTTTATGGAAAGCAAACTGCATAGATTTACTTGCTATGTAAATCAAGGCCCCACTGGCAGCTGTTCTGTTTCATATTCAAAAAACAGATCATGATGACTACTAAATGTTGCTCAACAAAGGAGACAGGTGATGAATGAATCCATAATCACATTAAGGTTGCCACGTTTGTAAGTGAAAAACAGGAAACAGCTTCCCTTTTTTAAAGATTCAAAAAGTAATACAGCTGGACTCAAATTCGATTTAGTAACTTCTTTCACCAAAAGCCCATCAGCTGCAGAGCAGCCAGGTCAGGTCAGTGAAACACAATCTGCACGGCCCTAGGAGACGCTCCAACTGCAAAAAGGCTTGTGCTGAAAACAGACTGCAATCAGCTGCTGGATGCAGGCTGCTTCTGTACCTCGTGTTAGCTCAGACATCACATTCAGTTTGATGGAAAAGTCTCTCCAAAACAAACACCGACTAGAGATTGTTCACTACCATACGTGAACTTATTCCTAAATCTAATCTTAAACCCAAAACATTAGAAGAGCAAAGTGGCCAAAATAATAATAATTCATCACTGCCAACCTGAGAAAGCTACACCTCTGCTGGCTCTTTAATGACCGACTTGGGCCTTGATGGACGTTGCAGGAAAGGAGGAAAGGAGAGAGGGATAACTCAGAGGACAAAGAGGCCAAGTCAAGGTTAAGTAGCAGCTCTGACACTCGCCACAACAGAAAGGAGACAGAGACTCCAATCAGACAGAATTATCCTGACAAACCCTCTTCAATCACACAGCCAACCAGACGCTACATCTCTTAGCTTCTCTCTCGTCTGCTCTCTTCTCCACCCGTCCACTCTGAATGAAGAGATGAAAGATGATTAAAGGTAATAGCTATGAATATGCCTCTTCATTGCAAAAGTGGAAAAGACTGAGGGGGGAGAGGTAAGAGCGAACTTGGTGAAGAGTATTGTCTGTTTATTGTTGCGTAATGCTGCTTTAAAAGCCCTGAAATCAGCTCATTTGTTACCTCACCATCGGAACATGTCCTGTAATGAATATAAATACTGTAACACCAGCAGGTGCAACAAACAGCTGAGCAAAACTATTTTTAAACCTCAAAAAACATGAAGACAAAAACAAGTTAGATAGTAATCAAGTTTATACTTTTGAGGTCTCTGTGTCACTTTTAAGACAGATTTCTGAAGTCTATTTATGACATACATGGCATTGGGTCTGTCTGTACATAAAGCTACAACTTGAAGGTTGTACAAAGTGGGATCTCCATGTCTTTCTTGATTATAAAGCAGGTCTACGTGCTATATAAATAGTGTGAATGTATGCTCAATGCCCAGTGAAATGCACAGAGCGCATGCAAAGAGAATGGAAGTGAACCTTAAAATAGGTATAATATAGGGCCTTTACATTCTTTGTTGTTCTGATTCAACAACCAATCAAACACCAGGAGCCAGTAAATTAGAGTAAATTCATTGTCATACAACAGCAAGCGCTGCAAAAATACAAATTTACTTATATGAAAAGGTCATGATTATATTCAGCAGCGGCAGAGAAAAAGGAATTAAATGAGTAAAAAAAAAAAAGTTGTGTAGCACATCCACGTTTGACATATTCAATTAACCAATCAGATGAAAGGACGGTTTGGCTGTCCACCAATCAGCAATGTCTGTTGGGAACCTGCAGATGCCTCCGGAGAAGAGGAGGAGGAAAAACTTGAGAATATGAAAGTGCTTTTTGGTGTTAGAAGCAGATGAGATAAGATACCATTTAATTGCTTCTTTCATAAGCGCAGCTTTAATCCCATTGTTACAGCAGTGGTGTTTCATCCCACTGATAACGCACAACACTTTGAACGCTGATTTACACACACACACACACACACACACACACACACACACACACACACACACACAGTATATATACACACACACACACAGTATATATACACACAAAGATTTCCTTTCTGCTGCCATGGCAGAAAAAGTGCTTAGCGTGCCACATGCTCCCTTTTTTGAGGCAAAATTTAACTAGGTGAAAATTAGACTTTAAAATCAAAAAAGAAGTGAACATACAGATCACGCTCTCTCTGTGCGTGTGTGTGTGTGTGTGTGTGTGTGTGTGTGTGTGTGTGTGTGTTAGAGAGAGGAACACAGAGTTAAAGAGTGGGAAGGCAAGGGGAGGAGAATTTCAGATAGGATGCTGGATCTTTTTCTGCATTCAACACTGACTCCGTCAAGGTCAGGGCTGAAAGTAAAACCAAAAATAAACAAATCTAAAAAGGAAGAGTAAAGAAAACACAAAACTTTAACTTAACACCAAAAAATGAGACATTCCTTTCCAGTGCAATCAAATTTGCATTTCAGAGGAGTTTTCAGGCTTTGTAAAACATTACACACACACACACACACACACACACACACACACACACACACACACACACGGCCCCCCTCAGTTTACAGGACAGAGCAGGACCCCCAGAGACAAAACTCCACCAATGGACCCCAGCACACACACACAGACACACACCCACACACTACAATGGTCCTGTGGTGTAAGGCACTAGAGAAGGCACCTAATCCTATTACAGCATGACAACTACTAGAAACCCTGTATTCACTGATATATGCCCACGCCTGGACACACACAGACATACACAGGCTGACACACACAGCAAAGGAACAGGAAATAATTCACAGCCTTAAAGTGGACATTTAGTAACCTATTATGTGCTTCCAGTGATGGACAGTTTACTGGCCTCATCTGAACTGACAGTTTAAGTGGTTTGGGTTCAAACGTCTTGAGGCCATCTTACAAAGGTAATGTTTCAAACAGCTGCATTAGCAAGAGGGTTTTTACCCAGGATCCATTTGTTCATTATGTATCAGTGGAAATTTATTTACAGCTGTACAGAGCCCTGACTTTGTCTCTCCATTTGTGTGTGTGCCGGTCTGCTCGGAGTAAAGCAGAGCCCAGGAACCGATGTTTGGCAAAGGGCTTGTTCAATTGTCGGAAGAGCTCTTGTCCCCTTAAAGGTGCACTGTATATTTCATTTCCAAAACTACATAGTGCACCTTTAACAATGATTCACTTGTAGGTCAGTCAGGCTTCTTTCTGCCAGTTTAAATATCCCAGTACTTTTTATTAAAAAAAACCAGTTTCATTAGTTATGGTTTAAATATTTGTGAGTGGCTCTGACCTGTGTTGGGATAACATGACTGTCAAGAAAGCTACATCTCTCTGCAGTTAATGCTATTCTCTACACTAATCCATGTAAAAATAGGTCAAACACCAGTGGATGTAGAACCAAAAACACTACTAGTACTAAGTACAAGTCATGTTCCCATTGCTCTTCTAAATGGCAAGTGCAACTTCATAAACTATTCAGGGCCAGGCTGATATTCCTGAGCTTTAGAAAAGAACTGTACTGGAGGAGGACAGAAAGAGGGCAGAAGCCAGTGAAGTCTTTATTTAAAGCAGTTTACCAGCAGGTCAAAGAACATGCTGCAATATTTCCACCGCTCTGGAAACTGATGTAATCACATGATATTTTTGCCAATAAGTAATTAACATTTCCCTCATTGTCACAGGTACTACTCACAACTGGCTAAATTGATTATCAATGGACATTGTCACAGTTATATACCTATGTCAAGTGACAAAGTACATAAATTCTCAAAAATGTAAAAGATTCTCCTTTATTTTCTCAAACAATTCAAATCTAGCTGCGTTCCCATTGGCTGATTTGAAGCTGAATGTGGCTAAAATATGATTAGTTGCATTCATGCTGGTAGGGGTCATCACAACGTTGTTTTTATACATATATAAAGTTGGGCGTTCAGCACCTGCCATGCCCACTTAATTTTATACATAATAGGCCGTTAGAATTGAATGGAAATGATGCCAGACTCATACCAGTCTAAGGGAACGTTGGACAAAAAAGAAACATCCACTCTGTCTGGTTTCTCCATCTTTGTTTGGGTGCGCGATGGAAGAGGGGTGAGGAGGGTGTGTGAATAGACGGGCAAGAAAAGGGCACGGAGACACTTAAAGAGGAGGAGGGCAACATCGTGCTCGTGTGAGTGTGTGTGTGTGTGTGTGTGTGTGTGTGTGTGTGTGTGTGTGTGTGCGCATGCATGTGTGTAAAAAGGTTGAGAGGTCTCGACCAGACTGATCCTCACGGCTGTTGACCACATTAATCATGTTGCATAGAGGGGACCTGTGTGTGTGTGTGTGTGTGTGTGTGTGTGCGTGTGTGTGTGTGTGTGTGCGGGTGGGTGTCGGTACGTGGGGTGGGAGCTTGTCCTCTTCTGTCCCCTGTGTGTGTGTGTGTGTGTGTGTGTGTGTGTTGCTGCACTTGACTGCTCCTATCAATTCAATTTCATCCCTCCCTCTGCTCCCTTCTTTTCTGAGGGCATCCCCCTCCCCCACCATAGATCTCAGTAGTCTCTCTCCCTCTCTCTCTCTCCCCCTGTGTGTGATGGACTGCTGAGAGCCTAATGAGGTCCCTCCCTCCCCTTTGGCTTTTTTGTGACTGCGGAGAGTGTGTGTGTGTGTGTGTGTGTGTGTGTGTGTGTGTGTGTGCGTGAGTGTGTGAAGGGGGAAGGGAGAGCCAGAGGTGACAGGTTGGTTATGTACTTGTACATTTGCCTTTCAGCTCTCATCTTCCTCCTTCCTCTCCCTCCTTCCTTCCTTCACACCCTCTTCTCCCTCTCTTCTGTCTCGTTCCCTCTCCCCCCGCCTTCTTGTCTTTTCCCACCCATCCCATAGCTGCCCCGGCCCTTTTTCATCCTCGCCTCCTGTCCTCCTCCTCCTCTCTCTGCAGTCAGTCTTACCATTCATTTGTCGGTGAGGCTGCAGCCTAATGGGCCATAGCAGGCCTTCCACTAAAGAAACCCACACAGAGTGCTGTTATTAGCAGGCAGGGAGATAAAGTGGAGAGGGCGGCAGGCGGACAGACGGAGGAAGGAGGACAGAAATTGTGAAAAATACAGCAGAATGATGTAGAGAGAAAAAGGTAAACTGGGGTGATTCACATTAATGCAGCGTTCAATTAACAAGTGCTGAGGAGGCAACTTCAACACACCAGCCAACGGTTCTGTCCTCTGCTGCCTGGCTCTTTCATGGAGGAAGAGGCCATCAACAGAGCAACATGACCTCTTACAAATTAGCTAGGTGAGTCAGAGTGAGGGAAAGGCTGATGGGATACATACATCCTCTCAGTACTGAAATAAAAGGGTTGATGCTTGTTGAAGTTTGAAAAAATCTACTGTAAGGTTTTCGTTGAAGCCCCAGTCTAATTTTTTTTACCACAAAATGTTAAGTGTATTCCCATGTATAAGAATAAGTTTTATTTACATAGTATGAGAAAAGGTCAACAATTGTCAGGCTTGTTTACAGGCTTGTTTACAGGCTGTAAACAAGCTAACAATTTAGCTAGATAATCTTAATCAATTTATTTGGAGGAAATCTAATCATTAGCATTCCCAAATTGTCATTAATAGACCTTGATTTTACACAAGAACTGAAAAGAAAATCAACTTTGCTTACTCTTCCAAGTTAGTTAAGCTAACCTGGGTTTGTGTTTGAAACCTCTCACTCAGTCCGACTTCCCTTTAGCAAGTAGGTAACTAGCTAGTACGTCTGGCAGCTAACTAGCAAATTTAGCAGCTAGCTAGTGCATATATCGGCTAAATGAATGTACCCGAGTCAAAAAAGCATAATTACGACGAAAAAGCCACTTTTAAGATGCGTCGATCCCTAAGTGCGACGTAACATGGAGGAGAAAGCTCCATGTTACGCCGCACTTAGGGATCGACTCCGCTTGACTGGCAGGACGGCTACTGCTACTGCTAACGTGAGTTGTTCAAAAACCTTCTTTTTAGTAAACTCTGCCACTGATCCAATGTACAAATCTTCATTATGGTAAGTTGTGATCAGGATTAGCTGAATGCAGTACTAATCAATTCATTGAGGTGGTTTGACTTTAGTGTTTGCAGCTGTATGTAAACGTAACTACAGAGACAGACTGATAAAGTGGGACTGACTACTGGCACACAAGAAAATGGGAGTGGTCAAGACTATTTAGGACCTTTAGGGGGTTAAAGAGTGAAATGCTGGTCACATTTCAGATTCACACAGCGAACAACTCAGAATAATTCTGCCACACAGGAGGCCCTGGCCCATTTGCTAATGCACACTGACAGTCTGAATCACCATAATAGGGGACTTGGTCTCTAAGTGATATAATTATTCGTAGTTTTAGCACTAAGTGCTTCCTTTAAAACCTTATCCACACGTTTGGGGAGAGAAAGAGAGCAATGAAAAGCGAAAGATGACCAGGGGGAGAGAAACCTTAGCAGTCAGAAAAGATCAAATCACTTGAAGTGGTCACCGCTGACGAAACACATATTAAATACAGCAGACAGAAAATGTTTTCATCCGCAAGGAACATGACACAGCTATGAAGCGAACGAGCACATCTGTGAGCCATGACAATAATAAGCTGCACACATGCAGAAAGAATTTAAAAAGATATGCAGCATGGTTGTTGACTCTCATTTCCTCAGATCAAAGTCAACCAAATGTATGGAAATAGTTTCTAATCCAACTATAATGGATGTCTCACGCACAATAGACTCCTATGGGCCCTCGTCTGTCTTGTTGGCAGTAATTGCACTGTTGTTGAGAGGGGCTTTGAGTGCTGCTGAGATTGGAAAAGCACATAGGATACAGGCACTCGCTGCAATACACAACTGTGTGTGTATTCAAAAGAGGAGTGATGACTATCAGAGCCTGATATCTATGATCTACGACTGCCCATTTCAAGTGGAGATGGGCAACACAATAAAGCTCCCAATTCACTGCATTCAAAAGAAAGATGGAAGGCATCAGCCTTGAGATCAAGAAACAATCAGGACTGCGTAGCACAAAGCAAAGCATTATGGGGAAATGGTTAGAGTGCTGTATTCAAAATGCTACAGATGTGGAACTAAAAAATATAACCACATTACTTTTAAGATTCTTTAAAGCAGTTCTTTTCCATTCGTTGCCATATATAATTTGTATTCATGCTGTGAAGGTCTGTAATGAGAACAAGGCCACATTATTCACAGTGCAGTATCCCCAAAACTGGTTCCACTCTGCCAGACAGATCTTACCCAGGAAGCCATAGCAGATGATCATGTACAGTGCAAAAGGTCAAATCTAATATAATTTGTTCTGAAAATCCCTGATCCTTTCAATGTTATGGTTTAATCTTTGTATCTGCTCTATGACTGCACTTTTAGCATACAGAGAACAAAAAGAAAAGAAAAAATTCCCTACCAGCCCTTGCGAAATTAGTTTATTAACATGTTGTTGAGCACAAAGTAATGTTTAAAAAAGAGATTCTTTTGGATTTAGGGGATTAGCATATATACTGATATATATCACTGATTTGGCTTGTGATTTGACATGTTGTTTGCGAGCTGGCCCTATGTGCTGCTGTTCATTTCTGTTAAAAAAGCTGCAAAGTTGCTCCATGGCTCATACCCATCTTATGTCAAAAAAACTTGAACAATCCCTTTAAGCTTTGGCTTCTCCAAAATTGCTTGCAGCTAATAAAAAAGATGATATAAGACACACACACATCTCGACACCGACCTTGAGTAAGGGTTCTGCTTGAATGACTTCTATCCAACCATCAAGTAATCAATAGCAGCACAGATATAAGCAGGGAAATACATTTGGGCTCAATCAAATGAAGACAGGCTCTAAGTTTTAATCAGGGGTAAAAGTATTGAATTACTCCAGACTGTTGAAGCCTAAACTTCTTCAAGTTCCAGACAACAACTTTGTCTTTCATGTGACTAGTGAAGGGTCCAACTAAAAACAACTCTACAAATAGGTCTACCCCCAAGAGATTTACCTTTTTGTTTTCTTTTAAACAATGCTACCTGTCACTGCTTTCCTCCCCCACTTGAATCATCCTGGATTTCCCCTCCTGTCGTGTTCCCAGCCACAGGCATCGCTTTTATTTTTATGGAAATGCCTCACTTAATCTCATGTGGGATGACTTATGAGATGATATTACATGAAAAAGTAGTATAGAACCGTTGTGTATATGTGGCCAACAACCTGATCATAGGACGGGGTTTGATTTGGGTCTATTTTGCATTTCAAATACCCCCTTCTCCTCCATGTCTGTCCATTTCTCTCCTTTCTCCCCAACATTTGTTAGGCAATTACAACCAAACGAGGACATAATGGTCCAGTCTGCAAGCCTCGGCCTTCTCTTTCAAGTCCAGCCTTTCTCTGAGACATGGACAGGGGCCAAATGTGTACAACAACCATGGTAAACACACACTTGGACACACACACAGAAAGCCAATAAAAGACAGGTGTGGAACAGTGCAATAACGGAATACAGCAGACTGCCGGCTTCAAAAGCTAAAAGGACAAGGCCACCATTGATCTTGGCTGATAATTGCACACCCACTACACAAGGTAAAAGCACTAAAGGTGGAGGAAAACATACAAAGCAATACACAGGATGGGGAGGTATGAAAACAGGACAGGGGTAGTAAAAATGTGTTTGCTGTGTGTTTTTATCTCCTCACATGTGGAGATACAACACAACCTCCGTACACACATGTTGTACAGTTATACAACTGGAAGAAGGGGGCTGTTGTTGAGGGACGGAGCTGAACAAACAGTACCAACGGCAAAGAATGCCATTTTTGCCTGCTACTGCAAACAAGTCCTGAGTGGAAATGGCATTGCTGGAAAATCGCAGCAAAAATGTGGCTGGAACACCTGAGGCCAGGTTTAAACAGAAAGCACACGAAGGAAATGCACACAGGGAAAAAATTAGAACAATGCTGAAACAAACTGAAGGATACAGCAAGAATGGAGGTATGATACATTTTAAAGTAGTGGGTGTTGTGAAAGTAATACATCCATTTTAGAGGATTTTGGTTTAAAAACTATAATAGGCATTTTTCATTAATTCAATGTCGATTTAGGCACTTTGTATTGATTTCAATCACACACTACACTGTTAAGCTCTCAGAAGCAAATTGTGTTTTGTGATAATGGGCTATATAAATAAAATTGACTTGATTTGACAGGGCTGATCATATCTATACCCAGTTAATAAAAGCTTTTCCACTTGCTCCTGGTTGAAATTTCGATTTTCCCAGTGGACTTTTTCTTTTGCAATGAAGTGATGCTCTTTAACTCAAAGGTTGAGATAGAGGAACAGCAGGAGCTTGCAAAAACTTTGATGAAGAAAGACTTAGAGCTCAAGTACCCTTGAAACAAACAAGCTGTTCCAAGTGGCCACACTCAACTGTGGGGGTAGAAGCTACATGAAGCAGTGCAAGTCAGATTTTAGGTTTTGGAAAAATTGTCAACACTCAACCATCTGATTCCAATATCAAACGATGTGGATTCAGACCCTGATGGACGATCAACATGCTCCTTGTTTGAAGCTAAGTGAGGCTATTAGGCTTGCCGCATGTCTTCACATTGTTGCAAACATACCCACAAACCTCTGTATTTACGTGATTGCAGCTGGCTCGAGCTTTTCGAAATTTGAAACATAGCGGCCTGTGGCTGCACCGACTGCATGCCGCTCTTTGTTGACGACTGGTTCGGTGGTCTGTGGAACCCCCAAACCAATCACTTCCTCTTCCCCTTCCTTCAAAAACACACAGGCAAAGATGAAGCCACCGTATTGTTCAAGGTCCAATTTGTAAGATAGTTGACTGCGAGTCTCATTCCCAACTACTCCCAAATACTGACCTGGGTTTCCCAGGTCGTCAAGTACTGACGCTTTGGGTCGGCAGGTCGAGCCAACCACCAACCCAAGCATCAGCATTTGACAAGTTGGGAATGAAACTCATCAATCAACTTTCTTACAAACTAAACCGTGGCCAGATGGACCAGGCAGAACTTGATGTTAATCACTAAGAAATGTGAACAAGATAACAGCACTGGACCCACTGTTCATATGACAAGTCTCGAGCACTTAGCAACAAGACTGAGACAAAAGATGAATCTGTGGATTAGCACTTTCCTATTCCTCTTCCATCATGCTTTTTGTGTCTCAAATGTAACATACAGATGGTCGCCTTGCTGTCTGGTGGAGGAAGCCCTCAAACAACAACCTCTGATTAATGATTTTATATAATCAGCCCTTATGCGCTCTCACACATGCGTGTGTACAGGTGCCTCTCCCCTTTGACGAATACAACAACTGAGCATCTTCCTAATGGCCTCATCTTTCACAAGCCTCTCTGAGAGCTAATAAGAGTGCGGGGACGATTTGTTTTACCGATTTTCTCTTTTCGAGTGTGGCGGGCATGGAATTAATTACGCTGATTAAATATTGTCTGTCTGTGTTGTGCGCTGGGGAAGTGTTGAAGACAGACCATGTGAGTGTGTGTATGTGTGTGTCTACGCTTATGTGTGTGCTAAGTGGCTAAAGTTGCGGCTCAGAATGGATTCTACTGTGCATATACATGGATAAATAGATAAAAACAAATGCACTTAAGGTGGAAAAAAAGATGTGCTTTTGCAATTTAATGTTCTAGCATCCAGCTACAATATTGCAGTGAAGGTTAAAGTACTTACAAGTAAAACATTTACCATTTCTTTATTTAAATGTGATGATGAGCATTTAAATAATAAAAGCGTTTTATAAAGCACTATTCTACCTCAACTTACAAAGGGCTTTCCAGCAAAAACAAGAAAGACTCGAAAATTAGATTACACTTATGCAGTAAAACATGATAATAGATGAAGGAAAACACTTAAAACATACAAAAGCACAATTAGGAAATTCATGTAAATAAGATGTGACTTGAAGTGAGATGCGAGCAGAAAAACTGAAATCTAAAGCTGCATTATTTAAATATTTCTACCAGTTGCAGCAGTGTGACAAGTGGACTGAAAATACACATCGACTTAAATCAATTATTCAATCAATCATTTATCTGTTAATATTAGTAGTATTTTTCATGCTCATTTTTTGCTTTCCACCACCCCCTGAGGGAAATACCTGTCTTTTAGCCGGCTAAATGCTATAATATGAGTATGTGCAGCTTTAAATTGTCAACAGTATATATGTCAGACAATATGTAGCCAATAACGTTAGCGCTGCTACTTTCAGTGATATTCTTTATGACCAATACATCAATTTACCAATTAAATGATAAGTCTAGAAAATAAAATGGCCATCACAATTTCCAAGGGCCCCTGTTGATGTCTTTAAATTGGTGCTTTTGTCCAACTGTTTCTGGCTATTTAGCTTATGACTCAAATTTTTCAACCAATTATTAAAGCTGTTGCTTTGAATGATCCTCTATTGTTAATACAAAACTATTGGTAAAAATAGCTTTAAAATTAAATCTTGATGAGAGCATATCCAATATGAATAACAATGCCTGATACATTACTTGTACAAAAATGTGTGAACAGTTAGGGAAAGTATACAAAAAGTAGATAATATTACAGTATTAGGAGTGTAAATGCATATAAAATTAAGTTTCTAGACCAAAGAACAAATACTGTACAGGACCAGTGAAACCCTCAAGCACATATACATGTCTTCTCTCCTACTGTATATAAATACCATCTGCTCAGTCATGCAGGGGTCTGTCTGACCTCCGTGAAGTTACTCACGGTTACCTAGAAGAACATGAGCCAGCAGTGAGTAAACGCTGTAGGTGCACGCCCAGAGTCTAGTTGTCAACTCAACAGAATCATGACCGACTCTTTCCAGCTTCCCCCAGTCCCCCTGCCAAAACCACTAACACTTCCTCAACCAGCAGCAGCCCCACGCATGACCAGTGGAGGAGACGCAGGGAGAAAGGAAAGACTTCGAGATTACAACTTGGCCGACTAACAGCCCTTTACTAAGCTGGGGCCTACAGAGAGAATATGATTAAAGTGCGAGTCATCTCTCACTGATGTAAGTTACAGTAACAGAGAAGGAGAATATGTGGAGAACATAAAAGAGCATGAGAGACAGAAAGCAGATGTGGAGTCAAGCATACTGAAAAGCAGATAAAGATATTAGAAATGAAAAAACAGAAACAGAATGACAGGAAAGAGATAGAGATAGAGGTGAGGATAGAAAGATAAAAAGTGATCTGTGTCACTAGACTCTGTCCTGAGAATTGAGTCAAGAACAACCATGGGAGATGAGGCAAGCGCGGATGAACTCACCGCCTCCTTCTGTCTTTTATCGCAATGCTCTTGAGCAACCGAAGAGCCGATTTACACCAGAGGCTCGCAAGTTTTTCCACAACAAGGAACCCCGCAGCCATTCTGCCAGGAAATTCCATCTGAGGAAATACTGGCAAGACCAACCACCCACACCTCCCGCTACACTCACACTCACATTCAGTAAACTGAGAACTGAAAATCATAGAGAACTAACACTGAGTTTATACAGTGATAGCAAGTAGGGACTCCATAAATACTGAAAACCTTTAGTGATGGGAAATAAAGACATCAATCTGATCAAGTAGCTGTTCTTTTACATACTTTAATGTAGAGTTTATCAGAATTTTTTTTAATCGGTAAGCTCAGTTGTCTATGTTAAAAATCACGAATACAATCTTCAAAATGTGCAAAATGTGGCAGGAAATACAGAGTACATGTAGCTAATACAATTTATCACAAAGAGTATCAAGTTTGCCAACATTTTTGATTCTTAATTAACCGTTTAATCTGAATATCAAGCTCCACATTCACTGTTTTAAACTTCTTAAATTTGTCGATTAGCTGCTTTTCTCTCTCTTTCATCACTGCAAACTGAATTCTGGGTTTTTTTGACTGCTGGTACAAACCAAGCAATGTTAAGGTGCCATTTGTGCTCAGGGTACCTCAAGTTGTTATTTTTACATTATTTCCCCCCACATTTCATAGACCAAACGATAAATCAAAACATAATTGACAGAAATCATCATTAGCTGCAGCCCTAGTAGACATTAAATCAAATTATTTGGTTGGCCTCTTCCTATTGCCTTCTTGTTTCCAAGTTATTCACAAGGGAAATATTTGACATCATCTATATACGACATTATATTAATCCACTTTGGAATTACATCGTGAACACTAACAGCCACCTCATGCTACTTAAAGGCAGTGCTGTGTTTCTCTCTAAATTCTGGATACTTGTGCAAAAGTGACACTTTTTTGATACCTAAAAAATATAGATGGCAAAACCTCCCTTAAAATTTAAAGAAGAAGCACTAAACACAAACAGATGTACAAGAACTTAGCCTAAATAAAGTCATCTAACTATCCAAAACTATCTGATCACAGAACAAGTTATGAAAAAGTGCAAAAGTGACCAGACATCTCATACGACAACTTTTGGATCTTGACAGCACTGATATTTGATACCTAATTAAAGGACCACTTTTAGGAGCTTTAAGACATTTCGGGAGCTGAAGTGTTTGGAGTTAAGAAGCCTCACAGTGTTTTCAGCCCACTGACTGACTGTCCCATACAGTTTAATCCTGTTCAACTTCGCTGCCTCGCTTTGTCAGAGTCACCGGTGCTTCAAAAGGCGTCAGGGACCCATTACAGCTTTATGTAACGTTGCGGAGACGGGGACGTGCACACACATATACACACGGATCCCTCCCACCACCCCCCCACACCCCCTTTCTGTGAACAAGGGGTTTTTCTACAGCTGGGTAACAAAGCATGACCCAATAATCCCAAAGCTTGACTCAAAGCTTAAGAAACCCCCCTTCCCTCCCTCCTCTAATATCCCTTCCTCCCGCTCTCTGAGGACTTTATAAGGCTCTGGCAAGGGGGCTTCTGGGTGCACATGTGTGTGTGTGTGTGAGGGGGGGTTACAAATACAAGCACGCTTAGCTTTGATTATTCTAATTATGACTTGGAGCGAGGAGTAGATTATTATGAACACATGGGCCGATGAGTTGTTGATGAGCTCACGTCCCTTCAATCCATCAGTATTACCGTTAAAAGAGGCTGACAGACAAAGGCCTTTACTCGTAATGTACGGGGGTGGAGGGCATCTAAGGGACACACCAGTCAACTCATTTTATAATTGATGATGCATACACAGATGTCTTTAATGGTAAACATTATCAGTTTGTACTTTCCAAAACCACTTCATCAGCACTCAGCTTGCTGAAGGTGCTGTTACACAGGCCAACTTTTATGGCCTTAAAGAACAGCAGCCGGAAGCAAACATAAGTGAGGCACCACGTCCAGTGTATATTCTATATCTTCCTTTAAATAAGGTGTATATATTTTTGACAAATGAGATTCTGTGTTGCTTAAACTTTTGTCTCTCATTGTGGAAACAGCAGGCAACAGTTGTCCTCCTCTCCTCACACACACTCAATCTGCTCATAAACTTTCCATGACCCAGACGCTGAATTAGTCAAGTCCTGCACAGTAGAGAAGCACATCGCGGATCCACCCCCGCCTCCCTCTAGCACCAGATCCCATTAGTAATTACCTGAAAAAACACAAGCAATTCAAGAACTGGCTCTAGGCACACCAATTCTCAGAAACCGTGGCGAAAAAACAAGTCTAAAGACAAGCATGAGTTTATAGGAACAGGAGCCCCTGTTGAGCTTGTGATAGCTTTAAGGAATAAAAAATGCATTTGATATCTCATGATAGCCTAGCTTGTGAGCTCTTTGCTTTAGTGTTTCTGGTTGTTTGAGGCATCATGGTTGTGTCATTCTGATTTGTCACTGAATCAGATGTGAAAGGCATTACTATACGAGTGCCAGAATTGCCCAATGGATTGGCACTCTTTAAACCTTTAGGACACTATGGGAAAGGAGCGGTTTCGTTTCCCCTAAAGCAAGATCGACACTGACGCAGAGAGGCGATGACTCTATTCAGGACTACAAGCACACTGAACCAAAACAAGTGTTTGGCTTTTATCTCGCAATGTAGCTTAGAACTCTATCTAAACAATTAATATGCATTTTATGCGGTTCAAAAGTTTAACACCAGTCCTCCACACTGTAATCACTTGAGAGACCACATTTGACACCATGCACCATCAACATGCATGTGTCAGCATGCAGCCATGTCTCATTCTTAACAGCTCGCCAGCAAGTTCCTATCAGAGTCCATCTCACCTCTTCTTAAGAACAACTTGTGTCACTATTTTAAGAGGCTATTATATTATTCCATTTCAGGCGAAAGCAATGTTAAGACTGTCATTTACAGGTGTGTAACACGATCCTTAATGAGTGCATTGTGTACGAACATGGACAGTCGCCCAACCTACCTAAATCGAGTAGTGAAAATAAAAAAAACTAAACAATTGTACTCCTGTTTAACCAGTCAGTAAATGGTTCCCATGGTGTGCACAGCCTAATCTTATCTTGATGTCACACAGCTATTTAGCCCGTCTTGTTGACAGAAAGACAAAACCATGTGCCTGCCTGCTTTGACTGACCTTGGGGGGAATTGGAAACGATTCGCCGGCGAGGCAGGTAAGACTGGAAGTGTTTGCTTACGGGTGTATGCTTTGTTCCGAGCATTCAAATTTCAACTGAAGTTCGAACCCAATGGGATACAGCCCCTTTTATCTCACAATATATATTTGGCATTATGTGATCCAAACTTTGGAGATGTTCGTACCAGCAGATGAGTCCCCGTGTTCTGCTGAGACACATGGCTTCAGCTGCTGAGGTGTTTGTATTGACAGGAAGTGTTCAAAGCAGGTCGTCAATTCTGACTTACTCAATCATCTTTCACTCAAATCGTGGCTTACAAACAGTCCTTGCGGTTCTTAGTATAAATGTCAAGCCATGAGGCAATCAGTCAGAACAAAAATGTCGTCACTGATTGTATGAAACTGTTCCAACACGTCAACTCTCTCAGACAGACTCAAACTTGCGAAACTTATCGGGCCAGACGGCAACACATCTCCCTGAGAGCAAATATCGCTTTCATATTCATAAGACTCAAATTTCATTTAGTTATGGGGTGGAAATCGATGAGCATTTAAAAGATGCAATTAGATACAGCAGAGCCACGGAGAAACGCAGCAGCCACAGTTTGCAGCTCCCCCCCCCCCCCTCCACCTCCAGATACCTTGGAGCAACATGAAACCCCAGACAAGCTCCAGTGGCTCTCACACCATATGGCCTAAGAAAAATCCTCCCGGAAACCATAAAAGGCTGCTTTTTTTCCTCCTTTTTTTTTTTTTGACTACCCATCGGTTTCATCTCATCAATTTCCCTGATGTCTGAGCTCATTCTGTGGCTGTGTAGAGCCGGGGGTATGCAGCTAATGAGAATGTGAGTGGAGATGGAGCTTTGCGGAATGGCCCTTTGTTTGGAAACAGCCTCTCTGCAGCGCTGGAAATGCGAGACGCTTATCGATCATTTCAACTGGAAGCCTTTTGTGCTGCGAGCCACAGAGAGGCTTGCGGGCTAAACGCACGGGATAAAATCCAGTTTCGACGTTACGAACAGCCACTTATGGGTTAACTTTAAATAATAAAAAAAACAAAACACAACACAAACACTCGCAGCATGCATTTTCCACGTTGGTGGCGACTGCGCTCTTTGTCCGGTCCGACCAGCAGCGGCAGCAGCAGCAAATAAACAGAAAACTGTGGGGGGATTTTTTTCGGATTAACGTTGGATTAATCATAATAAGAGACCCAATAACCGCCTTTGTTCCTTGCCTAAGCCACCCTCAACCGATGGCGAGTTGAGGAAAAAACGACTTTTGCAACGGGGGAATTTGCACAAACAAAAATAAAGCCCCGACGCTATAACGCTGGCTCCTTTTGTATCCGCGTCTGTCAGCCCTCCTCCTCCGCGCCTCCCCCTGCCTCTCTGCCGGGGTTACGGCTCCAGCCAGCTACGGCCGTCGACGGAGAGACCCGGAGAGGAAGAAAAGTGCTGATAGAAAGTGCTAAAACACGGCTCGTCTTGCTAAAGAAACAAACCCGAACACGGAGCAAAGACAGGCTTCAACGGGAAGGCAAGAACGGGGCAAAGACGCAGTCGCGAGCGCTCCAGCTCGAGAGTAATGAAAAGCCACAATAGGAAGCCCTTTAATTTTTTAACAGCTGCTGGTCGGCTAGCGTTTAGCTAGCAGGCGACCTTATCTCCGCTTCCCGTTTCAGAGAGGCCGATAAAAAAGGGTCGAAATTTGACAGGAAATGTTTTTCTAAAGTGAGAACACACACTGACCCGGTGTGTGGTTACATACTCGGGGTAAAGAGACGCTTTGCATACTTTCCACGATAGCAGGAAAACTTCCATCAATCATCCCCAGTGAGGCTCCGGCAGCAGCGCACACACTTGGAGACGGTCCGCAGTGTTTGAGCCCAAAGCTGAGATATTCCACTTACCGACTTGTAAAACGTTTTCCACACAGCCGGTCTCTAGCAGCCTGATACCCCGGCGGAAAGGCAGTCCGTCCCCCGTTCCCACTGCTCCGGCTGCCCCCACGGTAGCCGTCGTACCGGCGGTAGAACCTCCGCCACCGCCGGCTGTTGTAGCTCCGGACCCAGCAGCCCCAGCCCCGCCGGTAGCCGCCGACGAACCCTCCTCGCCGGCGACTCGGCACTGAAACGAAGAGTACATGCATATCTCCTTTTCGTTGCGGGGAAAAGACCAGTAGACGATGCGGCGCTGGACGGGCTCCGGGATCCGCTCGAAGCGCTCCTCTACTCTCTCGAAGGCCCACTTTTCCGCTACTGCCTTCGCGGCGCAGTCCAGAAGGGACTCCGGGGAACGATACCGGGAGCTGGGCAACCCGCTGCCGTGGCCGGGCCCCGGGCCGGGACCTCGGGGAGCAGGGCGCAGGCAGGGTCGCTTGCTGGCCGGTGGTAAGGAGAGGAGAGGATGGGGATGTTCTCTGCGTCCTTCCGCCATGGCGAGCCGATCAACACTGTCGAGACGGACGGTGTGCGGACACCGAGCAGCAGCAGGAAGCCGAGCGCACACACGCTCACACACATACACACAAACACACACACAAGCCACTCAGCAGCCAGTGTCAAACCACACAGGATCTCAGACAGGACTTCCGATCCCAACTTTCAAAATAAAACTCGCTGTATTCTAATGGGCTTGACAGTTGAACAACATATCACGACCAAGATGACCCTTTTCCATCTAAAACAATCTGAAGCAGCTCTTCTGGGAGACGATGTTGTTTTGTGTGAAAATATAGACTACTGTTGTGAATTAAACATTTTCACCACCTTTACACAATGTAAATATAACAATAAAACATACCTACGACTGCAATACAAAATTTGGTTATGTTATTTTAATATAGACTTTAATACACTTTCAGGTTTATATCTTATTTCAATTTCACTCTGACCAATCAATGAGACACATCACTTTTATGCATTTCAAGATAAATTATTTGTGGGGTTTATTGAACCCATTCACCCAATCAAACTGTTTGTGTATATATATATATATATATATATATATTTTTTTTTTTCAAACATGCATGCTAAAATCTTCTACCTGGGGTCAGGTTAATCTCATGTAAAGATACAAGGTTGGATCGCTCCAGTAAATTAGCATTTTTTCAAAACTATATCTGTATGTGATGATGCTGGAGATTTGTCCACAAATGCTTCAACAAAAAGCACAGAAATGCCAACAAGTCGGCAATACTGGTATAAATAATAATTTAGTTACTGTCCCGTCCTAGAACTTACAACCTACATGGAAGACTTCCCCTATTCTTTAAAGAAATTGTCTCCTATGAGGATGAGAGCTAAAGAAATGTGACCCAATATTTGACCCAATATCTACATTTTTAATTGTTACAGTTGTTTTAAATTGTTGTCTGATCCTGTTTTCTATATTTACTTCTAACCTGAAGTCACTTGGTTTTTGTCTTCCCCTGGGTTCTACCTTTCCTTCTGTTGCAGAGATGTTCATAAGTTAATGTAAAGAATTAGAATATCATGCTTCGGAGATGACGCAATGTGAACAACAACAAGGCCTGACTCAGGTGTGTCTTGATCCTTTACAGCTTCTGTGGATGCTGCAATCAGTTGTTTATCCATGGCCTGAAAGCTCTCCACTGGTGCGGCTTGTTTCATCACCCCATATTGTGGACCTGCTCTGGTTCATCTCCTTTTTTATTTGTCTTCACACACAGTTGCATAAAACATATTAAAGCTACCATTTCCTTCTTGAAATCTTTTTAGGGCTTTAAGAATATTGCATTAGTTTTTGTTTTGACTTAGTTTTGTAAAATATCACCCCACAATGAATATGACAGAGGGATACAAGTGTTTAAAGGCAAATAGTTATCATATTCATATATGTCACTATTGGTGTAGCTAAAAAATATATATTACATATACATTGGCCTACACAGTGCCTAAAATATGCAGCAACTTTATTGCACATAAAGAAGTTTTAGCAGTAAATTTCATCAAATGTTTCTGTAATAATGAGTCTTTTATTTTTAAAAGCCAGATCTCTTAATTTCCTGTCTCTTATGCTATATGTCTGTGTGACTTGATGCAATTGGGCAGGCAGAGAGAGCACTAGAGAGAACAGAGAGAGAGAGAGAGAGAGAGAGAGAGAGAGAGAGAGAAGGGGAGGGGGTCAATAGATTGATGGGTGGTGGAGGATGTTACACATCACTGACCAGCACAATAACAAAACACTTCAGTCTCTGATCAGCATGGCAGGCCAGCTCCAGCTCTCTGATCTGCTCCTTCATAATCAAATATGCTTTTTATTTTATATGAATGGGTTCGAATCATTGATGCAAAGCATCTGACACAGTGTAAACAGCTAGGTGACAATAAAACAGCACAACACACTTAGAAAATATACTCATAAAAATAAGTAATGATAAAAATCAAGCCAATGAAATATATATCATACACATTCAATACCCACCGTAGAAATTAATTTTAGGATCATTAACGTCTGAATGAATAAAAACACTTGAGTCACTCATGCGCTTTTCCTCTGACATGACAGTAAAGTCCTTGACATGTGCGCATTTTCCACCGAAGCAGATAACGATCCTTACTTCTCCTCATGAATAACAAAGTTACTGTTTTGCTAATTGAATTCCCACCATTAGCCTATGTGTCCTATACATATCAATTACCTCAGGTCAGCCAATACACATTCATTTGAATTGGTGCAGCATGCCGTTGTGTGGCTGTTTCTCACAGCAGGACACAGAAGGTTTGGAGCCAACGGCAAACTAAATACTTGGGTCGAGGCTTTTTTCTCAAGAAAGTGAGGCTCATTAACCGAGGCTCTACCTGTATTATGTTAAAGACTCTCAGTGTATTTGTGGAGCAAATATCCACAAAAAGTACTTAAACCTCACTGTAAATTAAAGACGGCTATATCTGCAGACATGCATACATTACAGCACTGAAAACACTGACTTTGGGGCTGCCTGGCCTCTAGCTGTGAAACAATAAACCTTTCTTGTAAGGTTATTAAATTGCTCAACTTTTTAGTTAAACACATACATTATATATGGATGAAAACAAACAATTCAGATCATAATTGGCCGTGAGCCTTTTTTTTTTATAAATACACACATTGTGAGTAGCAAAGAGTTCAGATTCAGGAGGCAGCCTAATTTACAGTTGAACAATAAACTTATTTTTTACAGACACTGCACTTCTCCGCCAACTTATGGGCTCCAGATTATTGTAAACAATAGAGTGCAGAGTGTGCTGCTCACTAACCATATGATGGTGGCACAATTCCCAAGGCCACAAAAATGTAGATGTTCATCAAATCACACGTTTTGTCATCCCGTCCACACAGTGACATATTTACATTCTTTCATTCAGTTTGTGATATACAGTCTCAGTGGGAAAGTCTGACTTGACCCTCTGAACGTTGTTTTCGCTCCTGTCTCTTTAAAGTCTCACATCAGCGTATTTTGCCATTTTTATGAGCTCCCATATGAAATTTCCCATCCCTTCCTGACAATGTTAGCGAGCCACACTGTTCCCATAACTTAATTTTGTGCGCAAATTTTAAGCATTTAAGCTCTTGCTAACATGCAACAATGACATATGACTTTCGTGGAATCTACACGTCATGTGTCATCCTCCGAGCTTACACAGGCGCACCAAGAAGAGAGTTTTAGAGGCTGCAAAAGCACTGGTAGTCTCCCCCAAACTGTGAACCACTGACTCAAGTGTTTATGGTGTTAAAAGAGTGGTTTTGCTTCCTTAAGAAGAAGGCAGTGCCTAGTGTGTGTGTGTGTGTGTGGTTGAGCCTGAGACAGAGCAGACAGGTGTTGGCGATCAGAGCAAAGGGAGAGTTTATCAGTGATATTATCTACTGGCAATAAAGTGCAGGTTACAGTTTGACCACGACTAAAATCTGCAGCTCCTCAAAATCAAAGAAACCCTTGTGTCAGCATGTCCGCTATCACTATCTCTGCTAATATCCATGGTGTTGCTATCTATGCTAATATCCATGCTTCTGATGTTGATCTTGCTAGAACAGCAGTCTGGCTGTGACGGTGATGGATTACATCTGAGTAATAACCACAGCATCAGTCTCTGTCTGAGAAAGAACACTGACTGTTAAACAGGAAGAAACACTGGAGTGGGGCTTTATACAGCCCCCGTTCAGAAAAAGTCAAGTCTGTTCTGATTGGTCAACTGTCACAGGCATGAGCAGGCCACGTTGAAATTGCTATGTTAGATTGAAAGAGACCAAGCTGACCAATCACAGCTCCTCAAAGTTTATCTGAAGTTAATATGAGACTTTAACACCCTGAGTTCGACAAATCACGCGGATGTTTCTCAGAGTTACAGATACTTTGTTATAAAGTTTCCTCTTTTTATTACTACTTTCCAAAGCAGCTCAACAGGGAAACACAAATGGGGAATTTCAGACACTGTAATGCTGGAAGTTATTGCTTCACATAAACATCTGAATACATTTGTGCACTCTGGACACATGAATAGTTTTGGCGCCCATGTCAGAAGACCAATCATAACGTCTTAAAGGCTGGGTCTTTGGTAATCGTGTAGAAATAAAGGGAGACCTGCGGCACACACTTAAAATGTGTGTCCATTAACTTACAATTATGACTAATTAAATAAAATAAAACCAAACCTCAATACATTTTTGTGATGCACTTGCTCCCTTTCATTGCAAACAAATACATATTATACTGTATTTGTTCTATGTTGAGGCTGTATGGACAGTTCTGTCATCTCATTTCCACAATAACAGACAATGGAGACGTTTCAACAGCCTTGAATAAAGCCAAAGCTACACACAATGGCTAATAAAATGTCTGATAAATGGACGCCATGGTTGAAATTAAAACAGACTGCCTCCTCTGAAGTCTCTTTTTAAAATCTTAGAAGACGCGCGGGAGAGACATTAGTCGCTGAGCACAGAGACAATATCCAGATCTGTGCCTCTCTGTGTATCCCCTTCCCTCGTCTAAAGACTGCTTTTTGGTGTGCAATTATATTGAACAACAGGCCAAAGCCAATGGAGGATGCAACCCGTTACCATGGAAATGATTATGATGGATTTGTGGATAGACAGAGCAGGTAATTGGAAAAAGATTGATGGGTGACAGGGTGAAGGAGAGAGATAGAAAGGGATGGAAAGAGAGAGGGATAAATTACCAAAGCAGCAGTGGGAGGAGAGACAGCCCTATTACACCCAATCTTTCTGGGATTTACAATTATATAATGATGCATCCTCTCTCTCATCAAGTCAATAGGCAATCACTCTCTCTGGCTCTTGCAGTCACTCCCTCGTCTCTCTTTCTTCCCCTTGTATTAGCCCTTCTTTTTTTCCTCATATTGTGTTTTCTGTCTGTCTTCCTCCTCCTCACCATTTCTCTCCTCTGTCTCCAAAGAGAAAAGTGGAGAGGCTGGTTTATGATTAGAAGGTGACTGGCGAGGATCCACAGACCAGGTTACAAATTGTAGGTAAGGAAGATGAAAATGGGATTCTTTCGCCACACTTTCTTCGACCACTGCTATCAACCCGCTCTTGAGCAAGGCAATGAAGTCAGCTCAGTGGCCAAAGATCTTACACTGTGTTTGCGTTGGGCAGCTCACAGAGGAAACAAGGGGAAAGGACTTCATTTAAAAAACATGGCAGTGCCGCTCTAGATAAAACTGATACATTTAAGATGAGTTCATATGTGCATAAAACTAGTAGGATGTAAAGTTATCAGGAAGTATCATAGACATTATAGATATAGACAGTAAACAGGTGTAATTTTGTCAAGGAAAACACAATTTAAACTAAATAAAAAGTAACCTCTGAAAATTAGAACTAAGATGAAATGTATTACAATTTTCGACCACGAACAAAAATTGGACAATAATGGAAACATTTAAATACAACTGAATGGTCAAATGAATTATTATTTTATTATTATTTTTTAATGAAAGCTCTTTGTCATCAACCTGCATGCATGTGCAGAATTACTGCCCAAAGTATCTCGTACTCAGAACAGAAATGTTCTGTTTCCCCAGATAATTGCACCATTTTCCAGTTCCTGTGCTCAATCAAAAGGTTTTGGTCAGGTGTGTTGGCTGACTTTCACAACAGGAAATCAGAATCGTCAGAGTGAGGGCAATCTGAGCTCTCATTCAATTTTTTAGTTGTTTTTAATGTCAGCAGCAGGAGTAAAACTTTAATTAAAACGGGCCTTGATGTCGATGAAGCACTGGTGTGCTAGGTTGTATGTTGCCAATGATTTGTTTAATTTCGAAAACCTTGGTCTCACAGTTTCTGCTTCTATTGTGTAACAAGGGCCTCTTTGTGAACTGCCACAAACTGGATTAACTCTGTGTCTGATCTGATACTCTCCTCTTCTTCACCTCTCCAGTAGCTCTTTTGGTGTCTCATCTGACTGTTGCACTCTTCATCTCATCTGCTCTGTCCTGTCCTAGTCAGCAGTAGGGTCCACTCAGCAAAGTAATGTCATTACACTTTCTTTCTATGCCTAGCCCATCAACATTAATGTTCCTGATGTTCCTAGTTCTAATCCATTAGTTTTCCTTCGCAGGTGAGAATGCTGGCAAGCCAGTGACCACTGTTCATGAATGTGTTTCAACAATTATAAGTGTGAAACCACTGGATATTCTTGATGATATACCATGGCATTTCAACATTTGTAAGTGAGATACCACTGGGTATCTTTCAGGAGACCTCGGGAGAATTTCCAGCCATGTTTGTGGTGACAAAAACACAAAAACAGGTATTTTAAGCCACTCCTGAGCTTTTCCTAATCATAACCATGTGTGTGTTTTGTGCCTAAACCTAACCAGAGCATAAACACTTAACTGTCACAATATACAAAAGAAAATGGAACCTCAAGAAACTTAAATTTGGAACATAAAGAAATATAAAGCTCCAACATAGCTGTGGTTTGCAGAAATGTACATTCCGGAGCTTGTTGTTCCTCCACCATCCCTAGCCCGCCTGCAAAAAGTCTCATAAATCCAGAGCCTTTAAGTCTTGTGTTAGCGATTTCGCTAGCTAGCTACAACCAGATGCCAACAATGACAGGTGCTGTAGCAGGTGCTCTCACTTCAATCATAAGCTAACATGATATCATCAAGTGAAGCGATGTAATGTTAACACAACTTTCAACTGTTTCATGTTGCTATCGGAAAGAATGAGTAAGTTCCAGGATTAATGTCAATGCTAATGCTAGGTGAGCAGGAACGACGGAGGTAGAACAGTTCTATTCAAATATTCAGAATTTGGAAATGACAAGTTTATACTGTGAAGAATCAGTCTGTGTTACTACAGAGCCGACTGTGTGAGCAAGTAAACGGTGCCTTTTCCACCTCAAGAATTAAAAATGCATGACATTGGGGCCCTTTCCACTACAATTTATATTAATCAGTTAATCAAATTACCATGACCTAATTGCCACTCAGTTAACCCCGGGGCCTGCTGCCCCTTGAGGGTGTGAGGCCCTGAGGCAGTTGCCTGCTTTGCACAGTTGGTGATCCCGGCTTGTTTCACTCCAGACTGCAGAATATGCGAAAATGTGTTATACTATAAATGTTTTAACAAATTTGTCTCCAAATAGCAGCAATTCAGCTGGTACCAGCAGAATCCTTAATTTGCATATGTCTGAATTTGCTTGGTGGCGAATGTGAAGTACAGTAAGTGGTCCATTTATTCATGACAGGAGATGGTGATTTTCTTATGCAGTCTGGGTGTTGTTTGTACACTACTGCTGATACAATACCTGAATTTCTGTACTGATTCTCTTTTTTAAAGCTTACTTTTAGAAATATATAAATGTTTTAGAAACCATTTTAACAACAGATGCCAATCTTCTCAAATGTTAAATGTTGAATAACTGCAAGGAAGAGAAGACCTGAAGGAAATTTAGGAAGGCCGCAATAAAAAAAGTTAAAATCCGGGATTTTATTTGTTTCCAACTATTGGTACTGGGTGCTGTGGACCCATTTTGGTTGGTACCAAAAAACTTTTATTTGGACAATAGGGCTGTGTCTAAAATGACTTCCTTGCTGACTTGTTAATTACTTCCTGCAGACACTGAATAGTTGACTCAATAGTGAGCAGTAGATTGAGATTTCTGACATTTCTCCATCATAATTTGCATCAGCGTTGACAGCTGTTGAGTTGAACAACATTTTTTCATCTTTAAAATGCAGCACATTGCATAGTTGGATTGTTAGGAGAAAGTAGTGTTCCTGCCAATTTCACTCAAGTTATATGGCTGACAGTAAATATACACTGCACTTCGATCGTGATTTCAGACACAGCTATAGGCTTTTTTCATAGCAGACATGTTAACACATCACAGTTGAAAACCACAGACGTAAATAATACAATTAATTCTATTTTGCTGCTTCAGTTTCAGGGTCCTGATATTTGTGCATGCTGGGTCACTGTCACGCGGACATGTTTTACTGGGACACTTACAAACCTAGCCCTTGCTAATGTTATTAGTAATGACAGCATGACAAGTCAAAATGTCTGCTGTGAATAGGTCTGTTTCAGTAAAGCCTAATCCTAATCCTAATTTTGTAAATCACTTCATGGTGTAAACTCACTCATTATACCTTACAAGTTTGCAAGTTTTTCACATATGACAAATAATGATTCAAATACACTTTAAATAAGGCAAAACAGTTTTCATCCCCAAGCTCACAGTAGCAGTGTGTTGTTTGTGTCGTAGCATTTGAATCTCATTTAAAGGGATAGTTCGGGTCTCTGCAGCATAATACAGTGCGTGGCAGGTACAGCTGCGCTTGTGCGTATTCCAAATATAGCATACACTCAAACCGATATACTGTTTTTTTGCTTCTCCACAAAGGGGTAGAGCTGACCGTCATCTACTGCAGGTAACACAGGGACAAGGAATAAGTACCTCATATAACCCCACATCAAAAGACCCGAACGATCCCTTTAAATACAAGTATTTGTTGTGTTTGAATACATACAAGTGTACACATATCCGAGCACCATTCACATACACCCAGGCACACACACATTCAGTAATCCAACCACCCACTCATACATATGCAGACATGTTGCCATATCATATTAGCAGATAATGTGTGTGTGCTCATTGTTTTCATACATAATTCCAGGAGGCGGCTGCTGCTCTGAGGCACGCTGTGTAGCTTACTAGGGGTCCAGAGGTACAAACACACACACACTCACACACACACAAATATAAACCTACACACAGCCCTCTCGGGACAAGAGACATGTCCTGAAGAGAAGAGAGAGAAAACTAGAAATAGATCTCTGTGAGTAGGGAGGAAAACACTCACAAGACAATCAACAGACAAACAATGTGTGAACGTTTGTTGGCCTTGACACGCAACCTTGTACACACACTTTTTGTCTCCGAGCATCTTACTAACCAAGGTGCTGACAGCTATGCAACATTCTTTCCTCACCATAAAACCTACACTCGAGCGATTCACAACTGGCGGACAATAGAGCAAAAATATCCACCTTTCTCTCTCTCTGCATTGACGGCTGTAATCATTTCAATTCATTTTCTACTGCAGTTTTGTCCTTTTGAGCACCACTGCTTCATTGTACACTGATATAAAGGCTGCAGATTAAGAGGCAGAAGGGAGAATAGATCTGTGTGTGCTTGCTGCTGTGTTTGGTCACATGCAAGGTCTCACAAACTCATTCTAAATTAAAGCTCTGTGAATGGTAGACCACACTGTGTAGGGCTGATTGAGACCTGCATCAAAACAATTATAAGAGATTGGGGTCAGAATGGGCACCAGAACTGGTGTATATACAGCAGTTGTGTTGTGGTCTACGGGCTACGGACTAAATCACAAAACGGTGTATGTACATTTTACTTGGGTTTGTACATTTTACTTGGGTTTGTCCACAGTAGATTTCTTGTTTGGAGCAAAGTACTGAATGGGCTGATGAAACCATGAAAACATAATTGTTCCCATCCAATCCACCAGCTGCAGGACAAAAGAGAAAATTTCAATTACTAGGACTAGTTTTATAAAATGAATGTAGCCTTGCTGCTTGTTGTTGTGAGGTCATCACAATGTGCCTGAAAAGACTGTCTAATGGCTGCCTGAATTCATGATGATCAGAGTAGAGTTGTGCTGGCTAAAATTCAAAATCCCCCTTATACCTTATAATGGGAAATTAAGTCTGCTTCAGGACATTATAATTAGAGCCAAACTGACCTGGGATTGTCAACATGCTGACAAGACAATGACTATGTTTATATGCACACAAGAAACCAGACTGCTGAAGCAAACAGGGGTTTTGTTATCTTGGAAACAAGGACAGTGCTATGACAAGTGTTTCCTCCTGTCACCCTGCTCTTCCTGCCACTTTCTCTGAGGTGAATCTGTGTAAAAGAGCCTGTAAACCTTTTGAGATTTTTTTTTTTCTCAAACTAACTAAAATTATTTCAACAGTTCCACTGCAATAAGGTCTTCTACACCTGAACCAAAACAGAAACAATCTTTGAAAGACGTTTAAAGGATATGTAAAAGAAAAGATGAATTTGTACCTGACAGCCAAAATCCAGTGTTTCAACAGCAAAACAAAACTGTGGGTTATTCAAATGCTCATGACCAGTTCCCAGAGCCAAAGATGTTTATCGTCCAGTTTCTTATTTCATAGGAAGTGAATCTTCAAAATGTTCTGAGAATTTTGGACACATTGATTGACACTTGTATTTATAAACTACTTCTTCATTTAACAAATGGTCTAATGACTGTGAAAGGGTTTCTCATAGTGATGAGGAATTACCACCTGACTCTGCAGATCCCCTGTGTACTGTTTTTCAGCTCGTTGTTTTGGTTTCACAGCCCTGTGACTTTACTGTTTGGGTTCACTCTCACTGCTTTCACGCTGTAGTGTTTGACTCCATCAGGCATCTGTTTTTCAGTGCTCAGTACCATACAGAAGGCGGACACCTCTTAGTGACTTGTATGGTGAATAAAGTGGAGCATGTAGGAACTACAGAACCAGATATTTCCCTCAGGAGTTGGTGGAGACCAAAACATAGCATAAAGAAAGTGAATATTAGACTTACATTTGTGAAGTAACCAGAAAAAACAGCCCGAATACTCTTAACTTCCTGTAATACTATCGAAGTTCCACTAATTCTGTTAGAAACACATTTAATTCCCTAGAAAATGTTCACAATAAAAGTCTCCTGTAGTTTAGTTATTTAAACACTTTTACTATAGAGCAGCAAAATCAGGAAATTTTGAGTTTTCTCCAGCATTTATTTAAAAGGGGAAATTTATAAGATATGGGCAGAATTTTGGTTTAAAAACATTTAAAAAAATGAACTCACATTATCAACAGTGTGAAGAAACAACAGTGTTGACATTTACCATGTTCGCACCAAAATTAGTGCATATGTGCAGGTTTTTTAAATGCAGGTAGACACGCTAAAAAACAGGTGATTGACTCCTTTCCCACCGCTTTTCTTTTTTTTGTTCCCTTGTGTGTCGCATTTGTCATCACGGACGCATGGAAAAAACAGGGAACAGTAGATAGCAGCAGATCATATACCGTATCAGATGTGTTGTGGTGTGTCCTGCACCGTTGGCACTAGTTGACTGTTGTCGGCAGCTTTTCAGCCAGCTGAGCATGTTGGTTTGGTTTGTCTGAGCACTAACTGACTCAACTGGCCACAGAAACTTGTTGCTTCAGATCCTTCTGCTGACTGCGGTAACTTGATACTGTTTCAAGGCATGCACACAAATAAAATTGTGGGGCTGTACAAATTAATGAATAATTTTAAATGTGCAAGTGATTCATTTGAGTAGATGAAATTTCAGAAATATTACATTCGATACCTGCCAGGCTCTATATTGGCCCACACTGTCATAGAGCTATGCGGATGTGTAAAAAAGAGATTCCAACTAAATCTAAATAACCAGTTTTTCCAGCAGAATCCAACCTCTGATAATCAGGTTTTGCTTAATCCCTTAACCTTGTTAAAGAAAGCAGGTTTCTAATTTACACAACATTTCAGCAATGAGGTTACGGCTGAAAGCTGAGAATAATCCGATTTCTTAAGTGCATGTAAAAGGAGCGAGTGTGTGACAGACTCAGATCAGAGCAGAAATTTTGTCAGCCTGACACGGAGGTGATGATTAAGACAGAGGTGTCAACAGGCTGCGGATTGGCCAGACAGTGCATGTGTGGACAGCGTGTGTGTCTGTGTCAAGGGGGAGGGGAAGTGTGCAATCACCTAACCTATGGCGAACTCACGAGTGCACCGTTTGCGCCTGAAGACACTTCCTCTCCAAATTGCACGCTGACACACACACACACACACACATTCAGCTGATGAGATGTTTTGTGAAGGGCTCCTCCTCAGCAGAGGTGGCACAAGCCTTTTAGCAGCTACTTATGACCCTCAGTCCTCTACAATACACACTCACACACAGGCTCCTGGCAACCGACTCTTTCCCTCCCTCTTTATTCAAAGCTTGATTTCTTTTCATCATGTCTGTCTCTTCCCCTTTTTCTCATCTCCACCTCTCTACTCTGCTGGATGCTCTTGTTTGTGTCAAATCCACCTCCTTCCCTCGAGGCTTCTCTCTCTCTCTCTGCTCCTCTTTGCATCTTTGTCTTCTTTCCATTATCCTCTCCCCTGCCTCTTTTCTCCTCCTCTTGTTCTATCTCTTTCACCAACGACTATCTCTCCCTCTCCCCCTTCTATTTGCCTCCCTTTTTCTCAATATCCTTCTCCCTCGGTCTTTCTCTGTCCTCTATTCTCTGCCGTCTTTACAGCTCTCTTCTCCGCTTGCTCTCTTCTTTTTCTTCTCTTCTCCTCTGCGACCTCTCACCCTCTATTTTCCCCGTGCCTTTCTCTCTCCCCTTTTCTCTTTTCGCAGCCCTTTTCTCCTTCACTCTGGGTGTCAGGGCTTTGTGGAGGCTCTCAGCCCTCAGTGGGACATCCAGCGGGCGAAAGAGCTGAAAAGCAAACTGTGGGACCGGAGAGGGAGGGGAGAGGAAGGGAAGGAGAGGAAAGGAAAGGAAGAAAAAGGAGAAGGAACGGATGGAAGCCATCTATGTAAAGGGGATAGACTAAATGCCCAACTCCGGTACAAATGTTGGCTTTGGGCTGTAATGTTGACTTCACGGGATCATTTAATTGCAAAACAATTTCAGTACCACCAGAATTTGCTTGATAATTTGCCCCATTTATAAACATGATTAGTTTCAAATAATCTATCAGTGATTAGCCCAATTTAATCAAATTGGACCCTTTGGCTGAATTTTCCTTCGACCTTCAGAGACCCATAAGGGGCCCATGTAGTTAGACCACATCTACATGCCAGGTGGGACTCATGTTGTTTGAACCATATGGACATCTCCCTGTGAATGCAGCTTTAGCCCGTTCCTAGGCCTCATTTACCCCTTATAGGGCCCAACATGTTAGCTGGAGATGTGACAAGTGTGGACACATTTGGTTTGGATTTACTGTGTCACATAACAATATATACACACAATGCACTACACAGAAACACTCACAGAATATGGGTTAAAGCGCATATATGTGATATGAGATAAAGTCAAATCAGTCAACAATAAATACCGTGAAACATCAGAGTGGCTGTTTCAGAGAGGTCACTTACATCACATTTCAGCCCAGTTTCCTGAGTAATTAAGTCAGTGCGCAGTTTACATCCACTAAAAACACTCAGGGTCAATCCAGAAAGTAGTCTGTCCTTTAGGTAGAAAGGCAGAAAAGGGGTGTGGAGAGTGGGCTATATGCTGGAGAACAGCTCTACAGCACATGTAATATGTTTCCTAATATCACATTTTGAGTTTGTGGTTTGTTATTTCCTGTTTTATTTTGATGTTCCGCCCTCATGTGTCATGTTTCACTCTAATTTCCCTTTGTGTGATTTCCTGCCCTTTTTTCACCTATCAGTGTCCTCATCTCCTTTAGTTCATCAGTATATACAGTATGTGTATAGTCTCTGTGCTCCCTGGTGTCTTTGTCAGTTCGTCTGTTGAGTTTCCCCGGTTGAGTTCCCGTGTCGCCCTATGGTGTGTTCCTGGTTTGTACTTTGCTTTTGATTTGTATTTTGTTTTTGGGTTGAATTTTGTTTTGCTTTTGTTTCCTGGTTTTCTCCGGTTTTGTTTTTTGCCTTCACCTGCCTCATGTTGTTTTTTGGGGGGATTTGGGATTTTATGGACTTTGGTTTTCAGCTTTATTGCATTAAAGCTTGCTTTTTTGTTCCTCATACCGGCTTGTGTGTCTTGCGTTTTAGTCCTATTCTGTGTGAATTCTGACATCTGACCATTAAACTACACGAATCAATATGTGAAAAAGCTGCTTGTAGTGAGGAATCTTTTCAATTTAACTCGGCAAAAAAGCTCCGGTAAAGCCACTGTAAGCTGGCTGCCTAGTACTTAATAATTGCTGGATAATGTTGGCAGTTAGTGAGCTAAAGATCCAAATATTTGGTGGAGCTAAATATAGGTTGTGTACTGGGCTTAAGATATGAATACATGGACAACCAGACCACTCTCTGGGGTTCCGCTTGGAGAACGCCTTCCATACAGTTGACACATGACACAAGATGTAAAGTATAATTTCTCCTTAACATTCATTTACATTTACAGATGGCCAAAAAACTCAACTCAAAATGAATGCTACAGTTGCTCTGTGTCTACTGGATGTGCAATAGGCAATTGTTTGCTGGGCAGTTCACCATAATAACTTTGTATGATGATAGTATGTCAGTGTTGTGCGTAAAACTTGTTCTGCTGCCAGTGCCACACATTATTTCAAAGTTGCCAGGCGCTACTGTGCAAACGGAAGTAATTACAAAACTGTTAGAAATGGACCAGCAAGGTATTCTAGAGGTTTAAACACACAGTATGTAACTTCTGCTAATCAAACGATGAAAACTAAAGTCGTAGTTTGAAGATTTGAAGATTTACACCATTGAAGATTAAAATCTATCTGAAGTGACTCAGGCAGAAATGTTCATGGACAAGGTATTTATGCTATTGTTTTATACAAGTTACGGTGACAGGCGACCAAATGAAACACCGTACCTCAAGGAAAATAATGGATTTCTCTGGGTTTGAACATTGTTGTCATTTTTAGATGTTTTGATGCGGAAATGTTACGTATTATATCTTAAGACACCGTCCCATGAACTGCAACATCCCTGCTCAGGTGGGGAAACTTTGTTGCATGTCATTTCCCATTTCTCTGCCTTTATTAGCTATCAACTCTCTACTTTTAAAACTTCTATGAAGGCATAAAAACACATGCACGAAAACACACTATTAATTGTTATGGAACATTCTCTAGGAAGCATTGTCTAATATCAACTCTCTCCTTGGGCAACATGGTGGCATGGTCGCAACCAATGCCTAAGAATAAGGAAAATTCTACTCTAGTGTAACTTAACTCAACTAAAAAAATAAATTCTTATGACAAATTGTCTTAACCTAAGCAAAATACTTTTGGCAATCTGTGGAGAATTTCTTGACTCTCACTGACTTGAAGACTTGTGTTTTAAAATTGATTTCCTCTAATTCTGTTGTAGGACAAATCATTTAATTTGCCTTGATGATCTCGTCATGATAATCTGAACATCAGGGGCCCAAGGTCTTCTCCCAGTCGGACGTGTCCCGTGATGTCTGGACGGCACCTTGATCAGATGCCCGAAGGACCTCAACTGGCTCCTTTCAAAGTAAAGGAACAGCAGCGGTTTAACTGTGAACTCTGAGCTCTCACGCTGTCCTGGCACAGGAAACCAATTTCGTCCGCTTGTTACTGCAATCTCATTCCTTTCAGCAGTGACCAAATGAATGACATCATGGATAAAGGTGCCCAAAGTGAATAGCTTATACCATTAAAGCACAATGTAATTAAGTGTCGTGGTACGTCAATTGATTGGAGACCATATCGTAAGACAAAAAGGGAACGTGAGCTAAAGAAAGGTGAAAGTTGAAACAGAACATAAACACATTTTTACCTGTGATTTCAGCCCTCCACTCATCTCCTTTTACCTCAACAAAATAGACACCCATCAAACCAGAGAGAGTTATATTGGAAATTGCAGACATTACTTCAAAGCTACACAAATCAGTCTGTCCCCTATCCTGTCTTTCTGTCCCCCAACCCCCCCGACTCTCTCTTCTGCCCATTTCTCTCTCTGCATGGGCTCATTGGGCCCTGATTGGAGTGTGTGTGATGTCTCTAATGGTGATAGGGGGTGATTTGGAGTGTGTGTGTCTGTGTGTCTGTTTGTGTGTGTTAGGATGTGATTTCACACCCAGCAGCCTTATGGTCTCATCAGCCACCATATCGGCCAAATGGCTTGCGTGAGTTGAAGACATAGTTCGCCTGGTGTGTGTGTGTGTGTTATAGGGTACGCACATTAGCTGACGTGGTGTTTGCTCGAATGCATCCTACTGTTTGTGTGTTTGCTTATTATTTGAATGTGTATATGTCATTGTGCCCGTGTGTGTGTGTGTTTGTTGTTCTTTGCTCTCTCATTTGCATGTTCAAACAGGATTAAGTGTATTGAGAGAATCAGCAATAAACAGTCCTTTGACAGGAGACAAATACACCAGATTAGCATTGCAGATCAGATAACATCAAGGAGGGAAGCTAGCTCTCACCCTGTTAATGTCTTTGTTGTGTGTGTGTTTGTGTGTGTGTGTGTGTGTGTGTGTGTGTGTGTGTGTGTGTGTGTGTGTGTGTGTGTGTGTGTGTGTCTGACTAAAGTAAAGCTGGAGTTTTGCTTCCGTGTCAAGGTATTGAGGAACTGTCGTAGCTGCGAAGGACACCGGAGGGTATTGTTTTCACGATACTGGAATATCTTACTTCCTTGAAAAGACCTTGAAAAGTTTCTATTGGAAAATATTCTACAAAATCAAAAGTTGAATATAACAATGCGAGGCTGTAACATGACAACAAGGTACTACTTTTCTTTTCTTGGCAGGATCGCAGAGAACCGCAGAATTTTCATCATTACATTTTCTGATTAAATTATCTTTAATTAAATTAAGTTTATAGTACTGTGAGTTAAGCACAACAGCATTGAGGTTAATCTACCCCTGAGCATAGTCAAAGTTTTCCTGTCAATCGAGAGTCCTCTGGTCAATGGCTCTTCGGTGGATTAACTCGGCTCTGAGAATTACAAATAGCGGTTGTATGTTTTAGCATCTTTCGTTAGCACTAGCCTACTCTGTATGGGCATGTTTGTGTATGTTCTGTATGAGCATGTTTGTGTATGTTCTGTATGGGCATGTTTGTGTATGTTCTGTATGAGCATGTTTGTGTATGTGCTGTATGGGCATGTTTTGTGTCCTTTGCCTTCCTTGTTCATGTACCTCAAATGCAAAGTACTCCTGTTGTTTTCTTCAATAATGAACTAATACTAATCTAGCCGCAGCAAATGAGACAAGTGAAAAAAACGGAAGCACTGTGAGTGAGAGGAGGCAAGGCTATGTAGACTGCACAATGTGTGTGAACTTACTGTCAGAGAGAAGAGAGAACGAGAAAGTGCTGCTGGTACCGGTGTATTGATACTGAAGAAAATGAATATAGAAACCATTTAAAATGTTCAGAATCGATATGTATCAAAAAATCTGTATTTTTGACAACACTACTGGAACTTCTCAAAATGTGGAGAGCACTTGACATTTAATTGGTCAGCTTCAGCTGCTGCAGTTTTCTCTTACGTTTCTGACGATGGGTATTGAAGACAACGTATAGAAAATTGAAGAGAGGCTTAGTTATCTCCTTTACAATAGCGCAAGATAAATCTCTAGCTAGCGATTCCATTTCCTTCCCATTGGCTCAATGATGTATCATTAAGTGACATGAAAGTATGTACACAATTATTTCTGTTTATTCCTGAATTTCTGAAAAGTTTTTACTGTATTCTCCATGAAGATTGGTGGCCAGACAGAGCTTGTAACAGCAAGACAGGAAAAAAGAAATATCAATTATCAGAGGCCAAGACATCCTGACTTTTTGACCCTAGTATGGCTCAAGCTCCACATCTTTCAAACTCTGCTTACCAGTTTGTAATACAGGCGGTCTATTATTAACTTGCAGTCTAAAACCCAACCTGAGCTGACCCTCGTGACATCTTCAGGGTTATTTCAACAGTCTTTGGAAAGCTGCCTCCAGATTTATACACAGTATAACTGCTTTTAACTGGCCATTAGTACTCCTGGAGGCTGGTAAACGCCATGTGTAAAATCAGTAGAGTGCCATTTTAAATAATGTAACGATGAAACTGGGAGAAGCGGCATTGTGATGATCTCATTGCAGGTCAGTGTATAAACCATATTGCCATACACATGAACACATACTGTGTTAACAAAGAGTAATTAACCAATCAGAGCTGTGAAATGTATTTTCTCTGTTTGGTCATCTGGCAAATGAAATCTGACAAGCAGTGAAATTGTGTGTGTGTGCTTCTTTGTGTACTGTATACACACTGATACATGGGTAGTTACCTCCGCTTGCATGAGACAACATCCACACGTGTAAGCTAATGCCTTGGTGTTTGTGTGTTTACATGCGAGAGATTTCTCATGTTCACCTGAGGTGGTGTTTCATCATCATGGGGACCTGCTGTAAATAAATGATCAACACTCATCATACAACATTTACCAGCAGACCTAGCTTGCTGTACCAGCCTGCACACACCTTCTACTCTGTCTTCTGTTGCTTTAATGAACCAGATATGTAACCGGCACAACAAAACAATGCAGATGGAATCATAATCTCCATTGTGCTGTGGAAGAATAATAGACTTGGCACATTAAATTCCCTGGATCCATCCTCCATTCAGGTTTCGTGGAAATCCATTCAGTAGGTTTATTTTCCAATCCTGCAGACAAACCAACCAGCCAACCAACGGTTACTGGTGAAAATATAACCTCCATGGTCAGGGTGGTTTTGTTTTCAATAGTTAAAAGATGACATCGAATGTTCAAGCCAAACCAAAGCACATTATTTCAGTATATAACCATTTTCACACAGTTTTGTGACCTCTCAACAACATAGAGAACAATAGTTCTTCTGCAGGTCAAATGCAAACAGAGCATTTCCAGTAATGATCCATGACGGACTGTTCACATAGACTGGCTCAAAAGCTGAAACAGCTATATGCTGCTATCCATTGTGAATGGGACCTGGCCTTGCAGCCCGCCGCCACCTGCTGAGAATTTAAAGGCGCTCAGCATACTACAAGGGAAGGTTGACAAAAGCTCAACTTTATGTAAATGTCCACTGACACAATGTGAGCAGCAACCAGATGAGAGACAATCAGGCTTGTTTTGATTGGAAGCACAGAGCTGTTTACTGCTCTTCTCCACGAGACAAGTGGGGGATCACTTTCAATGCAGATACAGCATGATAATGCCAATCAGTCTTGCCCGCTTAGGCATCTTTGTATTAAAACAGATTCAATGCACACCACAAGTAAAAAAAAAAAGACAGCAAACAAAGCCATTCTGTGATCAGGACACAAACTGTGCAACAGAAACAACTTTCTCATGTGTAGTTAAGACGACTGCGTCAGAAAACAACTGTCCAGTCAGAGCAGAGTATGTAAATTATGTGGTTAACGCAACATACAAGTTAAAGCTACATGAGAGGCCAAGAGACTTTGTATATGTGTCAATGCAGTGTGACGGCAGTGTGAGGCCATGCCTTTAGAATCAGAGCGTATAAAACTAGATGTTAAACACTTACTATATTATTTAGTAGAAATTGGTCTATGTGGACTTCTGACTGATTCATTTGCTTAACCAACTTTGGCACCCGATGACTGGTGGACAAAACACGATCGAGACCATCCTAACTTTTTTTGGACACTTTTTACATTGTTTGTTTTCAACGGACAAGTTAGTGAAAACAGTAGATATACATACATCTAAAATGAATTGTCACAATTAAGATTATTATTATTAAAAAAAAAAAAAAAACCCGCCTTGACAAAGAAAAAGAAAACAAAACCCAAACACACAGACTTGGTGGACACCAAGATCTAAAAATGAAAGAAAAACAAATTGGCAATACAGTTTAAAACAAGACAAAATAAGATAAAATGAATAAAGCCTACATCTCAGATAGCTCACCCGAATAGAATTCAATTCTTTTGAAAATATTGGAAAAATATAAAATATAAAATATAGGGTGTGAGGGGGAGGGGCCTTTGATTTCCAAGTCAGTAATATCAAGCGTCTGGCCAAGAGAGTGGTAAAAGCTATAACATCTTTTTTGGACTTTGAAGGTTAGGTAGCGATGGAGTAATACCAAACAACGCAATTAAAACGTTGGTTTAAATTCTTTCCCCAATAATCTCAGACAAGGTGTTAAAAATGTCTGTCCAGTATTTAAATAGTGCAGGGCAAAGCCAAAATGAATGTGGGGGTTTTGCTGGAGGCTGCCGGCAGCAGTCACGGGCTGGGGATATATTATCATAGATTTTTGCCAGTCGAGCCTTTGTGTAGTAGGTCCGGTGTATCATCTTAGACTGAATCAAGCGATGTCTAGCGCAGATTGAGGATTCATGAACCATCTTTAAAATCTCTTATCTTCATCCCCAGATCCTCTGCCCAGAGAGCCTTGGTTTCAGGATCAGAGAGTGAATTTAGCTATATAACACTGAAATGGACCGTTTTAAGATTGTCATGGGTTTGAGGAGCCTCACCGCTAATCCAGCCTGAGCCAACTAATATTCACCTGTCCATTTGCTGAGTATTGTCAATAAATTTCCTTTACAACTTCCCCAGTCCTGACTGTCTGCTTTTGGGTCCTGTGAAAACACAAACATTAAGCAAACTTATTGGGCGATAAGAGGTACAGGCAAAGGGATCGTTACCTTTTTTTTTCCAAAGAACAGAGATAGAGGCTTGGGAAAGAGTTTGGGGAGGTAGTCCAGTATTAAATGAATCGTTGAACATATCTAGTAAAAGGCTGGCCAACTTATACCAAAACTTCTTTAAAAATTCAGATGGATATCCATCTGGTCCTTGACTCTTTCCACCTTGAAGCAAAGCAACTGCAGAATTAAACTCCTCAATAGTAATTGGTTCCTCCAATTTACTGGCCACCTCTTGTTCAATTAAGGTAATTTCTAGTCTATCAAAGAAGCTGTCAAAATCAGGAGAGGAAGAGTTATGATCAGATGAATATAGAGCAGCATTGAAATCCTTAAACACCTTGTTGATTTCCACAGGGTCTGTGGGAATACTAGAGCCAAATTGAATCTGGGGAATTTGGTGGGCAGATGAAATTTGCCGTAATCTGTGCGCCAGTAGTTTGCTGGCTTTGTCACCTTTTTTGAAAAATTGAGATCTTGTCTGAAGTAGGAGTTCAGTACACCGATGTGTCATGAGAACATCGTACTGTGTCTGTAGTAACAGTCGCTCCTTGAGGACCTGAGGGCATTGAGAGGCAGCATAAATATTGTCACGGTGAGAAATTTGTTGTGTCAAATTGAAACGTTTTTTTCATAAATTTATTTTCAAAGCCTGTGTATGAAATATTTTTTCCTCGAATCAATGCAGATTTTGAGGGATGGGAGGCGGTGGAGGATGACTGATCTAGACATGAGTCAAGCCAACTGTTGAAGTCTCCACCCAGCAAAAGGTGATGAGAAGATAGATCAGGCAGTGTTTAGAAGAGACGTCTATAAAAGCCGCCGTCGTCCTAATTAGGAGTATAAACATTAGCTAAAACTAGACGAGTATTGTAGATCCGACCTGTGACTATCTTAATCTACCGTTAGGATCAGAAATAGTTATTAAATGCACAAAGGGTACAGATTTGTGTAATAGAAAAGCTGCGCCTCTAGATTTAAACTGAAATGAGGAATGGTAGAGGCAATATTGACTGGGCTCAACAGCCCTGTAAAGCACCTAAATAAAATGTAGCATTTGGGCCTCACCAAGATGTTACAGCAGCTCGTCTAACAAGTGCAAGATGCAAACCAATACAGAGTTTACAAAGGCAAACTTATGGCATATTTACCATCAAAAATATACCTGAGTGAGATGTCCATGAATAGTTAGCAGTGTGGCCATATCCAAATACAGTGGGCTAAGCTAATTAGCCCGCTAGTAGGTCCGCTGAATGTCATCTGGAGTAACTACTTTCTTCATATTGTTTTTAATGAAGTCAGACACCAGCGTCGGATAAGCAAAGCAATGAGTTTGACCTCTAGGTAGAGTAATGCGAAATGTAGCTGGAAAAATAGTCCAAACTTCATATTTGGGCGGGAGTTAAGATCCCTCTCCACGAAGGCAAAGGTGGCTCTCTTCTTAGCCACTGTCAGGGAAAAGTCCAGGAAGATGGAAATCCTTCTATCATCATGATTAATTTATATTTTCACATGGAAGGGTCCATTGGCAAGATGTGCCCCTGAGTACCCTGAGAGTAGATTATCATAGGTTTGTTAATCGATTTTAAAAAATTCCCTTAAAAAATAAATGTGTTGCATCTTTGCAATTTGGGAAAACCTCCACCAAACAAAGACTGCATTCCACAACCTGCTTTCTGCTTTCAGTTTACCCACTTTTTCAATATGTAAGCCATCACAAGCAGCAGGGATCATAAAATGATTTGAGCTGGTCGAACGCAGTTAACGTTTCAGAGGTTATCGAGCAAATCATGAGGTTGCGCAGAAGAAAATCCAGCTTTAAACTCTGTGTCATCGCATCGCTGCACTCTCTTCTTCACCTCAGCCACCACTTCCATCTTCATCGCCCTGAACCATCAATTTACCCTCAGTCACCCTCCTCTCCCTGCTCCATCTCACCAGTGCACTCTATCATCTCCAGCCATCGTCCTCCCATCCACCCCCCACCCACCACTCCCCTCACCATCATCTTAATGGAGCTAACCATCACACACTCCAAAATGGATCTCGAGTTGTCGTCCTGTGAGTGTGTATATGTGTGTGCGTATGACAGTGTGTGTGTGTGAGGAGGGGTGCATAGGTTCCAGACCACCGCACGCAATGGCGGTACCCTGGGTGGGGCCACATGCTCTGTGGCCCCCCTACTAAGCAAACTCATGCACGAACACACACTCCCTGTGAATCCATGGCATGGCGAATGTCGCACCAGATGGTGAGCACTCGATCAGATGAGGTGTCTCCATGACCCTAAACAAACCCAAGTGAGAGGTTTTATGTGTGTGTGAACCTACAATTTAGTGTGGTACTGTGTTTAGTGGAGTGTCCAAAACCAACAATTAGAATACTCAAAAAGTTCTCTGTTATGTATTTCATTTTAAGCTGCAGCCCTCATTTTATATACATAATTGCTCTGACACAACCTTACCTAGAATTCACATCAGAAGCCAAGTCAAAGGTAGTTCCATTTACTTGTTCTGTCCATTATCAGATACAGTGTTGTTGTAGTTTACAATCCAACATCAACTTTGGTTCATGACCCAGCCCAAGCTCTCTAAGAAGACAATGAAAGACTCCCCAAAATCCTTAAGCCATTAGGAAATTGGGAAGAAACCAATTCAATTCAAAGAGAGATCCCCTCTACACAGACGGTTGGGGGCTCAACACATTGAGTCCAAGTTGAGGTTTCTGGGTCTTGCTTTTCTGTGTTGTCCAGGTTCCTCCGAATGAAGACCCAAATGTCAAGGGAAGGATCCAGAAGGGCACAAAGCAGACAGAAGTGAGGTGGACTGCAGTGCATGATCAGCAGAAAGACAGAGGCAACAGGATGCTGATCTAAGAATTGGCTTTACAGTGCACGCTTACCTGCACTCTGTAGATCATGTGTGCTGCTGTCCTGACTGTGAAAATGAGGGCTGGTGGGAGGAATCTACCAGAATGTCTCACTTATGAAGGAGACCCTTGACAGGTGGAGGGTTGAGCAATCTGAGGGTGGAGCAGAGCTGTAACTCCTCCAGAGTGACTCACACCAGAGGGTCTCTAACCAGACACATGCACAGCAGAATCTTTACGTCTTTAAAACAAGACAGAAATCAGGAGATCAGAGGTTTAAATGGGCAGCTGCAGTGATCTAATGAATAACAAAAGAAATATGAAGAATATATTTACTTTCATCAGTAACTTTCTAGTATGAAATTGTGTGTGTTTCTAACCTGTGGACAGTGCACTGCTGATATGAATGTTGTTATCGATGAAGCGCGTGGTGGTAAATTGCTCATGTCCACTCAACAATGAATAGAAGAGCGCTCCCAGCTGCCAAACAGTGGTGGGACCGGCCGAGTATGTCCCATTATCATACCACTCTGGAGGGAAGAATGCATGGGTACCTGGTACTCACATCAACAGGGGAATGGAAGGAGATGGAGGGATGAGACAGAAAAGGGATGAGGGGAGGCTTGGTTTAAACATGACAGTCATTATTTCAGAGATTGACAAATGAGTGAGGAGCAGAAGCCTGATACCACAGAAGGAATGCTTTCAGCTTGAGGTCCACCTCGAGAATGAAGTTATACACCTTCCCATTGCAAGTCTAAAGACAATAAATGCATACAAACCAAGTGGTAAATGACAGTGAGTTCAACATTGAATGTCACTTTTAGGAGACAAAGTAGATCAAATTTCTCATCACTTTTACCCATCTCACAGTGTCACTGGGACTGTGCTTGATGGCCACCTGCAAGACAGAAATACAAATAATTTGGTTGGTACCGAGTGTAAACCCACCATGTCGTTCGTTTGTGGACAAGCCTTGAGTTTGGCATTATGGCACACTTTGGTAGCCACACTCTAAAGCATACCGTGCTTTATTGTCTATTTACTCAAAATTTCTACTGAGGGAATAAATCAAGTGAGAAGTAAGGTCATTTTCTCATGACCTTACATACAATTTGACTTTTTTTTGCAACCAGTAGAGTCGCCCCCTGCTGGCCATTAGAAAGACAAACCAGAAGCTCTGTCCACTATTTATACTGTCCATGGTTGGTACTTCCTGAGTATCAGTGCATGTGCAAGTCTCTTGTTTCCCACTTACCTCTGCATGTGTTTCCTCTGGAGGACATCTCATAGATGACCTCCTCCTTGAGTTACTGCTGAAGTTCAGGCTGACGTCACTTTCACTGTCATCAGAAGTCACATCCACCTTCAGCTCATCGCTAGGCAACGAAGCGCCGGACACAGTGATGAGGGAGTCAGTGCTGCTGGAGCTGTCGCTGCTCTCTTTTCAGGTGCATTACCATCATCACTGCCCTTTCTTTTCTGCGTCTCCATAGAGGAAACCTCCACACACTGGGGCATCAACGCTGACCTTTCTCTTGCCTCTCTGGGTCCTTCTATCCTCCACTGACACCTCACTGTGGTCAGTGGAGTTGGGGTTGTTTGCAACACTTCATCCTTTTTAACAAACATTTTTGAAACGTTGCAGGGGTTAGTGGAGTGGGTGATGTTGCCTCTACCCTGAATCTTTGTGCTGGGTGATATTGCAACATCACTGTCCTTCCTTCCTCTCTTCATCATGTTGAGATTTCTCTCGATGTTGTTCTCTACAAAGGACTGCATTCATTGAACCTACCTGATAAGCACGATAACGGTTGTGTACTCAGATGACCTGACTTTCATATCAAGGATTTAACATTAAAGACTTCAGCCTTTCTCTCCAAATATTGCTCTGTTATTATGCAAAGCCACTTTAACAGACGGATGAAGTTGGCAATATGACAAATCACATGTCTGAAAAGGTAAATACTGTCAACTAAACCCTGAATTAAGTGTCCATCTGTTGTACAAAAAGAGTAGACCTTCTATTGAAGATACTTTGAGAAATACACTCACAAGGATCCGCCTTAAATCACATTGGTTGCAATTGAACTAGAAAGATAGATATTAGCTCCTCAAACTTACAACTATGAATTTCAATTTCCATCAGGTAGTCACAGCACAGGAGCACACTCAGTATTAGTTTTCAGGATTGGACAAACACAGCAACATGACTGTGAACTGTAAGTGGAGGTTCTTTACTCTTACTGTGATCTTTTCACAGGTCAGAGGCAACAACTCTTTCAAGTCTCAAAATTTCAAATGAGATTTGTACAAACCGAAGTCATAAACGAGATCAAGCCGATACAGAAACACTTGCAGATACCTGAAGAGTGTGTACTGATACAGTGAGTCTGTGTTGTGAGTGACCCGTTGTTCTGTGAGTGTGATGATACTGACTGTGACTTTAAAGTGATGAAATTCAAAGAAACAGACCAAAGTTCCCTCCAGAGGATTATTTATCTGTTTCTGATTTGTCTTTACTTATTGTCACATATATAAACATTTTTTAGGAGAGGTCAGGTGATTCATTTAGTCCCATGCAGAGTGTGTGATCTTCCTCCTCTTACCACAGTAACGATCAGTCTCAATTATCTACTGTTTTCCACCACACTCATTGGTCCCCCATGATATGCAGTCCATTTCTGCTTAAATAACGGCTCCCCAATAATCTGGAAAAGCATACATTAAAAAAAAAGATGCAAAAGCCACTCTGAAATCCTTCAAGCTCATCAAATTTGCTGATGTTGGCTATGTCTTATTTTCTGTGTAGTGTGTATTAAACACTATCAGCAGTTTCCATCAACCGCTCTACCTTTATGTAAATGTATATTCAAAAGGGCACAACAAGATGAGATAATAAAACACCAGTAAGTCTGAAATAAGATCTGATTTTATCTGCCGGTTTGCACCAAATGAATTGATCTGTCCTTTTTAATTCATGTGTACAGTACACTGCGGTGTTTTTACCAACAGCTGAAGATAGACAGGACGGTGACATGTAATAAGGGCCCCATGTTACAGTTACATACCCAATAAACATATACCCACTTCAAGTCTTCATTAAACCATTTTTCCAGATTGCATCATCTGTGTTTTTAATGAGCCAGCAAAGAATTAAAGAGTAAAAGCATTTTCTAAATGATGTTTTAGATGTTTTCCTGATATGTGGTGTTTAACAATTAACTAGAAACTAGTTTTCTGTAATCAGGTAATTACAATTTCATTTCCCTAGAAAATTCAAGTCAAGTTCAAGTCCCACATATTAAATCTCTCTGGTTCTGAAGTGGAAAGAATTTGCCCTAAGCACAATCTGAATTGCTAAGCACTGAATTTGTTTCCTGGCTGGGGCAGGGCCTTTCTGTGTGGAGTTTGCATGTTTTCCTTGTGCATGCGTGGGTTTCCTCTGACTGCTCTGGTCTCCCCAACATCAAAACATGTACATAAGGTTAATTCCATGGTCCGTGCCCTTGACCAAGGCTCAGATCTGTAGTTGGTCCACGGGCATTGTACTGTATGTTGGCTGCCCACTGCTCCTCTGGGATGGGATAGACCAAGTTTCGCTCCATTATCCATTGGATGTGATAAATAAAGATTCTTCTCCTTATTAAAGGTGGAGTAAGTGGTTCTGCGGAAAGATAACCCTATTTGAAGACCTGGATGTGAGACCGCCACCAATTTTCGGTGAAACCCTGCCACAGACACGAGTCCAACTGTACAATATAATAACAGGCAGGATTTTTGTTGACCCCCTGACCTTTGCAACACATCTTCATACCTAAACAACTGAAAAGGTAGACTGCCTGTGACTCCAAATCAGTGTTCCCGAAACAACATGAACGTTGCAGCATACTGTACCAGCAACAGACCCACTGTAACTTCGTCATTCCGTCACAGGTTGGTTATTGGCTTTACTTAAAAAAATCAACCGATTACCTCAAAATGACCAAGTAAAGTAGACTAATATTTATAGTTATTAAAACTTTTTAGTCTGTGCAATTTAAATTTGAACTTTTGTCAACTTTTAAAATGTACGGTGTAGGTTTAGGTACTAAACTACTTGGCTGGTTTTAGGAAAACACTGTGGTTGGGCTTAAAGTGGTAAATTACTTATGTAACTTCAGTTACGAACTTACCTACGTTACGTACATAACCTCAGTTAGGTCATGTATGTAACTTAACTTACCTTTCGCCTCCATACTGGACATGAACAGCGGTCTCCTCCTGGATGAAAGTGTTGTGCTTGTTTGAGTCAACCACCCTTTCCCAACCTCCTCCTTACACAGACTTGTCACCCTTTATACTTATTCACCTGACTTCTTCCTTCGCTGCTGTAGTAATTAGCTCTACAGGGTGCAGCATGACAAGAAACATCAACATGGGTCATATTAAACTGCTGTCAGTCGACCTATGTGGTCGTGTTTCTGATAAGGATGGATCTCTCCCTGTGAACAACCAGCAGGTCAGTGGTTGAACTTGACAGATAACATATATCATTGTTCCAAAAAAAGGCCCTGGATCTAGGTTAAAAATTGGCCCCTACTTTTTGCCCATACTATAGTTTCTGTCTTTGTTATGCTTGCTGTGTGTTTACAGCCAGATGATGTGCATAACCAAACTGATAAACAAACAATATCCAATCAGGCCCAGCTGTGAAATTGTGTTTAAGTGTTTCCTTTTCTCTTGTCAACAATGGATGAATGAATGAAATGTGACAGGCAGCGATGGATATGTGTGTGTGTGAATGTGTGTGTGTGTGTGTGTGTAGGGGGATGGGGAGGTTACAACACTCATAATGCTCTCCACTCTCGCTAATCACTGATAACATGAAAAGTGCAAGGTGTCAGCTCCGATCGCTCAGTGCAATTATAGGATTGGTTCACTAAACGCACATGCACACACACACACACACACACACACACACACACACACACACAGATGGACACAAGTACTGAGTGATGATCACATCATTGTATACGCACACACTGCTAGTGATAGGAGCAAGTGTGTGTGTGTGTGTGTGTGCGTGTGTGTGTGTGTGTGCGTCTGTCTCATATGTTGATAATGATGTCATGTGTGGGTCATCTTAAGGCTTGACTATCTGTCCTGTTATTGTAATGTACAAGGATTTCACCTTTAAAGGCCACAGATGGAGAGTGTTGCCAGATTTTGGTTTTCATTCTTTTAAGCTCAGGTGTCCACTGACCCAGCAGCAAGTGTTTGTAGTTCACATTGTTACCTCTTGTGTTTCATTTTTCACATCCCGCTGTCAATGCAGCCTTGGCCCTTCTATGCTTCCGGTGATTTCTACTGTTGCAATAATTCTGTGACTAACCACGTAGTCATTCCAGTTCATTATAATTTAAACAAGTCACCCCGTCAGAGAGGACAGAGCGTCTTCACCTTCACACCAGTATTTAAAGATCTCACACTCAATATTAACAAAGAGCATGCATCTTTATTCTCAAGCCCTTTTGGATCATGACCTGAATAATAAGCCCCGCATTAGAATGCTAAAAAGGTTCTAACATTTGAATTGGAGATGTATGGACTGGAGCAAGCATTTATTACGATGAATGTGTATTATACACAACTCAAAACACTGAACAAGTCTGTACTGTGAGAAATCAGGGACATTTAAAACATGGAACAACTAACCATCATTAGAAGCTAAGCTTAACAGGTTTTTTTCCATTTGCTGTTAAAAGTAGAAACACTGCAAGTTGCCATGCTAACAAGGCCACTAAAAAGTTGATGCCTTCACAGCTGCCTCTTTCAGCTCAGCTGTCTTGCATGTTGTCGTTGCCCCTCAAGATATTATCTCTTGAGGCAGAAATTTGAGGCCCTGCTGCTGAGAAGTTTAACCACCATCCAGCAAACACAAGTCGACACAGTCATTGTCTTTCAGCATTCAAAGGCCCTGTTCAGACCTGGTATTAACAACAAGAATGGATTACACGCTGTCTGATTTTCATGGGGTTCACTGTAGTGCAAATTGCAGGCTCTCACCTTAACCTGCCAATGTTAGCAGCAGATGTTTGTGAGCACACTGTTTTAACTGATTTAACCATTGAATTAGTAACAGCAATATTCCCAGACTCCCTTAACAAATTGCACAGTTTTGAGAGTTGTTGACTGAGAATTAACTTTAAACGATTTACGTTTTGCGTAATGGCTATGGCAAATTCTAGATCATGTTTGTGTCCTTTACATATATATATACATATATAGGACAGATGTTAATTGCAGGTCTGAACTTACCTGCAGATTGAAGTCCTTAATATCAAACGTTATAATGATAAGTGACAGTCATCTGTACCAGGTTAAACCTACCATGTAATCCAGCCGGCATGTCCTCACTTTCAAAAATGTTTTGCTGATGTCAGAGACCAGAACATAAATCAAAGCCTGTATAGGTATTGTTCTTGTTCCCGCCACCATCTATTACAGTAGCTAATGACAATTTAAAAATTGTATTTCAGTGTCTATTAGTACAATTGCGAAACCTCAGAGAAACCTTTAATAGAATTTCAAAAGAATGCATTTACAGCTTATGAGCTGTGCTGTATTGATTTATGGTTAGCCCACACAAACAACACTTTTATTTAGAGATTAACTGAACATCTCTGATACGCACACACACACACACACACACACACACACTGCTGGGAGAACATCACCGTGCTTGTTTTTTTGAAACAGTATTTATTACTTTTTCTTTATTCTATCATTCCCGTCTCCCTAATCCCTCGACATTATTAAATGTGTGGTGTGTGGGTGACAGATGAATGCGTGCATAGATCCATGTTCATACGTGGAAATGTATGGTGTTTATAGATTCATGTGTGTGTGTGTGTGTGTGTGTGTGTGTGTGTGCGCGTGTTTACCCATATTTGGAATATATTAAGGAGATGCCTGTTTGTGTGTGTGTGCAAGTGTGTTTTCCCATGCTGTTGTTCTAGGTATTAGAATGAAATGAAGTGTGAAATAAGCTTTTCTGTCTCTGGAGTGTAGCTGTGGGAAGTCCCTCCTCAACACATCACACATGTTTACCATCTATCCCTCCATCTTTATACCCTCCCACCTTGCCCATTAGGCCTCCACTGACGCTAACATTTGATAGTAAGAAGGTGGGAATATCATGATGAATATACTGCTGATGAATAGACTCACTGAAGAGAACAGGGGGGGTTGGTAGTATAGATTGCATAAATCCCTTTTAATGGTAATCTGCTTATAAGACAAAAACAGAGGATATCAGGACCTTGAGGTGCAAATAGCAAAGTGTATCCAAAGGACACCTGTATGTACGCCATGCAAAGTATGTGTATACCCAAAGAGAGGAAAGGATACTCAACTACGGTATGTTAATAAAAAAAACATGCAAAAACAATGTAACTGAGTGTGTATCTTGGTGGGCTGAAGGTGACAACAGAAATGCCGACCCAGCACTTTACCTTACCTTAAGAACTCAACAATTTCTTACCATGAACTACCACTCGTGATGCGTTCAGCATTGCCCTGAAAAATATTTCAAATATTTTTCATTCCTTTCATTCAGCTAACCTTGTCATTGTTGCAATACATAATGTATTAAATGCCACAAGAGTGCACTTAGAGGCAGGTAGATGTGAATAGCAAGTCTCTTGAAACTGTCTTGACCTACACAAACTCCAACATTCCTGAAGGATGCTGAAAATCACGACGAAAAACACCTTCACTAAATAGAGCAGAATGATCACTGTTGTGAGTTTGTTGTAGACTGTTAGTGATATACAGTAGCTACACTCCTTTTATGAACCTCTGCAGTGCATGAAAAATGTGTTTTCAGCTGTATTTAGAGCTGCACTATCCAATACTATAAATGGATAACTGGTCAAATGACTGTGGAATGAGAAAAGGTTGGTTGTAATAGCAAACGGAGAATTAAAACTCAACTCTGCAGTTCTCATCAGTTTTATGATGATTTTAAGTCTATCAGCTTATTTTCTTGGTTTTCTGACCCACAACATGACTGTTTTGGTTCAGGCTCTCTGCGCTCAACCTTGTTTTCAGCTGCAGGAATAGTGTTGGGTACTGTTCACGTTGGAACTGATACTGGTTCCGATACTGGTATCTGGGATTCGATTCGACCCAACGGTACCTTTTTTCAGTAATTTACCTCCTCTGTAATAACAAAAATGTAATTTCAGTTCTAAGCAGTTAACTCATTCACTGCTAGAGATAATACATCATGAGTCATATTTCCAGTAATGCACGTCACATGTCAGTCAGTCTTTCTATATTTTATTTCAGTAGCATCTTGCTATCCTACATTTAGCTGTTCCTGCTGCATTAATAAAATAATAAATGAAATAAGTTATTAGCCTAAATAAATATTGCCCTTGAAAAACTGCACACAGCACAAATGTGAGTCTTTAAATCAACATCCTTCACACAGTAAATTCAACTTCAAAACTTTTAAAGTGACTTGACCTCATAAATACAATACAATAGAGTGAATAAAATATGTACTTTATGAAATAAAGTCCCATTATGTGTTAGCATCAAGTTAGCAGGCTGAGCATTAGACATAGACAGTAGGTAGTTCCCATACTATTGGTTTCATACTAAGGTTTCAGACATCCTAAAAACACGTTATTTTGGTAAACTAAACAGTATGTTGGTGAGGAAATTCAGACGCAGCCAGCGGCTGAATTTTGGGGAGATGTTGGTTGTTGTTCTCTCTTTAACGTTATTGTAAAAATGCTCTCTCACGTACTGAAATTTGACTGATTGATTTAATGTGAATTGGTACTCTGTAGTATCGAAGAAATTTGGTCAGTACTCTTTCTATCCGACCCTGTGCAGGGGGCAGCGTTTCCAGTAAAAATAAACTGACAGTATATCTGTCCCTCTACTAAACTACAGACAAACAGACAAAGTTAGCTTTTAGCTGGTGAATATAAACAGATTTTCGGTGATGTCCTGCTAACAACAACATTTGCATTTTGGAGATATGAGACATCTGTTGTCATTTTCAGCCGTAACTGAAATGTTATATAGCAAAGCACGATGGTCCAACCTGGTCCAAGTGTATAATGTAATGTGTAAGATATAAGTTAATGTGTAATGTGGAAGTTATTGTAAACAAATATTGTGACTCATTCTATAGTGGAGCATTTAGGAGCTAAAGAGCCTGATATTTCCTTCAGGAGTTGGTAAAGAGCAAACTAGAGACCATCTTGCAATGGGTATCAGTCCAGCCACAAAGCCTGTCAACATGTTGACGTGTTCCAGCCCATGAGCACTCAGTCGTCATTACTACATTATTAAATGAGTACTCAGTACTCTTGGGTCAGACCACTCCCATATTTGAATTCCAGCTTCAAAACAACAATGGCAGCTGCTCAAGAGATTAGTTTAGATGCTGCTACAATCTGAACTGACTTTTTCCTCATGGAAAAAAGAGCAAAGAACAACACTGATGGCTTTTCATCATGGAAAAGATGTTTCCACTCTTCTCCTGACCGGCTTTTCTACTGCGTCATATGGTGTGTTGATCTGATTGGTTGAAGTTAGCCTTGGATGGATGGGGATAGACAGGTGGTTCATCAAATCACCTTTTCCAAACAGTTTCCAAAGCCGTCTTCTCAGGTGGCTCTGTGTAACAAAACATCTGTCAGGTCAGGTTAGCCAGAAACATGACTCCAGATGAATGGTAACGTTGCTCCGTGTCTGCTATGAGTAGTAGGTTACTAAAAGCCACATCTTTATAGCAGTGTCCTTCTATCCTGGTCCTTGAGGTCCCCTGCCCTGCATGTTTAGATATTTGAATGAATGAATGAATGAATGGGCCGTTGTCTGACTTCAGCAGAGCTTGATGACGAGTTGATCATTTGAACCAGGTGTATACGTAAGTGGTCATTTTCCCGATGAGGAAAGGCGTGGTTATAAGTCAGCTGTTAAAGTTCTGCCCCAGCATGGTAGAAGACACAACTTTAGGTTGTAAAGTCATAAGTGATAAACCCTTTAAACATAAACATTTAAGAGGAAATAACTGATGACAACAGCATGACTTGCCTTGAAAAATCCTTTAACTCCAGCTGTTATCAGTTCTGCCCACATGAGTTGACTGCCTGTTGTATGCTTGTCATTTTACTACTGCACTGAATGAGATGTGCTGTAACTAATTCTGATTCATTTTTAAGTTGCTAGAAGTGTTTGTTGTGATACTGAGAGGTTTAGTGTCCTTTGTGAAGTCACTGGAGGAATGTAAACATGTACTTGGCACTCAAATGAAAGTAAAAGAGATTAATGGAGAAAATACCCCAGAGTTCAGCAAAGTGTATGTGTAGACTTTGAGCAGGATGAGTCTGACATCATTAATATCAGTGCCTTTTTATTTGGCTTTAAACATTGATGCATCAGTTGCTTTCCAGGGTGCCATCTGGTCGGAGGAAAGGTGAAGATAACATCCTTGATTCCTATTGAAAATCTTTTCCTTTGAATTTAGCTCCTTAAATCAGCAACAGTTTAACAACATGATCCCAACGTTTCTCCTGTGAGTTAGGCAGCGAAATCCAATCAAATCATGGAAGAATATTCCAATAACAACTTTAGAGACATCGTAATATGGTAGTAAAAGTACGGAACTGTGGCCACTTACACCCCAGATTGCAATTTCCAGCCTGTATGTGGTAATGTGTGCAGTGGATTACATTTTTAATCCCCAACCGTGTCCCTGAGGGCCGGTGCTCCAACCCAACACTGGATCTCCATTAGACAAAGCCTCCAGAGGAACGTCATGGCCTCACCTTGCCCCAAGGCTCTGCTCCAGTTTTCATTTATTGGCAGAGGACAGACAAAGACACTTGTCAGCATCAGCACACACAACACATGCACACACGCAGCCTCACAAGTGGGTGGAAGGTACTGTATGTTTTTTTGAAAAATCCCAAACAAAAAGAAACTGCCTCTCAGTTTTTTATTTTTTTATTTTTAAGAATATTAATATCCATGATGCTGCAGGGAGAATGTTACCTGCCAACGAGCCCACGTTTTAGCTCAGGCAACTGCAACACACTCCTAATCAGAATTTGGATGCATGCTAATGAACACAGTGTGCAGATGGGAGGTGACAGGGCTGCAAATTATTAATTTCCACTCTGATGCACAATACCTAAAGTCAGTCTGCCACTGATAAATTTATCAACATCAGACACTACAAATTTAAAACCCCGGCGACTCGCACTTTTTCTCCCATGTCTTTGTTTCCTCTCCTCCGTTGGCGTCTACCCCTCCTCACCTCTCCTCCTCCTCCTCGTCCTCTCCAGCTGTTAAACCAATTAAATGCTCACAGAGGGTAGACTGCCCACTCTCCTGTTGAGAAAAATACATGCAATAAAAGCCTTCTCTGCGCACAGCTATTGTGCGACAGCAATGCCGCCATCTTTAATTATGGCCTACGCCCCCACCCTTCTCCTCACTGAATAGAAGTGGGCTGTAGGTACAGACAGCCACTGGCACTGGATCAGGTTTTTGTGTTTTGTGTTGAGCGAGCGGCTAAAAGGAGGTGAGCTGGTGGATGGTGCCGAGGTTGCACTGCAGAACAGTTTGAATAGCTGATCGCAGGTTGAAAACTTGGGCGTTAGACTGTTTTAGAGAAAGTGAAATGGTTGAAAACCCTTCAGAGAAAATACAGCGAACAAAGTGTAATCATAGGTAAAATATTTATGTTTATAATTTGCACTCTGACTATACCAATCTATGCAACAAAATGGAGTCAGGAAAGAGGAATTCTGGAAAAGAAGAGTGATACAGAGTGTGTGGGAGTGAAAGAGAGTGAGTGGATGTAGGAGAGAGAGGAGAGACAAGGTTAACTGTCAGTTTTATGGCTTGGTGAAAAAAAGAAAGGGCATCAGTAAAAGCTTAGAGCTGGAGAGAGAAACGCTGTGGAAAAAAAGATGTAGTGGGGTGATGGTGTGGTGAAGGGGGGGTCTACAAGAGCGATAATATCAGAAAGAGAAGGCAAATGGGGGCGTAGAGAGGCCCGTGCTCCTCCCAGTGCCCTGTGCCTTGAGGGGGGACCCAGGGCAGGTCTGGGGAATGTGAGGCATGACGGGGGGAACAAAGCCGACTACTGTCCCCCAGAGAGAGGCCTTGTTCTGGGCCAGGGGGGTACAAGAAGTCAGCCGCTTAAATGTATGAATGGATGGATGGAGGGCTGACCGGCTGTCTGGGTGGATGCTGGTTCCCCCGTCAGGCAGGCTGGTTGGCCTGCTTGCCCACAGAGCAGGCATGTAAGGGAACCAGGGCAGGTCCAGGGAATGCAAGGCATGATAGGGGAACAATGACAGCTACTGTCCCCTGGAGAGAGGTCCCGTCCTGGGCTCCAGGGCACAAGGAGTCAGCCTCTCTGGATGGATGGAAAGATGGATGAATAGATGGTCGGCTAGTTTGCTGATTGACAAGAAAGAAGACTGATGATGTTTGATTGAACACCATGACTCAAATCTTTTAAAATGTTATGTGCCAATGAATTCATTTAAGCTCTTAAGATGTTAACACTGAGGCTTTGGGTTTCCCAAGGGATTGTAGATCAGGTCGGCTGCCGTCCGAGCTTTAGACTGAATAGTTAATCAAAACACATTTTATTATTGTAGTCTATCTGTGGCTTTTATTTGCCTCGCAGTCTCAGGCACTCGCAGACTTGATGTGATGACAGTGAACACATCACGGTACGAACGAGTAAAGCCTGCGAGGTCTCAGTCCGCAAGTCCAGAGGGTGGAAATTTGGATTCAGCCGGTGTCTGCACACATGGCCAAAGATGAACTGTTAAGGAAAGAAACACTTTGTATCATGCTGATAGTTAAACAGGTAGTATTTCTGATTTTTAAGGCCTTTTTTTTAGAGAATGATGAGTGAATTGAGAGTGAACCGTTCTCTGCTGTAACCATATGGGGTCAAATGCATTATACGACATTCAAAGAAGTGCATTGTGCACACATGCACAGCCAAAGAAATTTTATTCCGTGTCAGAAAAGTTCACTCCCTCTAACTTCTTGTCTCTAACTCCCCTCTGTTAAAATTGCGTGATTGGCTGAATGCAGGACTGTAAGCGTATTCATATAGGGCTATTCTGTATGTAGGACTGACTGTAGGAGTGAATGCAGAACTCATTGCAGGCCTGAAAGCCAGAGTAAATGTAGAACTCATTGTGAGGTTGAATAATGTAGAAGGGAAAGAAGGACTGAATAACAGTGGTGCCAGCAAACTACAGTCATTTTGACAATACAGCTCATTATTCTAGAAACACCCCCCGCTTCAACTGCCAGCCCACGGTTCTTTACCATACTGCTGCGAAACTTTTATTTTAATGAAATAATAAAATCATATGGATGAAATATGGTGTGAGAAAGTGTAAGAAATGACACTCCATTGTTCCAACAGGCTTTAATCCATCTGACCATTCAATTACTAAAATGTAAATCCTGTTCAAGGTTGCAGTGGGCTGGATCTTATCCAATACACTTGGTTGAAGGCAGGCAGGCTACAGTCTGTACAGATCAACAATCAATCATTGGGCTAAGTCATGGAAAGTCATTTGACTTAAAAAGCCCATTTAAAAGCAACACAAGCTGTTACAGTATCACATGTGCAAGAATAAGAATCATAGAAATTAAAATATATGAAAATGTCTTTGAGGGGGACTTTTCAGTCAATTGTGGGGGCATCTCTGTTATCAGGGGGGAAGAGGCCTCAGCAGCAAAGGCTCAATGCTCCTCGCTGCCGATAGCTTAAGGTCAGATCATCTCAGGGATGTGGAGGAGGCCTTGGGTTAAAGACAGTAGTGTAAAGGATGGGTGAGTAGGTTGATGTTTACAATAATGTGGGTTAACATAAAAAAAGTGTCTTTTTCTTTTTTGCTTTGGTCCTCCATCTACACCAGCAAAAATGAATCTTTTCATAATGCTCTCCTAAATGGTGATATTTGAAAACAGTCCTTTGTGGAAGAGTTTACTGGAATAAAAGAGCCTTTCAAAAACAGATTAAAAAGTGTTATTAACTTGTGACAAACTCTGCACAAACATGGCATGGTTACGTCTGCTTTCCTGCAAGGTTACGAAACCAACCCTGCGTTGCAAAAGAATAAATTAAGAAATTCAAGATGTTAATTCATGGTGATGAACAATGTTGGCTCTCCCCTCTCCCCACAGCTTTCTGACATTTCAATCAGGAGGCTGCGTCCAACAATGTTTGTAACTCCCCAATCCAGTGAGCAAGCCCACCTCTCACAGTGGTTGGCCAGGTTTGTGAAGGTGAGATGGTAAGCAGGGTCAGAATTCATCTCTGCAGCTCTCACTGTTCATTCTTCACACAACTCTTTGTGGCACAGTTTGTGTGTATATAAGTGTGAATCATAACCCCAATATTTAAAAGTGTAATTTGTAAGAAATGGCCAAAATGTGAAGATAGCTAAAAAAGAACAGGGGGCAGCATAACTGCTTACTGCAGCTCACTATACTGGACTTGCTACTAGCTGAAGCTATCTTTGCTCAGTGCGCCGTGGTTCTAATTGACCCTATTAGCTGAGTGAACACAGGTGGACACCAGACCGGGACTGAATCATCAATGAAGTTGATTTGCAGCAGTTCTTAACAGGACTATGACTCCGGGGAAGACACTGCAGGCGCGGACAATAGAGACTGGGGTGGGTGATACCACAAAATTTAGTTTAGATCCGATACCAAATAATACAAGGCCAATATCACGATATTGATACTTTTTCTTTTAATAAAACATAGTTTTTTGAGGCAAATGCCAAAATAATTAGGTCTATAGCCTATGATAGACTCCATGTAGCCATATAGGAATCCTAAACCTTTCACAGTTACACTAAAAGGCAGGGCCGGCTCTTTGCATAGTCCATATAGACAGTCCCCAAGAGCGCCATGTGCTGGAGGGGCGCCGCAACCCTGGTCTGCATTTGGGGTGCCATGTCACATAAGCACTGAGTGGGCTGAAAGTGGAGGGGTGCATCTGAGGTCAGAGGGGGAGAAAGTGGCAGGTCTGACTGACAGATGTCAAGAGGTGGGTTATAGGTCTCTTTTACATTTCAAGGTCCGAGCCTTCAGGTGCGCAATTTAGAAATGGAGGAAAGAGGAGGAGGAAAGAAATCGTCTTTTATATCATTAGAAACAATACAGTGTTGTATAAAGACGCTTCATTTGTACTAGCTAGCTTAAATCAAAATAAAGCAAAACTAGCTAATAATGCTAGATAATAAGCTATGTCAGCTGCTAAGGATGTTTATGAATCAAATGAATGTCAAGCCTGTTAGCTTATTTGGCTAACTGTTGCTGCTGTCTGGTTAACTGCTGCTGCTGTTCAGTGTCCCTCCTCCTACCTAGAGTGTTTGTCATTATGCTGAAATTTAAATTTAATTGTAGTGCAACCTCTTTTATTTTACTGATGCATCATCACAAGTAGATAATAATTTGTTATGTTGAACCACTGGTACAAGCAGTAGTGTGCAGGCTGCAGCAGTTGTGTGTCCTTCTCTGTCTGCTGCAGCTACATGTTTTTGCTTGTACAGTAATAGTCTAATCTGCTCTATAACTGTCCAGGTGCACTCAGGACATTTTTGCAGAAGCCTCCAACAGCTGCTGGAGAAGGGCCCTCTAACCTGCCATCTACACCACTCTCTGAAGCATGTAAGTTCAGAAATGATTTGTGGTCTCTGCTACGTTATTATTATTTTATTGTTGTGGTTATTTTTATTATTACTGTTTGTTACAGTTAAACCGTGTTACAAATTAAATTCCCGTCTCAGTCAAATTAAATAAAGCTTATTTGTACAGTGCCTACTTAATGCAGTGGTGTAACAGTATGGAGCGCCAACATGGCTAAAGCCGGCCCTGCTAAAAGGTTAATATATTCAACCATTTTAATGTTTCAGGTGTATTATTTTTTTCAGTTTCATTAACATAATTCATTTAGATAAGAAGTTTCCTCCTCCCTTCTTGCTGCAGCTCCGTGTTCTCTTTCGTGTTTTTTTTTATGTGTATAAAGAAGTTTGTGGCGTTGCCACAGCAGTGAACAGCTTCCCTACACACAACACAATTGGCAACGTTTCCATTTACAGCTGTGAAGTAGCTCCAAACGGCACTCCTCTTGCATCCAGTGGAAGGAGTACGTAGTATTGGTAGTATCGATAGTTTGGGATCTATCCGCCCACCCATAGTAGAGGCATGACCATATTACATTGGTTTAAAGTGTGCATCTGAAAAACTTCCGTTTTGAGGGCCATGTAGCCCAATCATTTCACCCTACCCCTCTATCCCAACAAGAATCAGGACACCGATCCTAACCCTAACCCTAACCGTAGACTTGGACGCACAAAACGAAGCGGTAGGGCTAAGTGGCAGGGGCAAGTGGTGTATTGGGAACTGCTCAGGGATGTGTCTGTAAGTTTCTTTTAAGTAAACCAACCAGTTAGTCTTAATCCTTGAAGTCTTTTCTTTTGTAAAAGTTATATTCATTTTCAGAACAATTATAATAAAGCATTAAATTACCCTTGTGTTACTTATCGAAGTTTGTTTTTTAATCAAAAACTTGCTTTCTAGTGCCTCTTGTAGTTAAAGGAGGAAAATACACCCACAACAACTACAATTCTCACCAAGTGATTATTTCCAGTTTCTGCAATTTATCCTGATTTGTGTGGATATTATTGGCTTTTCACAGGTAGCCTATAATCCATTTTACGAACTGTGTGCGAATGGCAAGTGGGAAAAAAATCGCCTAAGTGTGGACATGAATATTCCCGCTGGTGGTGGAGTGCATTGGCACAGAACAAAAGAAATGAAACAGCAGAAGCACAGCGAGAGCAAAGCAGGGGCTTCTTTGTCTCAGACTATAGCTATAGGCTGAAAATGTATGCAATTAATACTAAATTGAGCTGTGAGCACAACTCTGGCTTTCTTCTCCATCCAGTTGGACTAACCACCTTTCACCAAGACTGGAGAACTTCAAGCAAATTGCCAGTGTTACCATGGTTATCACAGGTAATTCCAGGTTATTAATGCCTAATGTGCCAATCACAATGTGGTATGTCACCCCTTCATTATCCTACCCAGATTATTTTCTCTCTTTCCTTTTCTTGTTTTATTATTGTCGCAATCCCTCACTCATCCCCACAGATTCACTTTCCCTTATGCCTGTCTGTATTTATTCAGCGTGTTCTTAAAGTACTGTGATTTGAGCTGCTGTGATTGAAATTGGAGCCGGGGGAAGATAGAGGTAGTTCAATGATTGCAGGAAGAAAACCAAGTTTTTCTGTTTTTTAAGAACATGAAAGAACAAACAAGCAGTCCTGGGTCCATGTCATAATGCCATTTACAGTTGACTAGTTGCACTCAGACAGAGAGGAAACTGCTGCCAGCACAATTTGATTATGTTTCCTGAAAGCCATTGTTAAAGTATTTGGTGAAATGAACAGAAACTCTGAGCACAGGTTTCCTGTTGTGACCGAGTAAAAGCTGTCGATATCTTGACTGTACTGGATCCAGCACAAGTCGACTAAGTTTGGAGAGTTACAGAATTTTCAACCTTGGTCGTGCATGAAGTATAATTGATTCACAGTTGTTCAAGTTGTATGATGAAAAATGACAGTTTATGAGTTATTTCCAAATTAACTGTCCTACTTGTGCTGCTACGATTGTATTTTGACACGTGTGAGCTCATTCTTCAATAGCTGATGTTGTCTTAACGCCGTCAACGATTTGCTTTTGTCAAAATCCTTCAAGTGTATTTATTCTCCTTGTTAACCAGGCTAAATGAATGAATAAATAAATAGTCTTGTTGGTGGATTATCCACTGTGATGTCTAATTAAACAAAACAAAAGTAATGTCAGTTTAAAAATTCTAAACGACCAACATGTCCCCCAGATTCTCCAATTCCAATTGGTGGATATCAATGAATGGCTAAGAACTGTGCTTACCATGATTAGCCCGCTCACTAGCTAGTCAGTTAGCCACTTATAATGCAGCGAGACTGTCCTCTCCAATAAACAGCATTGCTCTTTTGTTGAAGCAGGAAAACGGACCTATGTTTATATTCAGTACCAAAGCAGGAAGTGGTTCAAAAGTGAAACTGCAGCTGCTTGTCCCCAGGCTACAGTCCGATCCGGTCCATTAAGATTTATAAATATGTTGAAACACCCAAAGTACAAACAAACTAAGAGGTAAACTTTGACCAAAGTTATACTTTATACTGGTATTGACGAGAGCACAGATGGATATAACAGCTTGATAATTGTGTGTCCGTTGCGGTCATTTCGCAGTGCAGAGGCTCAGAAAAATCAACCTAGATCCAAAAATCATGTGGCTTTTTTGCTGTGTAATATTTGCTTTGTGTGTGGAAAATACTGATGAGCCAATTAATCGCCCAAAAATTGTCCAGAGGTGTAAAGGCCTTCACATCTGTGGACAGTTTAGAACTACTTGTGAACTTGCAACACTAATGCCAGAATAAATGTTAGCTTAGTAGGTTTCTGCAAAACCACAGATACATTTGAACTCAGTGTTATTTTATGTCACAGTGCTGTGCTTATGCTCTGGTTAGGTTTAGGCACAAAAACCACTTGGTTAGGGTAATGAAAACATCATGGTTGGGCTACCTGTTTTGGTTGCCACGATCACAGGTGGAGATGGTCCGACGTCCCATGATAAAAGCTGGTGCTGGTCTCCTCAAGTTTGAAAGATTCCCAGGTCTCCTTAAAAAACACCTGGTTTCATCACCACAAACTCTTGTTGGCTCATAATAGTGCCACCACCGTCCCTTCTACCTCCTGGTTTGAAAGATGTACAGTATCTGGGGACTGCAGAAATGTTAACTGCTGACATTATATCCTGGGGACAGGGCTAAAACTTAACCTGCATGTCTCTGGACTGCTGGAGGGCAGTTGACACCTTGAGGAAACCCAGCAGGCAGACACACTCAGTGGATTTGGTCCAGGTGAGGTGGTTAGCTGTGAGGTAATAGTCCAACGCCTTGAAATAACAAATAGTTTTTGTAAATGTGTGACAATATGCAGTATTACTGAATTGAAATTACTAACAGACAAATATGCTGTGTCTTTAGAGCAATTTCAAGCAGCTGGACTACAGAAACACTGTGACTTAAAAAGTAGTTTCTGTGGATTGCCAGTTCATGTTATAGATTGGCTCCAAGTGTGCTTGAAGGTGAACGATTACAAAAACAGAAAGAGAAACACAACAAGGGGATGTTAACAAGCAATTTCTCTCCACTTCTGGTTGCCTAGATGGAGACCAATCAGAAACAGGCAGAATGGCCAATCAGAAACAGTAGCCTTGGAAATGGCCAATTAGGCCTGTTTGTCCATGAGCACAAAGGAAATGATATTGCAGAGTGATTGCGCCAGCGCTGAGCTACACAAACATGCTCAAATGACACCTTGCTTGTTGCCTTCCAACCCTAATTTTCCAGGAGCGTACGATCTTGATTGCATCGGTGCCGGCAAGAGAGGACATCTCATTATTACACCAAAACAATCGTCACCTCAGAGGCAAAAAACTGAGATTTTGTTTTCATTAGGGAGCTATTGAGTCACCAGCTCTTAAGTCAAGGCCAGCACACATGCACGGACACACACACACACGTGCACTGAGGCTCTAGTCTGGCAATTTTATTCAAAAGATTTGTACCTTACTCCAGTCCACTTAATGAAGCTGTAAATTTAGAGACATGAGAGCCTTTACAGTGCTCCTCTGAGAGCTGCTACAATGATCCTGGGACTGAGCTGGTTAATTAACTGATTATTTGCTTGGCTGGGAGCCACAGAGAAATAGGGTAGATGTGGAGTGAGACAAGATGGGGAGAAAAACAGAGGACGTGAGGGAAAAGGACAGAGGAGGATGGAAGTAAAAGAGTCAGAAAGGAGAAGGGACCACAGAGGAGAATCAGGGGGAAGGTGAAGGGAAAGTACATAGTGAGAAAGGAGCGAGATGAATTAAAGGGGAGGTACACAGAAAAAGAAAGTGGGAAAGAGAAGGACAAGACATGATGAGAAGTGAAATGGCAAAAAAAAAAAAAGAGTAAGACATCATATTAACAAGATAATATAAAGTGAGTAAGAGCACCATTTGAATCAATAGTGTTGCTGCAATATAGCTTCCATCCACCAGTGGCAGCACTGAGTCTACTGCGGCACAACAGCACTCAGACTGAGGAAGATGTCCTGTGCCATATTTAATTTGACATGGTTTGTATTAGTTTGTATTGACTTAAATGGATGGAAAAGGCCTTTCTTCATCAAAGTAAATCACCCACATAATAACTTCCCCCCTATTTTTACAGTATCTTCGATAAAGGAGTATTTTTGTGATGAAATGAAACCCACATTACCTGAAATGCCCGGGGTCTTTTATGGTCATACAGCATAGACTTCATGTGTGTGTTCCCTGCAGCAGCCCCTAGAATTAGGCTTTATAAAAACCATCAGTTAATAAAAAGGTACGCAGCTATTTTAAATGATCCAGCGACCCAAAATGTATGCTGTAAGTCAATGATATGTGATGTTCTTGTAGCTTGCAATTATAAAATAGTTCTCTTAAACAGAGGTTGCTCTAAAATGTGAAGGTTTGGAAGATTAATTTAATCATCTTTAAGCGTCATCTAACTCAGCAAAGACAGAAAGACGGGGTTCAAGATTTGGTGTCAAGCGGTCCTGGCTGTTCGATGATGTCGCTCATCAGTTAGTATGACATCATTTTATGGGCAGCGTTTTTCTCAGCTGACTTTTCATCCCAGGACCTGATGTAGTATGACTGACTAGGATCAGGCTTAATTTAGACCTGACACCTGGATCTCCAGCGTAGACTAGTCCACCAGCTGATTTATGCATTGTACTCTTCAGCGATGAAGCCATTACTGCAGCGACAAATCCAAACTATCACATTTACACTGACAGTGAAAGAACGGGTGACGGGGTCAGTGCTCAGCAGTCACGCCTCCAACAGATGAGAGATGAGGGTTGCCTACGTGATGATGGAGTGTATGCAGTCTCAAAATAATGGAATGGAAATTATGTTAAATTGTAACACCTCCACAATATGTGCATGAAAAAAACTGTACAAATTAAAGGAGCGACTTTACTTGTGTTACGACCCCGGCTCTTGGGAAGCAACACATAAGTCAAACAACAAATCAGTGCAGCCAAAGTAACATTTATTGCACACAAAAGGACAAACCATGGATAACATAGAAAACCCAAAGATGGAGGCTGGTGGCATTGCAGCAGGCCCAAGCTGCAGTGTGAGAGAGAGAGAGTGGGTGGAGCTACCCAGAGCTCTCAAAGGCCTCCCAGCAGGTGCCAGAGATCAGGAGGGAACAACGGGGAGGAGTTTCTGATCACCTGAAAATTAAGAAAATAGCCTTGGACATAACACTTGCTAGTTTCAGCTAAGTTCATAAATGACTGACCTTGTCGTGCATGATTTCTTGCATTCTAAACCGGTAATATAAAAACCTTCTCATGGTTCTGTGTCTGTTTGTTTCTGTTTCCTGTTTTACTTTGAAGTTTGACCCTTGTGTGTCACATCCTGCTTTTCAGTTCCTCCTGTGTTTTTCCCTCCCAGTGCTCTCCCACTCGTTTCCTCACCTGTTCCTCTTCCCTCCTCACTCCACCTGTTCCTGATCACCTCGTTAGTGTCTGTGTATATAGTCTTTGTTCTCCCTCATGTGTTTGTCAGTTGGTTTGGTCGTTCCCCAGTGATGTTCCCTGGTTTCTCCTGTTAGTCTGTGTTCCTCTGTCGTTCCTCCTGTGTTTCCCCCATCTGGTATGTTTGGATTTTGGTTCCTTGTTTTTTCATTTGATTTGTACTTTGCTTTTGGTTGAACTTTGTTTTAGCTCTGTTGCAACTTTGTTTTTGTCCTCCTGTCTTGTTTTGGGTTTGTCTTTATTTATTGTGTTTTGATATTTCAGCTTTGATTAAAGCTCGCTTTTGTTTCCCCTTATCCTGCCTCCTGTGTGTCTGCACTTGGGTCCTCCATTTTGTATAACCTTAAGTAAACCTGACAAACCTGAAACATATAAAATTTTAAAAGTGGAAGACGTCTCCAGAAGGTTTTCTGTTGAAACAGCTGGTAAGAGTGATTGTGGCTTTGGTTTTGCAGGTGAAAAGATGTCCAGCTGTCTATTTAGATTTAGAGAACAACATTTATTTGAGTCGCTGACAGGTTTTCCTGAATGAAGTCCTTTTTTGTAAAAGCTGATCAAAGCAGTTTAAAAATAAAACCCCTTCTGTGAATTACAGTATTATTGCATGAATTTGCTGTAATGGTGACTCGTTCACGTCCACCTACAACCTGGATTTGTAATATAGCTGACAAAAATCCAGATAGTTGTCATCCTCTCTATCACTTCCTCTTGCAATAATAGTCTTTTAGTACTGACATCAAACATCTATTCTCATCCATCCATTCTTCAATTTCTGGCGAACTACATGGCCACTGCCAGTCTGTGATGAAAAACATGTGTACGTGTTGATGCTAATGAGGCTTAAATAGTGTCTAGGGAATAGAGTTGAGTGGGTACTCGCTGAAATGAGTATTAAGTAGAGTTAAAGTACTTTATACGAGTACGAAGTAAAGTATCATCTAAGTAAAATGTTTCAATATCCATATTTGTGATGGAGGGAAAATCCTGATTGGGTAGCTGGTTGAAGTTTATAAGTTTTTTAAAAAGTAAAAAAACAAAGTTCTGTAAATAGTTCTCTTAAGATCAAACACATTGATCTGAAGCTCATTTCTGAGACTGTGTGTAAATACAATAGTTTGCTAATAAATAATAAATGTGGCAACGTCTGGTTCGATAATTAAGCTGGTTGAACGGATACAAATACATCCCTACGCTGGAACCTTTGTAACCCTTGTCATAGAGCTAATAGGTTATATCATTTGAGTTAAGCATATTTCTAAGAGTCAGAACATTTCCATCTTACGCTGCTTCATCTGCTGCCAAACCCTGCAAAGCTGAATCCACTGACGCTCTTTAAGCTGTTGCATTAATCAAAAGCCTTCCCCTGATTCTTGAATAAACTCCCATTTCCAAAGAAGCAGACCCTGACTTTTCTATGTCTAAAGTTCGCACATTATCCTTTAAAGCACGGCACCACAATGGGATACACACAAGCAAGCACATACCCACTAGAATGGAGACGGAAACATAGGTTCATGTTAGTATCATGTTCTTTTATTAATTGCAGGAGCTGTAGTTCTGAGGTCTCGTTGTAACTGTAAGAGGTGTAAGGTCAGCGAACATTTACAGCTTCTTGCTGGTTCTCTTCAGCACCACAGAGCCGGCTTTGGAGGTCTAGGGAGAGACAGAAAAAGAAGTAAAATATTAAAGCGAGGAATATGTTATATCAGTGCCTTTTGATACTTCCTTATCACAAGTGTAAGAAAAATGTAAATGGTGGCTGTAATACATCCCCAGCAATTTTCCTGATAATTATTATAAGCATTTTGGCTTGTGACTGATATCTCTGCAGTAAAAGACAGTCATTAAACATGCCGAAACACATATTTTCACAACTTCACTTGCAAAATGCACTATAAACGGTCTCCTAACCATAATCAAATGGCGTTTTTAATCTATGTTTAGACTTAAAAATCTAACATACACTATTAAATACTTTTCAATCCTAATCAACATGTCTGACTTCCTTTGAATACTTTGTAATTTTCCTAAGATGTATAAGTTGATTCTTGAAAATGTCTCAAAAGCAGAAGTAGGAATGGATTCACATGGAAAAGCAAATATGTAAGATTTAGAGAATTATCTCTCACTGACTGTGGTTTGAAAGGTTAAATATGAGGCTGCGGGGTTGCTTGTTAAGATGCAATCGTTTCCTCTGCTCTATGGTTGAGACTGTTTTTCTCGTTAGCATATGCCTATCCCCGGCCGCAGGAATATAACATTAATGACTCTAATAATCCCTGCGGGGTGTCGAGTATAATAACTGCTGTCATCTCGTTTGCTTCGCAGCACTAAAAGCCTCAGTGAGTCTGTTTACCTCAATGAGCTTGCCGCCGCAGATCTCAGAGGTGTGGTGGTAGTTGGGGAAGACCACGCTCAGCTTGCCGCCCTCCATCTGCACAGTGGCCTGAAAAATGCACATTTTATAATCAAACAGGGAACCAGGGTACACTCTTCTTTGCTTTCAGCTCTTGATGCTTTCCTTCTCACCTTGAATTTCTTTCCTCCGATGGTTTCCATGTCGCACTCCTTTCCGACGGTGAAGTTGTTGGTGACCTTGGCGTTGGTGGGGTAGATCTGGGTCCAGGAGAAGGTGTTGCCGTCCTGGGTGACCTCTGTGATCAGCTTGTAGTCACGACCCTTCTCGATGATGTCATCGGGGATACCTAGAGTGGGGAAAAGACAAAGAGAGTGAGGTTATGATAGCACAAGTTAGTCCAGAAAATCAGAGAGGGCAAGTAAAATGTGTTGTTTATTAGATGGAGTGTGTCTCACCGAGCAGCTTGCAGAAGGCATCATATCCCTCCTGGGTCTCAGTTTCCCATCTTCCAGCGAAGGCCATTTTAGTGATGTTGGTGGGTGGAGGTGTGAGAGCAGAGATGCTGAGGCAAGCTGAGGGAAAAGCAAGGTACTGAGACTGAGTCTGTTCCCTGTTTATATACTGTACACCTCTCGCCACCTCCCTCATCTGCATGTGATGACACAAGAGGGCAATTACAGCTGAAGATGATGAGTACAATGGGCTACGAGGGAGAGGGCATTAACCTGCATAAACGGGCGTTTATGGAGTTCCCCAGCAGTGAGTAAACTGCTGACTGTTCGTCAGGGCGCGCTGGTAGCTCACCTCCAGGTCAATGAACTCCCCTGCAACGGCTTTATGGTCGCGCCCTCCACTTTTACTGCCGCAGGGTCTAGAATCAAATAAAAAGCTTTGTTTTAAAATACAATCCGTCTATTTAAGTACTTTGTTATCTTACGTTGTGAATGGTGTGACCTGTAAAAAGGATCATCATATACTCATTCAAGGTCTTTACTCAGAGGACGGCATTGAAAGACCTCCGGAATGATGAAACCTGATATGAGTAATTTCAGTCCTTTATAACTGAATCGTTTGTGTAAGGGGACACAAAAAGTTATTTCATTATCACAAGTGAGGAGCCCAAAAGTATGATGACCACTGTGTGTCAGTTTGCTTTACGGTATTTGATGAGTTACACATTTGTCTGTGAATTTGCACCACTTAAAGTCAATATAACAATATGACTCATGCATTGCAGTGTCATCTCGTGACCCTGTCTGGTAGAGTTTAACAGTTTAACAATATTTGTTATTTTTGTGTAAATGTTGCGCTCACTCCATAATCCTAAATAAAGTTGTGCGTAAAGGATAAGGCTGGCGGCATTCCATATTTTTGTTATTGTCTGCAAATCCTATAAAAAGACAAACACAAAAAAGTCTTTCCCAGCCTGCCTCTGGGACTCATTCACAAACACACTGGTTCATATAAGAACTCACAGAACTGTTGACACTCAGACAGTGAAGGTAGAATCAACTCAAAACAAACTACAGATGTGATCACAGTAATGGAGAAGCACTCCGCCCAGTGCAACAGTGTGGCTCATTGATGTGTCTTTTGGACAACAATGGACAACTATGGCACAAAGGAGTAAGATGCATCAGGCTTTAGATAATCACACAACACTTGATGAGGTCAATTTGTTGAATAACTGACGCACACATCGCCTGAGGCCTGGGGGCCAGGTCAAATCATTGTATACTGAATGCAGTGGTGGAGGCAGTTTTCAGATCCTTTAGAATTTATGTTTAAAGTTGGGCTAATTTAACTACCTTATATACTGTTGGATATTTCAATGTACAGCAATGCATCAATTTGCATGAGATCATCATCTGTTGTGGCTTTGCTGTGAGAACCACGTATCTCTAAAATGTCAAGTCAATGTCAAGTGCCAAAAAACAGCCTTTTCATTTTTGTGACAGTATATTTTCCAGATAATCCAAGACCGGTTTTAATCTCAACCCATTAAGTAAAAGGCTCCAAATAGGTTTAGGTCTAGGTAGGTAGATACACAGGCTTTTCACTGGAAAGCAAAGTGAAAAATTGCAATCTAAAAGTGACTAGTAACAAAAGCTGTCAGACAAATGTATTGCAGTAAAAAGTTTAGTATCTGCCTCTGGAATGATAAGGAGTAGAAGTATAAAGTTGTGCAAAATGGAAATACTCATGTAAAGAACAAAGCAACACATTCCAATCACCAACAAATCAAATTTGTACCAAGGTACAGTACTTTATTGTGGTACAGTTGTACATTTACAGTAAATGTAGAACATTAACAGGAGATTAAGGTGGAATTAATGTAATTTATTCTTTTGTTTGTTTGTTTTTATTTACATACCAATGAGTTGTACAACATACATTTGTGCCGTGGTGTGTTCACAGTGTGAAAATGTTATTAAAAAGTTGGCCTTATTATGATAAAAATGAGGGATGTTTAATTTCCAGTATTCATTTTTAAAAGGGTGTCTACAATGTAGAATTTTGTACAAAATTGAAATTGATACAACAGAATATATAGAGTAATATTAATCCCTACAGATAATTAGAGCGTTCTGGCCGTAGATGTGTTGCAGCAAATTGAATAAAAACAGCAAACAAGAGAGAAAAAAACAGCACTTCTTAAATCTGCATTCTAGAAACCACAGTATACGGCCTCACTGTTAACAGAGTTACAGGATAATGCTTGCTTGTACATACAAATTGTCCATTAAGGTGACTGCATGACTGAAGCACCTTGGGCTTTTAATTCTGACAAACTGTGAATAGGTAAGAGCTTTCGATGCTGCACTTAACTTCGATCTCACACAATACAGCCATTTTCACAGAGCGTTGGTCCTGTTTCTAAACCATGAAAAGTCAACATGGCCTTGGAGCTCTTTATAGATACATAAAACATCATATTGGCCAACATCCTATAAAAGACACCCACTATCTCTATCTCTCTCCTTTTACTGTCTCTCTCACGCTCACTCACATGAAAGAGGTTAGTGTGCAGAAGTGCACAAATGCAGTTAAAAAAAAGACACTTCTCATCAGATTGAACATGGTTACCCCCCATGACAGCGGCTTTATAGTTTTAACACCAGCGGGGTGAATGTGCTCTACAGTGTGACATGACATCAGGCTCAGGTTGACCTTTAGGTCTCTTTGTTTTGACCTTCGGGAATATGATTGAAGATGCAGCTTTTATTTTTGGCATAATATTCATGCTACTGTATGAATCTGCTTTGTACATTTCTTCATGTGGTTTCCAAAGGTGTATGTTCTATGTTAACGTTCTGTAGACGTCTCAAGTTTTCCTTTATGTTCTACTACAATGGTTTTAAGGGTGGTGGAATGTAACTGAGTATATTTACTCAAGTACTGCACTGTAATTACAGTTTTGAGGTACTTGTGGTATGGGGAATTTGGTACTACATTACATCGTTACCAGTTACTATGCAGGTTCAGGTTGAATATAAAATATGAACAATCAAATCATGGCGTAGTATTATAAATTAAAGGAAAAGTTCCTCCAAAAATGAATCTACTCACCCCCATGCAGATGGAAAGGTTTTCAGTCAACATTTCTGGAATTTCACAGCAAAACAGCATTGCAGCATTTACTTAAGCAAATGAAGTAGATGGGGACTTGTTTTAAAACTTCAAAAAAATAAAAAACAAACATCCATATCCAACAAACAGCTCCATACAGCGACGTAAGCCAAGTTTCTGAAAGTAAATTGATCTGAGAGGGTGCTATTTACACCTTCAACATGCTGTTGAGCTTGTGCAGCCACGTCTGACGGGTGCACGCTAATGCTTTTAGCTTCACAGCTACGGTGAAGATTTCAGCTCAGACAAGGGTGTAAATAATGTCTTTCCAAATAATTTTGGGTCTCGGGCTTCTGGAGAATTGGTTTATATAGGACAAGCTGTCTGGAGCCATTTTATGTTTGGGGTTCGGTTGTTTTTGTAACGTTTTAAAACAAGTCCCCATCTACTTCAGCTGTTTAGGAGAATGCTACAATGCTGTTTGGCTGTGAAGCTCCAGAAATATTTTGTTGACTATGAAACTTCACCCGACTCCCCATCTGCATGGAGGTGAGTAAATCATGACTGAAAATTCATTTTTCGGTGACCTTTTCCTTTAACCTACCTAGCACTATATAAAGTAGTTAAGATCAGCATTAAAATAATATATTCTATATATAAATAGTAATTTGCATGCATGCTTTTATTAGCAACAGAATATTTTACAATGTAGTCAGTAAATGATCTGAGTACTTCTTCCACCACAGAGCTGAGAGTGGGCCGATCAGTACCTGAAGTATTTACTCATAATACTTAGTCATAGTCTTGTTTGGAGACATATTTCACACAATAAAAAAACATTATCTGTTTTGTGGTTGTTGTTTTTTTACAGGCAAGCAATTAAAACAACAAAATAAATATAAATGCTTCAGGTTAGGCATTTTATCGTTTGATAATGAAAATATATTCAGAAGTAGCTCAGTAAAAAGTATGCATTCACCTCAGAAATGACACATGGCTGTCTCCTCCATTAGCAGCTTTTAATGATAAAAAGACAGTTTCTGTCCCAGTTTATTGCCTGGTGGTATTTTCCAGCCCTAATTTGAGATAACTGGTGTGTACAAATAATATCCAAGCTGTAAACAAATGAAAAATACCAATTAAAAATAAAAATATGGCTGTAAAGCGTCACATTTTCTCTTTCACTGCACCCACACCTTTATTTTATTGATTTGTGCCATTGTTTGATGTCAATAAGCTGCAGTTTGTAGCTCCAAAGCTTTGAAATATGTTGAATGGCTTCACAAAAACAATATATTAAAGATTTTTATCAGATGCCCAGATCTTTACCCCGTCTTTATGTTTTTATTTAAAAGTATATCCACTTAAACTCAATTTAGCAAGCTTGTAATGCAGAAATGAACCTTTATTACATATATTACACACTGTAAATAATACAGTAAAGCATATATGCTTTACTGTGAGTGCAGCTGACTTTTCATTTGAAGTGATTGCTGGTCTGACAGTAAGATGATCACCTCCTCATTTATATCATACTGTAATCAGATTTAGTGATAGGCTATATCTTAACATTGTCATTGTGATGCTGTTGTCAGGCACTTGTTTCTCCTGCCATCAAAACCAGATTTTATGCAGACTGTCCTGGAGTAATAACATTAGCAATCATTCTGTCAGTTTGTTTTGCTTTTATTTGTCTCAAGGTCAGACCAAATCCAACCATTCACTGCAGGGAATAGTGTTCAAAGTGCAGCCGTTGAAGTTTATTGTGAAGTTGTAACCTTGTGGTTACAATTTAATGGTAGGCTGTAATTTAAACTTTTGCTGAAACATTCCCTTTTTACTGAGCTTAGTTCATTGAGTGGGAATCCTACTGGACAATAAGTAACTAGGATTATAGGCCATTACGTGATGAGTCCAATCACATCGCGATGAAGTCACGCTTCACTTTTGCCTCTGTACTTATTTTATGACAGGCATCTTTTCCATTCATGTGTAGACGGAAGAGAAATAAAGACGACTTAGCTGAGCTGACGATGACTACAGAAAACAAGAAGAGAAAAAGCAAGAATATGAGCAAATGAACAAGGAGTTAACGAAGAACAAGAGAGTTGGAGAGGGGGGAGGAAGAAAAGATTCTAAAGAAAGATACATATAGATAGATTCCTTTTATCTACAGCTATAAAGAGGGGATTTGCGATGGAGGAATTAAAGGAGGGGAGGCCTTGATATGCAAATGAAGCTGCTGCTAATCAAAGCAATAAGATTAGCCTTCCAAATTGAGATGAAGAAAGGCTCCATTATCTGGGCCGAGTGTCATGTTTAATAACGCGGAACGGCATGGTAATTCACTAGTGATGCAACTGTAGCCTATGTGTGTGTGTGTTTGAGTGTGTGTGTTTATGTGGGTGTGTGAGAGACTTGTATGCGTCTGTCTTTGTGAGTGCGTGTGAAAGAAAGAGCGAAAGAGAAATATATATATATATATTTAGAGAGAGAGAGAATTAAACATGTGAAAGACAAATTGTGACTTTGTCTGTGTGTGTGTGTGTGTGTGTGTGTGTGTGTGTGTGTGTGTGTGTGTGTGTGTGTGTGTGTGTGCGTGTGTGTGTGTGTGTGTGTAAGGGAGAGAGGTAGTGAGAGAGGAAAGAGAGGGCGCAATAGCTAGTTCCCATGAGAAAAGTGTGTGTATGTGTCTGTGGTGAGAGAGAAAAAGTGTGTGTGTGTGTGTGTGTGTGTGTGTGTGTGTGTGTGTGTGTGTGTGTGTGTGTGTGCATACTTGGCTTTGATGCAAAAGTTTTGTGCTATGTAATGCAGAGAGATGAACATGTGGGATAATTGATTAGGCACATCACAACGCGTCAAAATAATTACTCAAAGAGCGAAGATAGAGGTGGACAGACTGGATCTGCTGCAGGTGACACCACGAGGACTGCAGGACACCAGCACATATTCCAATCACGTGTTGGAATGTGTGCTTGTTCAGCTGATGGCAGACACTCGTTTTTACTGCTTCTATAAAATCTTTTCAGGAAGTATAGTTTGTGAAAAATGATGTCAAAAGCAGGATTTATATCTGGTTGAATGTATTGTTTCGTAATGTATTACCAACATTACCAACAGTCGCGCACCTCTGCAGCTAATTTCTTCTTTTGGAATCGTGTTAGTTAAATAAAACTAGCAAATTTACTAGCCCTCTGTGGTCAAACAAGCATAGCACATTTTTACCAAAATGTATTTACAGCTGCCCCAATCACATTTTTATTAGTATTTTACACCCCTTTCACAGTACACAGCAAAATGGGTAATGCTGATGCAAATCCCCTCTGTCCTTTGGGGTGTTTTAGTCTCTTTTGGAGCTTTGTTGTGGTTGTGTTGCCAATAGCTTTACTTTTTGGGGGTTCGCTATCACCACTTTTATCAAATGTGCTTCTGGCTATATTCAGAAGGATATTCTTAGCTAAAAACCTAACATGCACTATAGCCTGGCAACAGCAGACATGCGTGCAAAGGTACAACCAGCTGGTGAATATAGTGGAGCATTTAGCAGCTAAAGAGCCAAACATCTTTCCCAGAAGTTAGTTGTTCAAGACTAACAGAGCTAAAAGAGAGTGAATGGGGTGCTGCATGGATGATGTATGTTTGCAGGCTTACAAGTTAACATGGCCTTGGTTCCCTTGACAAAAAGCCTATCAGATTTTTTTTTATCAGGTTTTGGATTATTGCAGAGAATAATCTCTTTATTTTAAATTTAGGATAATTAAACTTTTTATTTAAGGAGATAATCACACACATTTTAACAAAAGTTATTTTATGGCTTTTGTGGTTTAGTGAAAATGCTAATGCCAGAAATAACTTAGGCAACAAACAAACTACACTGCGGTCGTCACCACCACTAAGCTTCATACTACACTTCACTATACAAACTTTATCTCATTTACCCACTTGTTAGCAACCATCCTTTTAAAGACATTAAAAGTGTCAAAATTCATGACTTGGATATTTAGTGAAAAATGCTTTTGGACGTAGAGCAAAACATGAAAATCTCATACTGTAAGCTTGTGTTAACCACAAACCTTTTTTTCCGGCATCTAATTGAAAACCCATCCGAAATACCCACTGATTTCAGGACAAGGGAACCAGAAGTGAAAAAATGTCAGTTTACTTCCTGGTTTTAGCACTCCTGCAGCTCTCTGCAGTGGAGTTAGGAGTTGGCCAGAGATATGATCCAGAAGAATGCACATTTTCCTCCATGTCTGATAGACACCCACAATAACTTTTTAAGCATTTTCATTTTAAATGGTTTTAAGCTTTTTATTGTTGGATTTGGTCAGGTGAGTTTTTTCATAAAAGTATGGTGGACTGATAGTAAAGTAAAAGGAAACAGATGGAGCAAAGCCTCTTCCCCCCGGCTTTAATAATATGTTCTTTGCAGCAACGTAGCTTATAGCAAATATAAGACAAGAAAAACCTACTGGTGTGCGAAAGAGGCTTCCAATTGTTTATGCTAATTATACCAGTCTATCACAACCAATTTGACCATGACTGTTGATGGTTGAAAATGCTGCACATTGCACCTTTAACTCTGAAAAGCCTGACGGGGAGAGCTGCCTCAGTAAGTCGGGCAGCGAGCCAACACAACCATTAAACACCGAGACAGAAATAGGCCACGGTAGCCGCCAACAGTAAGCATTCTGTTGTTGTTATCTATACCGTTCGTCAATCCAACCTGACAGCCTTACCATCCTTTGGGGAAGGAAGCGCCAGTCACTGGTGATTATGAAGCCCCCACCGCCCCCACCTCCGCCCCTCATCCAGGGAGCCAAATTATGCCTACATTAATATTTCATATTACACAGGACTTGCAGAGAAACCACATGTGTACTCAGCCCTTTGTCTTCATGTCAAATGAAATGTGCTCGGCAATCATCAAGAGGGTGAACCGAGGTGGTGAGAGGAGGGGTGACGGCAGCAGGAGGAGAGAGGTAGGGGTGGAGGGAGATGAGAGGAAAGGATGGCAGGGTGGAGAAAAGGGAGGAGAAGGAGGAGAAGAAGAAGAGGTGAAGCCAGGCAAGGAGTGGAGAGACGAGGGGAAAGAAGAGGGAAGGCCAGGTGGGAGTGGATACAGGGACAGAGAAGAGAGAATATAAAGGCAGAGGAGTGAGGAGATATGAAACTGAGAAAAGTAAAGAGGAGATCGGCAGAGCAGATAAAAGGCAAGCAGAGCAAAGAGAAAAGTGAAGGAAGAGAGGAGAAGGCGCGTCGAGAAATACCCTTTGTGCTTTAAATAATGTAAAAGAGGTGAAGGCGTACGCTGGGCTGAGCAGAGGACAAAGAGGTGCGGAATACATTTACCAGTGAACACAGTAATATTTATAGTGAGCTTTAAATTATCAGCTGATTTACATATTATAATATCAAGAGACAATGAAGTTACTGCAGGATAGAATCACTGTTTAAGGTGCTGGATGTAAAAGCACTTCACATAACAACCTATTTGATTTTAGCTGTCTGAAATTGCGAGGCCCTTTCTTTTAAAACTTTCCATAAGAAATAGGAGTTCTTCTCTCCAGGACATCTGACATTTGTTTTAATATTCTTTCTCTTTTTCATTTCTCGGTACGTCTCCCACTAACTAAGGAGGATGAGCCGCAGCAGTTCAGTACAGTGCTGGAAACAACTAAAAGGGGTAAAAGTGTGAAGAAATGTCATAAATCGTGACAAATACGGCAATGAAAAACCAGAGACTCCCGGGAAAATCAGGAGGGTTGGCAAGAATGTTGTTCATGCAGTGATCTGTGGATGGTGAGCAAATATAGCTGAGGTCCCATCACAGAAAAAAAGATAGAAAAACCACAATACCACAGCTTCAAGAAGACCAATGGAACAAACATCCTTTCAGAAACACCATACATTCACGAAACAAAGAGGAAGCATGTGGGCCTCTCTTTTCTGTAACTCCAGTGATGCTAAAAAGATGCTAAACCACCACCTGTACAGTCTTATTTTTTCTTTCTTTCTCCCTTTGCCTGCACAGAAGTCTTCCACAGAAATCTTTTTCTATGTGACACACTGTTCGTCTTCCTCCAATGGACTCCCCAAGAGTCATGTTGGAATCTATTTTTCTCAAATACTTTTGCTTTCCCTTGCATACTTTTGTGTTCACACAGAATGTATCCTCTTTTTTATCAGGGAACACAAAGCGTATTGCGAGAGAGCACGAAAGTTGTTGAAAGTCCCCACTGTGACCATTGGGCTCTGTATTCTCCTTCCTCAAAGTCCTTGACCAGTCTTTCTTTCCCTTACCGTCTGTCCCAGACACGTTCTGTGTTTTAGACTTTGTCAATGTGACCTGCCAAGTCTCACCAAAGACTAAGAACAAGAATGTCGGTTAACAGCACTGGTGAATGGTAAAGTGGGTCATTCAGTTGTCATACTGACCTTAAAGAGGCCTGCAAAGCTCACACTGCAGAAATAAGGCGTAAAAGAGGCCAGACTAAACTGGGACCTCACAATGACAATGCTAGAATATTCATGTTTAGCAGGTACAATGTTAACCATGTCCTCCATCTTACTTTAGCATGTAAGTGTGCACGCTATTGCAGTTATTCAGGCTAAAAAGACTATAAACCCCTATTTATCTGAATGGGAATAGAGCCATCTTCACTTTCAATGGTCAGCGGGACATCAAACCTGCATGTATAGAATTACCTGTCAAATCTGATGAAAAACACTGAAAAAAACGTGTTTTTAAATGCCTTTTCCCCACATATTATACTTCTACTACACATGTGCATCATGACACCAACTTCTTTCACAATTCAGAGTGCGGTGACACGATGCCGTCAGCTCATCCCAGCAGAGCACTTGGACTAATGTGAGTGTTTAACCCTTAGATGCATAAGTGGGTCAAAAAATGAGCTGGTGAGGATTTCTTGAAATATCTTCATGATGAAAGTTGTTACCATTTCATATTCCAGCTATTCCAGCTAGATGTCTGGAATAGCATTTTTTTTTTTTTAACTAATCTTTTATACATTTTAAGAAATTTTAGTTTTTGTATTATTACCCCAAGCTTCCATAAGTGGGTCAAAAATGACCCGCATGCATTTCCTATGGAATCTCATAATAACCTTTGATTTTTATTAACTGTGGCTGTCAGGAATATATTTATTGTGGACCACACACTTTACATGTAAGTATTTTCTTCATTTTTTTACTTCAGAAAATATTTGATATGTTTCAACAACTTACTTGCACATTCATGTGTGGGTGTGTTTTATCCATAACAAGCAATGTTATGTGTTATTATCATGTATCAACAAATATGCCAATTTTATAGTAAGCTAGTAAGTTTTTAACATGTTGTCAAAATTTTCAAGTGAAAAATAAAAAGAACTCAAAAATGAAATCATTCTTGTATGGACTAAAATACAAAACAAACTAAAATATAAATGATTAATCTGAACATAACTGACAAAAATGGCATAAAAGCACATTGATTCTAATACGGGTCATTTTTGACCCACTTATGGAAGAGTGTCGGGTCCAATCACTAATGAATCTAAGGGTTAAAGTCCTTTACTGTGCTTTAGCGTGATGACCTCCTTTCCAATGTTTATTCAGCAGGCATCAATGCAACAACACCATTGGCTGATATGGTTTGTTGTTTAAAGCAGACGATTGGCTTTTTGGGGGGAGAGTGGGATATCATACAACCCCCATTCAAAATGCTGTCAGTGGTTTGTCTCCTCTCTTATAATGTGTGTGGTATATCTGAGGCTAATGGTAATGTTTTTAAAAGCGAGGATCACCAAATTACAATACATTCTCTTCGGAACATACCAAATTCCATTCAATCCATCCAATAGTTGTTGAGATATTTCACTGAAAACCAAACATGTCAATCAGATGGTGGCACTACAGCAAAGCCAGTATGATAAAGCATCTGGGTACCAAATTGTCTACACAAAATTTCATGGGAATCCATCCAATTGTTTTGAGATATTTCAGTTTATGACCAAAGTGGTAGACCGTCCAACATCGCCATCCCTGGAGTCACGCCGCTAGCGTGGGTAAAAAGTGACAGCTGTACCAGAATTCAATTTGGGCTAACAGGGCAAATTAGAATCAGGTTCATGCAAATATGAATCAAATCAAATAATACCCAGTGGGCCTGAGCCCCTCTGAAACAAATCTCTTTATGCCTGAGATTGTCTGACCCACAACAAACAATAAAAGCCATAAATCAAGCGCTCTGCCTGTCAAGATAAATGGCACATCCCCCATATAACTTTGATAACACTGATACAGGTGGCACTGGGTCCATCCCATTGTCCATAAATGGGGACGATGTCACCACCAGATGGGGCTTCGCTAGTTGACAACAAAGAAACACATGGACACGCACATAAACACAGACTTAAGTGATGACACAGTGACTGATAGATGTTTTTAACAGATGTGATTAATACTCGAGGAGAGAGGGGGAAAAGACCGTCTCCTCTCCAAGAGTCTGTATTTGTGACTACTTAGAGTTTCATGCTTAATTACACACACACACACACACACACACACACACACACACATACGCACACTTGACAGGGAGCTAGGAGCTGGTTGGTTGGCTGATTAACACTAGCTTGTCTGTGGTTGAGTGTGCTCCCATCACGGTGAGATTGCTGCAGCCTCTTGTTAACCCTCATTGTATGAAACAGCCCAGTGGCTCACCTTCAAGCACACTTATCAGCCTCTTATTCCCAAACCTCTCTCACTATCAACAATTATGTGCGTGTGTGTGTGTGTGTGTGTGCTTGTGTGTGAGCGTGTATCTCTGTCCCTCTCACTAGCTCGGAAGTTAGCAGCAGCAGCTTCGAGAGCGCTTCAATATCCTCTCGCTCTAACCTGATTATTAATTACTGTCTGCCTCTTGCTGACCGCAGCCCAAACACTGGCTAACAGCGTTACCAAGGAGACAGACACAAAGTCATTCACAAACAAGATTCAGGAAACACAGATTGAAGCACGTTCAGAGCACAGCAGTTGCTCTTTTCTCGTAGTCTATTCATGCCTGCATCAACCGTGACGTTCAAAGTATTTTAATTGATACGATGCCCATCAGAAGTTATTCAGTCGTTTCAGATGTAAGTGGGAAGCGTTTATGCTCAGGTGGCACCTGTAACCAGTCTGGCATCATCTCAGAAGAGCCGTAACTCACTAAACACTCAGGATGAAACCGATCATGTGGTTGTAAAAATTGTAAGTTGGTCAAACGTCTGCGTGCCAGAAAGTCAGTCATGCCTGAGCTGCGCGGCACTCAGCAGTAATCAACCTGGAGCTGTGCCTGCAGTAAGGCTGAGGGACATCACTCTTTAAATGGGCTTCTGGCAATCAGCAGTGTGTGTGTGTGTGTGTCAATGTGTGTGTGCGTTTGTATATTTGTGTGTGCTTGTATCACACTCGTGTTGAAATGGAGAGCAGATTAAGTACTTGCCAGCAGCAAAATATGGCTTATAATGCTACACAAGTGTGCCCTGTGTTATTTTAGTACTGTCCATACGGTGCTGTATTACACACACACACACACACACACACACACACACACACACACCTACACACACACACACAGCCTGCAAAAATGCTTACTGTCTGATGTCAGCCAAGTGTCAGACATCACACAGCCTTCAGAAGAGCTTTTCATCTACCAATAAAGAACGTAGGCAAAATCTGTAGTAGTTTTAGCACCAAAGTGCAGCGTGTTTATCCTCGAGGCCTGAACACTCTGTTGAAACCTCTTCCTTCCTCATTTTACATCAGCAGAGTCAATTCTTAAATATTTAAAAAGTTGCATTGTTTAAATCCATGTTTGCTAGCTTGGAGGCTTCTTTCTTTCTTTCTTTCTTTATTTTCTTCTCAAACGTCAATCATTGCAGGAATGAACATCAGGCATTTGTGTCTTCATTTGCATGAACTGGGACCCTGATCATACAAACGTTGCCCCATAGCACTGCTAGTGGTCAAACGCTTGCCACTGTGGTCATTTTACAGAGCATTGTAAACCATTCTACAGCTCAGGAAAGCTGTGAGAATCATTTCTCTTTCAGAGCTGCTCAATGGAAAGTAAAGAGTTGAAATATGGAGTTTATTTTACATAGCGATCTACCAGGAATGTGCACCTGCATGTATTTATTGGGCCATCGCATGACCTCTTCAAATGACTGCACTGATTTGCAGGAAAAGATGGGGTCCAGCTTTTTTCCCACACAAAACACTTTTTGCATAACCCGATCTGTTTGAACTCTACAGAGCAGTGGTCCGTCTGGTCACGCTGTCTTGAAACAAGTGTACATCTTTGTGAGGGAAGCCTCTTGTCCTTTAAGGGATGAAAAGGTTAAATATCTGGTTAACTTCTCAGAAAGCTTTTGCGATGTTTCCAGCTGTTGATCAGAGAACGGTTTTACTTGGTGCTGCTGCTCTGATATTGAACCTGCTCAGCATTGACACTGGCAGCTTTGAAACAGCCTCATTTCCCTTCAACATTATTCATCAAAGAAATGAGCTGAAATGATTTCTCACGCAAGATGGCTTCTGGGCTTGCTACAGATCGACCACCATGTTCAACAGTGAACAAGAGTTCATTTTGCTTGTCCAAACACAAGCTAACGTGAATGTAGAACGGAGGGTGAAAATGCAACAGACTATACAATTTGTGGTCTGTTTTTTCCCCCTTTGAAAACCAACCAACCACCTCCCCAACTAGCATGTGTCCCTCAGCGGTATGGCACACAGTTCATTGCTCTGATTGCCTGTATCCAGTTTCATCTGGAGGCATTTGTGGTGCATCCATTGACAATTCCAATTGTATATTAAAACTGAACTACTGGACTAACATGCATTTGCAATGAATCTACCGATGCTTGGCTATGTTCAGTTTACTGGTCTTCATTCTGTGCTCCTTATGGCAGTTTTATGCGTTACTTTGATGCACATGGGTTTTTAATTACAGTCCTGTAGCAGTACTGTAGATAGAGCCTTTTTTCCACAGCATGTTAATGTACAATTCCCCATGCCTATGAGCAACCGTACAGAGCCCTAGAATTGATGCACAAAAATTGCATGCTGTCCAGTGTGGAAAAGGTCTATGCACAATCTTCAAGTGTCAAATAAGTTTGGATTTAATTCTGTCGTCAACCCCTACTTTGTCATAGTGCTTTCCTTTTCACCAACCGAATAAAAATGTCTGTTTTTTTGCAAACACTCACCTGGCTTCTGTTTTCTTTGGGAGTAGTTTTGTGTTGCTTTGAAAAACTCGCACATATAAAGTGGCAAGTCTCTGAACTTTGTCGGGAGAGGCGTTGCCACATTGTGCTGATGGGTATTAAAATGGCTCGTCTGAGTAGCTGCCTCTGGAACTTTGATTTAGTCACTTCAAAGTGCCTTTTCATGTGGTGTTCTGTTATTTAGTCTGCCCCCTGTTGAGTTTGGAACAGAGGACAGTCAAAACCAATATGCTGCTGGAGATAAAAGTGGAGAAATAGATAGTGAACAGAATGGGAATAACTGATGATGGCAGGGGAAATATAGTGCAAGAGAAGCAGATATTGTTAATGCAGTCACTCCTCCAATAAATCTTTCATTTGTGTCCACAAGGGGGAGTGGATGGGATCATTCCACTCAGACAATTACACTTCTCCATCATGACAGATGGAATTGGGGGGGTTGTGGGCCGGGCCGGGGTTTCCCTGTTGGTGAGAGGGATTAAAGTAGGCAGGGGGACCCTGATCTCAAAAGGGGGAGGCATCCATGGAGAGTACGGGATACAGAGCTAATGGCAGCCAACAGTTGATTGGCTGTGACTGCCAGCCAATGGGTGTAAGAGAAGAATAAAGCGACTCGAATGGTGATTAGAGTCTCTCATCTATTAGCAGCTGGGGGAAGGGAATGATGAAACAAGGGTTAATGTGTGTTGAGTGTGTTTGTGGCTTTGTACTGGATGAATGAACAGAGGGAATGAATGAATGTATTAAATGAAAGAGCCTCAGAAGTCTGCTAAACATCACTAAGTGTGTGTGTGTGTGTGTGTGTGTGTGTGTGTGTGTGTGTGTGTGTGTGTGTGTGTGTTTAAGGCACAAATTCAGTGTATCATTCATAATAGAAAACATGCTGAAAAATGTTTGGATTTATTACATTTTATTACAAATCCCTTCTCAGTTTTCAGGTGTCTCTGTATATGTTAATGACATTTAACATGTTTCCAAATCCTTTCATCCCAGCTCTTTTCTCTCTTTCTTCATATACGCCTGATTTCTCTCGCTGCCTCCCTATGTTTTCTTTTCGTTCTTCTTTTTGGCGAGGTAGCTGTGGTAGTAGAAGTTACTGAAGAGAGCGATGAGGCTGAGAGAGTAGGCCAACACAACCATGTTCATGGAGTCAGGGAAGTCACAGTCAGCAAACAGGTTGTAGGTGGTGTGGATGGTGACTATGAAAAACTGGAGCTGGGAGGGAGACAGGCAGGAGAAAAATGACAGTGTGAGACAAGTGGCAGACTATCTGAGTGACAAAGAAACGCTTCCTCCTACACTGCAGTCTGAGTGAAGACATAAAAAAACAAGTTCTCAAAGTCAAATACAGGAAATTTGGCACACGCTCAGATCAAAACTGAATTCAATATTTACTTTCGGGAAAAAATTAAATTGCCATGAAAGCAGCAAAACATGTCAGAGGATTTCAAAGCAAAAGTGAAAACCAGTCGACAACTCGTGAAACTGTATTGAGCTTCTATTCTTTTCTTCTGTAGTTGTCACCATTACATACCACTATTAACCTAGGCACCTCGTAAACCTTGTACAACATGCTTCAGAAAGACTTACTTATGGCAATGCAAGTAATGCATGATGATTAAAAGTGTGTGACAGAGAGAAAGAAGAAAGATTCGTGAGGAACCTCTACAACACACAATGTTGTAGTGGTTCATGTGAAAGAAAGAGGCAGCCGAAGGCCTCCGTATGGGGTACTTAGCATTCTTGCTAGCTGGGCTTCATGTAGCCTTCGGTCTTTCAGCAGCCAACTCAAGTGTCCTTACTGTTTCTGTATCACTTTATCACACAGTTTCCTCTCAAATTCTGTGACATATGGGTTAGACTAGCTCAGTAATAGACTTATAATGAAAAAGTAGCTAACAGCTCCAGCACAATTCTAACTTAGTCATTCATATACGCATGGCATTACACTGGCAAATACACATCCAATGTAACTGTTATAATCAAACAGTCGTTCCTAGAGCCAATGGTTGATGGCTGGCAGTAAATATGCAACAAAAATAGCTTGCTATCACTTCATTGCTAGCCACCATGTGGCCCTCGTCTAGCAGGTTTACCCTGTCAGCACTTGTGTTAAAGTAACAGAGAGAGCTTTTATAGGAATAATTATCATTTTGATACGAGGCTAACTGATAAAAGAGAGATTTCTCTTCTAGTTGCTCGTTCATGCTAGCTATTACATAGAAACAACACGTAAAGCTAGCATGAGCAGCGATTACCACAGCTGAACAGACAGAGACAAGAGAGCATGAGAATTCTGCACGTTAGTGTCACAACATAAAGTCGGCCTACACTGACGACTGGTCAATATCCATATGTTTCATAGAGTCGCTTTAGTAGCCTATTGAGGGCCCAGGAAGGGATTATGTGTATGAATGAACATAAGGGACGTTGAGCATCTATCCATACCACTCCACATACACCTCCCCTTTCAATGTTTATAATTACCTCTCGAAAATACAAAAGAAATCCTCTCTGTCGCTCTCACACACACACAAATACAATCTTCCCAATCCACTCAAGTATCTCAGCTTCAGTTCACCAAATTGTAAAGCCAACTGTTAATGAAGGCTTAAGGGGGCAGTCTCCTCTAGGTCAGTACAATTATTGTTACATAATGGCAGTCAGTCACCATACTGACCTATATATGTTGCAGCCATATAGAAAGACAAAAACCCCAGAGGACGCATTGTCTCCTCATCAAGCTATAAGTAAAACAGATGGTCCAGTAGTTAGTGAGTAGCATCAGTGCTGCTAATCCATCCAATTATGTCCACGGCTGGTCAGAACAATGGTGCACGGAGCACGAGGCCTCATGTCAGGCTCGTCAAAGTTAAAGCACTCCAAGCTTTTTCAACATTCTGAGATAAGGTTGTTGGACACATACCCGAACAGACATAAGAGGGAAAGACTTGCCAGAAATACTGACCAGCTGCAGGGAGGTGAGGTAGCGTTTCCACCAGAGGTATTTGGACATGCTCGGACCAAAAGCTGCCAGGCCGTAGTACAGATACATCACTACATGGACCAGGGAGTTGATGAGACCAATCAGGAAAGCTACGGAAAGACACACATGATGAGCATCACATAGTGTAAGCGTATGTATCAGTGTGTGTTCTGGGGTGTGTTGGCGTGTACTCACACTGGCCACCAGCCACATATTTAACCCCAGCCCACCAGTTGAAGATCATGGTGGCGTGGTGGTAGACATGGAGGAAGGTCAGCTGACTGTTCTTCTTCCTCAGGATGAAAAATACCTGAAGAACGCAAAAACACATATAAAGGCAAGTTTACGGTCAGATCTTGCAGCCATGTGTTCTTTTATATGGAAGCACATGCAGAAATAAGCTGCAAACACTTGTGTGTTTATAATGTGAAAATAACTTATTTTCACTTCTGTCATACTCACAGTGTCGCTGAGCTCTATAACTTTGGAGAAGTAGAACCACCAGCACACTCTTGCCATCTGTCCGACAGAAAAATATGTTTGAAAGTTTGTGAGGTGCAGAATATTTTGGTTATTAAGGTGCAGTCTCAAACCTACAGCCTTGTGAAACAAAGTACAGAGTTGAGCTTTATCTAGAAATTGTTGCATAATGTATAATGTGGTAAAAAGATTTACCCTCATGGCCAGTGGGTTGCTACTGTAGTCGACTGGCTGGCACAGCAGACTGTAACTGGCCAACCAGGAAGAAGCTGTGAACTGGAAAGACAAAAGCTGCTTTCATCTCTGCTTTGGTTCCTCTCAATCAGCACTGGGACCTTTCATCCCATTTTGTCAAACTCAAATTGGTACTGAATTAGTGAAATCACTTCCTGTTTCGCCGATGACTCCCACAATGGATAGGGGACATAACTCTTGTGGTATCATCTGAGATTATGGAGGACTTTTTGTCCTTTTATACCTGCAATGAGTCACTTTGGGGCAGCAGGAACAAGCAGTGAACACAACACTAACATAGTATCACCTCTCAAGTTGATATAGTAAACAAACAGTGGCCTATTTCTACATCAGGCAGATATGGAGCAGTGTGGAGTTGTCACCCTCATCTCTTACAAATGTTCCCACATACAGTGCACTATTAGGCCTACCTCATAGAACATGTATGCAGACAGGCAGACCATGGCAAAGTTGTAAACTATCAGGACGGGTTTAAGGTTGACTGGCTGCCTTTTGGCCATCAGCTTTGGCCCCACCCATATAATGACCAGATAGCACAGAAAGATGCAGCTGATTGGCACAGGAGAGTAGACCAGCGGCCAACTGTCTGTCCTCTTGTCTAGACAGAGAGAAAGCAAGAGAAAGGCATATATCAAGCACAAGATTGTGCTAAAGTCTGGCATAAAGTCGATAAAGTAAATATAAAGACTTGCCTCCATTTTCCAGCATCCCTCGGTAGAATAACTGTAATTTCTGCCACATGCTGAGAGCCTGAAAACCCTGAGAGTGATACACATGAGTAGGAGAAACATTCATGAGCTAGTAAATACAAAACTGAACCAAAACACCAATAACAACAATATTTGGAGGTGAATTTGGCTGATTCAATAAAGGAAATGAACTCCAAGGCCAAAAATGTACAATTCATTCAAGGAAGCATATTGAGATGCCTCTGACAAGAGCAACTGAAAACATCAAACTGTAGTTTGAGTATTTTACTTTACTCATTCACATTATTATTTTTTGCTTGCTTTTGATTTTCTGAACTAATACTCGATTTTATAGTGACTTTACACAGCAAAAGCATTTGTTGTTGATCATGTTCTCTATCGGTCTCTGTTGTATTCTGCAAAGATGTTGTCAAAGGCATATCTCCAATACATTAAAGTTAAATGGTGTTATATTGTACTGTATTAAAACATGGATCTGGTCTTGCAACCTCCATTAGGGCCAGTTAGAGCCATATTCATCTGGAAGTGACAGAACAAATGACTTGTAACGGGATAAAAAAAAAGGTCTTTTCTGCAACTGGGAAAACATTAGCTGACTCTTTGCAGCTCGCTGTTTTTCAAATGTTCATGAACGACATCCTTCTGCGAAACAATCGCACGTAGAGAAGAACACTCCACTGCAAATTTGATTAAATCAACCAGAGATAATCTGGATTATAATTCAAGGATTATGTTCACTAAACCAAACGTATCTCTTGATGATGGATAATAACTAATAATCCTCTTGATGAATGGCTGCCTAATGTGGACGACAGGCGGATGAGTTTCCATGTGTGATTAACAAATACCAGTGCTGCCATCTAGTGTTTGCAGGTGGAAGCTCTGCACAGGACAGATTGATGACTCGCCTTTACGCTCTTTTAGTATTTCAAATTAAGATGATTTTGCATGTGCATTGGGGTGTTTTGTCCATTAAGCAGCTTTGTTTTGGTCTTTGGTGTTCCATGTATGTCTACAAACGTAGAAACACCAACAGTCTTATTATCAGATGGATGTGTCTCTAGAAAAACACCAAACAGTAAAAATCTAGCAAAGTTTCAGCCTGTCTCTTGACCCTTTGGGAAAGATAGACATTCCAACACAGCACGGACACAGATGTTTAATGATCAAAGGTGCAGTTTTATACTGTACAATTGCACATTTATCTAACTTAAAGGCTACATTTAATATTTCTTTAGCTAAATATAATAAAGGGATCTGGTAGCTCTCCACCAAAATTAAATCCTGGCAGTGTGGAGGTGGCAGCATTAGAGGGATACACATTTGCAAAAGATATAATTAAACAGTTAAATGAATTATTAACAATAATGGATTTGACAGGCTTTTTTGGTCAGGGTTGGGATGAGGGACCGCAGCAGGTAGATAATGTCTGCCTCTTCATCTTCATCTCTAAGCATCTTACAGTGGATCAATGTCCAGCAGTTACTAGAGATGGACATTGTTGTATTAAAGTATTATGAATATTATATTGTATTGTTGAGTATGAATATTTTTCAATCCCACCACAGGATTCCCACCACTGAATTTCAGTGAAAGCACTAATTACTGTATTGACAGAAGCAGCAGGTTATGTGGACAGCGCTAAGTAGTTTAGCTTCTCCAGGAGCTTCCTCCCTGGGATTTACAGAAGGAAATCCCCAGCAGGGCCGGGCTTCTACAACTCTGCTCGGGTTTACCAAGCAGGTTTAAGACCTACAGTGATGCTTCTTGGATATCTAAAGAAACTGAAGCAATCATCATCAATCATCAATGACAGTATACAATGCTGATATCAAACTATTCAGTCTGACAGACACAGAGCCTACATGCAGGTACTGATGGGAAATGATGACAACCAGTGAACTTCCAGTTGAATTCATTATGGTTGACTGTGAATAACTGCAAGAATTTGTGTTAAATTGTCTTTCTGTAAAGACAGCGTCAGCTGTAGGAAGTGTCCTTACCTTCATTCTGATGGTAGCTGTTTATATTTTTTCCTCAGCTCTCCTCGGTCAAAGCGCGCTGCATCTCAGCCACGTGTTAAGCAGCACTGAGGTAATCCGCCTGTTCTCTAGGTGTATGTGCCTCTGTGTGTGTGACCAGCATGACATATGGCAGTGTGCTTCCTTCATTCTAGTGTAGCAGGTCAAGTACTGGGCAGCTAAATCCCATCAATCACAAGTCCAGTGTTATTTAGAATGTATGCGATTGTGACTATAAGAAAACAATTCAGGATTTCTTCTAGTAATCAAAACATAATTCTGAATTACGTAATTATGATATTCAGTTCAATTTGGTGTTCTCTGAATTTCTTAGTCAAATATTGGATCTAATCTTTCAATAGAAACCCCACTAAACCATTTGGAAAGATTACGCAAGGGCGAAAGATTAAGCAAGGTAAGTAAAGGCAGCACGCTCGTGTGTCGCCTCAAAGGAAGAAGGTTCTGGGTTCAAACCCACTGGCCAGCTGAGGCCTTCCTGAGTCCAGTTTGCCTCCATGTCAGAATAAGTAGATATAGATAATGGTTGGAAGAAAGGTTCGCAAATCCTTAAAGGTGCAATAGGTTTAAAACATTAAAAACTGGGAGGCTGTTTAGCCCTGATCCGTCGCCTGCTCGCCCAGGTTCTGCGCCACTCCGAGCCAGCATTCCCTGAAGGGTACCCTACGTCCGTGGCCTGAAAATCCTCCTCCTTCCACAAGCCAAAGCCCCTGTGCTGGTGGTGAAAACACCACCACCACTCCCCATGTACGTCCAGTCTGGGCAGAGTCAGCTAATAGGACCGCTAGCTGCACTGCTAAAAGAGTAGCTAGCAATTAATCAGGTGATGGCAGTTTGATATTTTGGAAAATATACTTTCCTGCTGAGAGTTGGATGAGAACATATGTCTGTGTGCTAGATGAAAGTGAAGCTAGGTGAAGCTACAGCCAACAGTTTAGCAGTTAGCTTAGCATAAGCCTGGAAAAAAGGGGGCACAGCTGTCATGACTCTGTCCAAAAGGTCACAAAATCCTCAGAACCTCAATAGCTTACTGTATGTATACTGTATCTGGTTTGTTAAATCCTCACAAAAGTCTAAAAACAACAAGCTTTAGTTTATCCGTGTCATCACCATGAAGTTACCAGGCGGGCGCACAGAAGAGACTTCAGGAAGTAACCGTTTGCAGTCAAGAAATAGTTCAAGCACATAACACTCTGTCAAACCACAACATGTCATTTTGACGCTTTGATTATTTGTATGAAATATAACTTGTTCATTTGTGAGCTTTAGAGATAGCTGTAGGCAGATTTTGTGACCTTTGGATAGAGCCAGGCTAGCTCGTTCCCTCCGTTTCCAGTCTTGATGCTGATAGCCAGCTGTCGGCTTTAATGTCATATTTAGCGTACAGATGTGAGAGTGGCATCGATCTTCTCATTTAACTCTTGAAGGGGACCCTTTTAGGTGAAAGAAGGCAAAATAAACTATCATCCCCCGTTCCACATTTAATAGTCACAGAAAGAGACACCTTGAAACACACTTATAAAATAGATTTTCTTTTAAATGGAGAACAACGACCTAAAGGTTCATTCTACATTCAGGTAAATAAGGGATAACTTGTACAGCAAAACGAAGTAACAATGGTTCAAATCTATAGCAAATATGCAAAACTGATTAAATGGAGCATTGTATGGTTACTTATACTAGTATACTGTATTATTCTTCACAAGTGAAAAATATTGATTTAATTGAATTAGTACACTAATTTATAATGCCACTTCCCAAAATGCTCGTACACATTCAAGAGAATAAGGGTCAGCACTTGAAGCTCTTGATAAATGTACTAGTAGCACAGCCTATCAATACCAGCAGCAGAAACTGAACAGGAAGGAAAATGCTTGGACAGTAATCTGACTGAGGTTTGCTCAGTGGCAGCATACAACATCCCCAGACTCTGTGGGTGACAACAACAATCAGTCCATCAAATCTCTCCACACACATCCATCTACAGCCTCCTGCAGGCAGGTTTGATACCATAGACTTCATTAATGGGAGAAGACAGGGCAGGACTGGCTACTGTATCCACACAGAGGAGTGAGGTGTGGCGATGCTGGTAGAGAAACCACAGTCTGATTACCGCTTAAACAGATTCAACTGCTCGGTGAACTGCTGTCTACCTGCGTCTTCTGCCATCAAAGTTAAAAAAAAATTTTTTTAAAAATCACCAAGAGTGATATACTAAGTTAACCCTTTCCAACTACATGAAGAAGAAAGAATCAGGAAAAAAAATACTAGTTATTGAACTGACATTCTCATTATCCACCCATGTTGCCAGGCTGATGCTGATGATGTGGGTGATGATGAAAGTGATGATGATCACTGGGAGGGTGAGGATTGTGAGTTTGATTCTGAATTGTTACGTGCTGATGATCGGTATGATTTTGGGGACTGTGTTGGTGGTGGTGTTTTGAATGATGAGGATCATGATGAAAATGGCTGTGGTGATGAGCCGCTTCTCTCTCCTCTGGATCTTCAGTGTCCAACTCGGTTGTTGTCGTCGTCGTCTCGTTCTTCATGGTGCCGTTCTCAGGAACCTACAGAAAGACGGCTTTCTTTACGTGTATTTTTGTAGTTTTAAGCTGAATGAATTGCATTTATAAAACCCCTTGGGGGCAGCAGAACAAGCTAAAAACACAACATCAACATATCATTATCTCATCAAGTTGCCATTTCAATTACCTTTTTACATATCCAGCAGTCATTATTAATTTAGACGTGTTTATGACAGTATTGTCTTCTGTTTTGGTCTCCACCAACTTATGAAGGAAATATCTGGCTCTTTAACTGCTGAATGCTCTGCTAGCTAAACTAGCCAGTTGTTAACTTTCTGTGTCTGCTGTTTGGTGTTGGTAGTGTGTAGTGGGTGTATCACAGCGGTTTTTGTTTGTTTGTTGTTTACTAAAAACAGCTGCCTGTTGCTGCTGAAAATAAGGTTGATGAGGGCAAGAAAACCAAAACAATGAGCTAAAAGAAACAAAAAAAACCCCCCTCAGTTATAGGGGGTCACATTTTTGATTCGTAAATTGAAAAATCGATTGGAATTAGCTTTTACATTTCAATTTAAATGCAGGATCTGACAGAATTTTTGCTCTCCACCTCAGCCTACTTGCACACATCTGAATTAAAAAGAAAAAAAACACAGCTAGCTTACTGGTAGTCTGCAGGATGAATTCTCAGAGATGTCAGAGATCATTTGTTGATTTGTTGGAGAAGAGGGTTCACTTGGGACTTACTTTGAGAAACCTAACCAACAAACTGATTTTCTACATTTGATGTTCATTGTTAATTTTTTTATGAACTCCTGTTTTGTTTTGTTTTGTTTTGTTTTTTCTTTTGGTGAATATTATTTGGGCTTGCCTAACCCTAACCTGCAAAAAGCCACCAGGATAAAGTTGTTGTTGTTGTGTAATAGCTCTCTCTTTTCAAAGAAGGTTTTGAAAAGTTGTCAGTGCATAAAACCAATGATCTGCTGATCTCTACAAATCCAGATGCAACGGTGATAATTTTCTACAGGTATGACTTACACATAGTCATACTGTTAATTGTATTATTGACTGGTGCAGCTTTAACCCAAAGAGTGCATTTCATTGTATTTATTGTAGTTTGGGTGAGTAATTCATACTCAACACTGAAAATCACATGTAAAGAATGTGTGTCACCATTTCCAACCCTTTGTGTATGTGTGCAAGCATTTGTGTGTGTGTGTTTTGTGATTACTCACAGAGCAGTTGCAGATGTTTTTATGATAAGTGGCTCTGACTGCGGCCTCTACGTAGGGATAATGCAGGTAACTGTAAGGCAGCACTATATGAAAGGTGAGGCGACCACACCTGGAGAACGAAGAAAGAGAGAATCAACATGTAGATGGAGGTCACTGAAATTTTCTTGGCCTTCTCCTCATTTTCACAATAGGATGCATGAACAAAATTATATAATAATGGATTCAAGGATACGATTGAAATACCATTCATTTTAAATACCATGCCAGGCCCTTTCAAAGCTCTCTCTTTTTGTATCCCCTTCTGTGTGTGACTCAGAACTAATGTGCCTACACACTGAGATAAATCATAGTTGTGCTTTTAAATAATCTTGTAGAGAGACCACTGTTTTATAAGCCAGAAACTGGAGGTTGGAAAAATGTATGAACACAGAGCAAAGTCAAATTTGTGACATGAGACCCAAAAAACTGCCAAGACAAGGGCGCCGGGACGAGTGCCACTGGTGTTTTGACATAAAAAACAATCTAAATCTTGAAGAGGGGCATACCTTACCTATCATAGACCAAAAAGTCATCTTTGTCACCATCCAGAGCTTCCCACACGTCTTCTTGAAAGGGACCCTGCTGGTACACAGGAACACCAGCAGGCGCTCTTCTCTTCAGCTCCCAGAACATGGCTCTGGACTGAGCATCTCGCTCATTTACTATCATGAAAGACACCTCTGTCAGGTTGCTGCGGGTCAGCTTGCTACGCAGGCCTCCAATCCTACAGATGGACAGAGAGAGAACAACTCTTCACGGTTAGCAATGCACATGGAGTTTTTAAAAGACATTAGCAGCCACGACACCAATTACATTTTGTATTTTTACAAAAATTAATTAGATCTATAGAGTTGCCCAAAAATGTTGTATTAGCTGTTGTGTTGTGATTGAATGGAAATTGAATTGAATAATTGAAATTATTCTTTATAGCTTTGACTTATGTGAAATATCAGAATGGTCTTTAAACATTTCATTTAGTCCTTGTGAGATCAAATTCCAGCATTTTTTTATTGTTTTTCCACGGACATCATTCTTGTCATATTCTTTATTGTTGTATTAACAATGAAGTTAGAGTGTGTAAGTAATTGATAACAGTAACTGACAGTGACTGAATGTGTTGCACATTAAATTGCAACAGTCTAGCTGAAGATTGCTGAGATGACTTGTTGACTTGCATAAGAATCTTTCAACTTTCCCCTGACCTCTAACCATTTTCACACTTTGTATATAAACGACATATGCCTAATAAACTACTGCATTTCTCCATAAAGTCAATTCTCTTACTTGGAGGCCTGCGTGAGACAGAACTGTCAGCTGGCCTTCAGTAGCGCAACCACAACCACATTTCCCAGCAGGTTTTGCATGGGTGCATGTCCCTTTATTGTCCAGTTGGGGGCAGGTTTGCAGATCCTGGAGCCGTCATTGTCCCCCTCCACTATCAGAGAGACATGTGCGGCCCACAGCAGACCTGGCAGGGCTGTGTACAGCCACAGCGACGAGAGAGAGTGCATTTTCCCTCCCTGGCGGGCTGGACTGAATCTACCTGATAAGAAAGATGTGCAATAATCCATGTTACTGTGACCAAAGGCACTTTGTATGTGCATTGTCATACATGTAGCCTAAAATTCAACTCAATTCTGAGACATGCATATAATAAAAATAAAAAAAAATCTAAAACATGGATTGAGGAAATAAAAGTTATAAAGTCACTGAAGTTGACGTCACAAAACTCATGCTAAAGCCTCTGCGTTACATATAATCACAGTCATGACAACATGAATGCAGTCTGTAGACTACAGTGCACCACATGCAGGCAGATTCAATCACTGGCAGGTTTCCCCCACCCTGAACAAAATGGCCAGTCAGTCTGATCCCCAAATAATTAAAAGAGTAAACCCTCATTGTCTTTCTCATCACATGTGGAGATAATCTGCAAAAGAGTTTATTATGGGCTCAGCTGCCAACAGACAGAAGAATGTTGGGGGCAAACGGGCAGACAGGCAGAGAGACAAAGAGAGGCTGGGACAGCAACGTTTACAGCCTCAGGGACATCCACAAAACTGCACAAAGACATGAATGAGACTTTATTGTTAGCCGATTTGAAAATACTTTAAATCTAGTCATTAAATTGCAAATGATATATCTCAATCAGTACTTCAGTCTCTGGTAAACAACCTCATAGCTCCAGATTCATCAACATGCATACATGCTCACATTAGTGTGTCCCATAGTGAGTGAACCAAAATGATATGAAGTGCCTAAAAGTGCATTAACACACCTTTAAAATTGATTATTTTAAAACGAAGAGTATGAAATAAAACCATCCCTCTGACACAAAAATGCATTATTTTGAAAACACAAAAAAACAAATACAATTGGTTAACAGATTTCATCATTTACTTTTCAAAATAAAAGACTTAATTCAAATAAAAGTAAATAAAATCTAAGATTGAAAAGAAGGCCTTACCGCTGTGCTCTCTGTCCTGTGACCCACATAGACAGTAAACCCCTGTTGTTTTTAAAGCCTGGGTGGTTGACTAAGCACTCCCCCAAATCAAACAGAGAGAGAGAGAGAGAGAGAGAGAGAGAAGGAGCTGCTATCTGTACACAAACTTAGTGTGCAGTCTCAAACGCATCAAATTGGACTGCACTGGAGTTTTAATTGTGTACAAGTTGCAAGGATTTTAAAATAAAAGTATTTAAATCACCAGCACAAATAAAGCCACAATGGTGAGCCATAATCGATACAACTAGTACATATAGTACAAATAGTTTTATGAGCAGCTCCTCCCATTCTTTTACAAATAAGTGTTCATATTTTGGGGCATTTTAGGCTCTTACTCTGGAGAGTCAACCATAGAGAGATGCCTCTCATTAGAAAATGAGCAAAAATGTCTGCAGTAAAAACAAAAGACACCATGCCTTTGTTGGCTGTGTAAAGACATTGTGTCAATATGTGTCACCCATACAGCTACTTGAGAGAAATGTCTTGATATGTATAATATTAACTATAGTTATAGTATCAAAAGTCATTTTCTGACAACAAATGTACTTAAGTAAAAGTAAAGTATACATATATTTACATGTACTGTATGTATACACCTTATAATGTAAATTTAGTATCATCCAGGTAAAGATAAAATAACTTAAAAAGTGTTACTTTGGCTTTGATGCGGCATGCAATCTGCAAGGTAACTAGTTACTAAAGTTATCAAATAAATGTAGGGGAGTAAATGGTACACAACTTGCCTGCAAAATGTAGTGGGGTGGAAGTATAAAGCAGCAGAACATTGAAATAATCAAGTACAGTACAAGTACCTCAAATTTGTCCATTTATATTTAGGGCATTTAGCAGACGCTTTTGTCCAAAGCGACTTATAATAAGTACATTTGTCAGAAGAAAGAAACAACAACATACCGCCGTCGATAAAGTAAGAATGAAAAAATAGAAACAATTTTCAAGCCCTCATCTGAGCATAGCAGCTGCTATTTATCAGGGATACCTTAAGTACATACAGTAAGTGCTATTATGTAAGTGCTAAGGGTAAGAACATACAAGTGCACAAAAGGTATCGAGACAAGATGACATATTTCAGTCTTGAAATACTCACAGACTGCCTGACCACTGGATCTACAATTACTTTCTGACTTACCAACAACAAGATAACATGCAGCTGCCTTCCCCTAGACACAATGTAACTGAACAGCAGATTACTGGTTGCTCTTTATTTGCAAGGACAGCTCCTCCCTGCAATCAAGCCTATTCACCACAGCTGAGTTGGCCGAAACTGGCTAATGACCAATCAGCATCAATAGATTCACAAGAATTTACACAAAGGGTATCTAGACAAGATTAAATGTTTCAACTAACCCTCCTCACAGAATGCCTAAACACTGGATCTACAATTACTCTCTGACCTACCAACAACAAGATAACATGCAGCTTCCTTCCCCTAGTCAAAATGTAACTTGTAGAGTGCTTGAGTAAATGTACTTAGTTACATTCCATCACTGACCCTCCTGAAGATGTATGCTGTATCTCTTTCAGTAAGTAGGCTATCAACTGTATTATTTGCAGGTTTACTGAGTGTTAATAAACAACGTAGAATCAATAGGCCAACAGCCGGACTTTTCATTTGAGTCACTGTTAATCCTGGTTCTTTACTTGGTTAATACCCAACATGAATTTCTTATACAAACTTGAATCTGAATCTGAAAAATGAATCAGTGTAACTTCTTTTCAGTGTAATAGATCACTTCTGGAATAAAGACTGTTGTAGAGCAGCAGTGTTTCCATCAAGGTGTACACACACATAACCTTTTCATGTTTTTAGCCATGCCAGCAGCTAGCTCTGGGGTGGGTCAGTCACTCTGTTGGTCAGCTGGTCCACCACTTTGGTCCAGACTGAAATATCAGTGCAACTACTGGGTGGATTGCCGTTATATTTGGTATAGATGTCCATGGCCCAATAATTGGTTTGAGAAATGTTTATGAAAAACCTGCAAAACTAATGACATTCCCATCCCATCCTACCTCAGCTGTACATTGTTTAGCATTAACTAATATCATCATGCTAACACACTAAATTTAGATGTTCAACATACTATACCTGCTTAACATCAGCATTGCCACAGTGTGTGTTTTAGCATGCTGACATTAGCATTTAGCTCAAAACAGCAAAGCTGTATACTTTAAACTTTTTGTATATGATATTGATCTCATTACTGAGTAATATTTACTTTACTATGTGTGACTCAGGCGTTTTGACTGTGCAGAGGTGAATGTCGGCCTACGACAAACAAAACCATGGTTCCACTTTTGTAAGAGGCCAACATCAATGGTACTCAACACAAGGAGGTCAGAGTGACAGACTTACTGTTTGCTTTAGGGTTGTATTGTCGGTCAAAGAAACAGATGCAAACTTCATGTACTGTAAAGCTTCAGTAATTAAATGACTTGGTCAGTCTTCACAAACCTGTAAGCAATATTTGTCACATGTATCAAATCCTTCTACCTAAATGTTGTCTTCATGTTGCAGTTCAGCTTAGGTAACAAGCCACCTGCAAAACAAATATCTAATCTCTCATGTGAGTGATTTGTTCAAAGTCCAACCTGAGCCAAAAAAAAGACATTTTTTGTTTGATGCCAACTAAAGATAACTTGATCAGAAGCTGCACACATCACCTGATAGGCCAGTTGCTACAGTGGTGTTTAGGGACACGTGTGGTTATTTTTGTTTTTGCTGGTGGAGTCGTTAGCTTTCATTTCCATTCTAATGTAACAGTAGAGATGGCAACAATGTAGTTTATTTGTTACAGTGAATTGCCTGATATGAACTGCAGATGTGTAGTACATCTTGACACACCTTTAGACACACACACACACACACACACACACTCACACACACACACACACACACAACAGATATAATTCTTTATGATCACTTTATTTTCTCACAGTGTTGATAGCAAATGTCATGTGACTTACTGTGAGTAGGCTGAGCTTTTCTTTCAAAGACAACACTATCTCTGTTAAATAGATCAACAGAACATATTTCAGACTGCCACAAAACAAAGATGTTTCACTTCAAACAGTCAAACAAAATATGTTCAGTGGTTGGAAAATCATATGTTCTATTATTATTATTATTATTTTTAATATTATTACAAGAGTCCAATTATTCTGATGAATATTAAATGTGTTCATAAGAAGCTCATTAGAGGTTAAATGTGCTAAAGGCAATCTGACATACTCAGAACATCATTTCTTAACTAGAGAAGGCAAGTCCTGAAGAACTTGCGGTTGTGAATGCACCCTGTTGAGAAGCAAACGCCAAATGCGCAATGGTGACGTTGAAAACTTTGAATAATGTCCAGAATATATGAAATATGTTGAATATTTGAAGGTTTTTGAAGAGCTGACGCCAAATGCGCAATGGTGACGTTGAAAACTTTGAATAATGTCCAGAATATATGAAATATGTTGAATATTTTAAGGTTTTTGAAGAGCTGACGCCAAATGCGGACTGCTGGCTTTGAAAACTTTGAATAATGTCCAGAATATCTAAAAACTGTGAAATAATTTAGGGTTTGTTGAAAAGCTAAGGCCAAACTGAATTGGTGGCTTGAATTTATTTGAAGTCTCTTCTGAAGACAATGAAGCTTCCTAATAGTTGGGTGAGAATGAAGGATTAAAAATAGAATATAAGCTGTGAGCCAAACAGGAGTATGAAGAGATGTTACAGTGAGAATGGATCAAATACTCTGAATGGGACTGAAACGTTAAATAAATGTCAATGTGTCAGTGATTGGGAACATTTCAATATTTAGATGGAGATTCTGGCTTGAATTAATGAAAAGATAATAGTTAAATATAGTTGAAATGTTGGGAAATATACTCTGTAATACACTGGGTGTAGTAAACTGACTCATTGATAAATCTGTCTCTCTATCTCGGTTGCCACAGTGACGGTAACCAGGGTGGTCGCGGCAACGGACTGTGGGAGTTGATTTAATAGTGATTTCTGCTGAGGTTTACCTCACATTAACATGCTTCTCCCTCCAAAACAGTAACTGCTATCACTCAAATAATGATATGGTCAAAACTATGAGAGTCTTGTCAACATTTTGTGAAATTTTTGTGTGTGTGTGGTCAAAAATGTGTCTTCTGGAGCAGTTCAGAAAAGTGGATGTGTTTGCCTGCCTCCAGATTTTTTTCCTATCAATTACATGGGACTTGATGCGGCAGTTGGTCGGTGTTGCTTTCAGTTAAACGCCCACTGAGCCAAGAGTTTTTGTCCGATTGGCTCCAGAGAACCACTCTAGCGACCGGCACGAATTTTCCTACAAGCTGATGTGGTTATTTTTCTGCTGGAGTGAAAATTGTGGATGCAAGCGCGAGTTGAAGACGAGATTTTCTGAATTTTTTTGAGGTGCTTCCCACTCTGTCAGTTGGCTCCTCCACTCTGGCTCTCAACATTCCACCCCATACACACCAATGCAAAAATCTGAAAGTGCCTGAAAAGTTACCGATGTTTGAACTGCGACTGTGCAAAAAGTATGAATGCTGTGAGAAAGATGAATACAGGCTTGAATGTAGACACATAGTTGAATATTTCAAAGTTTGAATGGAGTTTCTATCTGGAAGTGTGAATGATTAGCTGAGCTTTGAAAATGCTTGAAAAAGTGTGATCCACCCAATACACACCAATGCAAAAATCTGAAACGTTACCGATGTTTGAACTGCGACTGTGCAAAAAGTATGAATGCTGTGAGAAAGATGAATACAGGCTTGAATGTAGACAAATAGTGGAATATTTCAGAGTTTGAATGGAGTTTCTATCTTGAAGTGTGAATGACTAGATGAGTTTTGAAAATGCTTGAAAAAGTGTGAAATGTGGGATTTTTTGAACATTCCGTAATCTGCTTGAATGGGAAAAAATGGCCGGAAAACGCTGAATATCTCGGAAACTATGAATGATATGAATGAGAAAAATAGACGCGGTCGATTCCCAATTGAGATGAATATTTTGGTTTTTGAATGGAGTGAATACGTTGAAAAATGTTGAAGGAGTTAAGGGCCAAACTTTCTGACCCGGAAGATATAATAATAAAAAAAATAAAAATAAAGAATTCCGTGCGTAGAAGAACATATGTTGTGAATGCCTCCTGCATTCACAACCAACAAGTGATTGATGGAAAATCATCTGACCAAACCCTGATCAGATCTTTGAAAGTTTGAGCAGGACATTTCTGTTGAACTGAACACCTTCATGAATATCCAACTCATATAGCGTTCAATAGATTTTCATACCTGACATACAATTAGTGTTTCCTAAATTACTTTTAAGAGGCTGATAAGGAGAGTTAAACTCTCTATGTTTCCATTTAGTAGTCTAAAAACAACTACCTTGTTATATAATTTGTTGAGTTGTGTACTAACATTATGTTTCTAGCAATGTTAAAACCCAGAGAAATCCACAAATTTACTCAAGGTAACAGTGGTTTAATTTGGTCACCTGTTGCTCTGACTTCTGGGAGAGAGTCAGAGGGTGAGCGAGGAAGTCAGTGAACACGACTAAACGTAGGTTGAATAATAAGTCGCAAAAATGTGTCGATTTTAGAAACAGGGGGTTGATTTTAGGCACTCTGTTTTAGTGCTGTCACATGAATTAAACCAATTAGAGTGCCATCTCCCATTCCCTTTAAAAGCCAGGTGATCCTGCATCTGGCAGACTGCTATTTAAACTGCAGCACTTGTCTTCACTCAGGGACATGTATAGGGCCCTGGGCCAATTGACCCTCTGCCTCTGCCATCTTCCAATACTCTGTCCCATCAGCAACTCTGTTTTGCATATTAGCAAATGTACCGATGACAAGGAGGAGCATCAGGCAGGCCGGGTCATACAAATTACTACACATTCTCATACCTAAATGACTGAATAGGTCAATTGTTAGCATATCCCAAAACAACATACGTTACGTTCGCAAAACAACACAACTGTTGCAGCGTAAAAACACACATACAGGTCCGTCATATGGCCCAGTTTGGTTAGGTTTAGGTTTCGGCACTAAAAATACTTGGTTAGGTGGGTTAGGGTTAGAAAACATTGTGGTTTGTCACTTCTGTGACGTCATAACCATATGTTACCTAAGTTACTCACGTTATGCTATGTCTGTGACGTAACATCCCCTACGTATGATTAAGGGACCTCACCGTTGACTTCTGGTTTCACACTGGACACGAACAGAGGTCTCCAGAATGAAAGTCCTGTGTTTGTTTAACCGGATCATCTGTCCATCCCCAACCTCCCTATACGGACTTTTTGCTCTTTAAACTACTTCTTTTCACTTCATCCTTTGCAGCTGTGATGATGACTACAACCGCTAGAGGTTGGCGCCTAACAACAAACGTAAATAAGGGGCATAACAGGTTGCTTTCATTTTCAACATACAGTGTATGGTCGTCTTTCTGGTGAGGACAGACTCAAAAATGGTAATTCTGATTGATAGTGGATGGGATGCAGGTGGCTACTGAGTATTTTTGTCTGTTCATTTTGGAGAGAAAATGAGAAAACCAACAACAGGTTGTGAACTGATGCCCTGAATGTGTTTTTGCTGCAGTTTAGTCAGAAGCAGATTGAAGAGGACTGTGTGGTTGTTGTAGTTCTTATGCAAAGATGAAGATATTTGTGGAGATGGTGATTCTCGTGCACGGTGAGGAAACATTATTTCCACTGATCTGATCACCCCTTCCGTCCAGTGTAATGTCTTTATTCTGTATTTATTTCATCTGGCCTTCATTACCCTTTTTAATGTTACGCCCCTGGTCTAGGGGAACCCAAGACATAACATGATGTGTGTCTACCCATTCTTTTAACTCCCAAGAAAGCCTCCCAAACAAAGACAGAAGTCAGACTAGACACTGGTCTGGGTTGGAAGTGGAAGATTGGTGGAGAGAGGGAGATTGCAGTCAGCCGGCAGTTCAAAAAGGGCTCCCTTCCTCCCTCTGACCAATCCTGTGTCAATCAAGCTGAGCAAGCCAATCAGCAGGTCCAACCTGCTCTCAATCAGAAACTCTCTCTCTCTCAAACACACACACACACACACACACACACACACACACACACACTCAGAGAGAGACTGCTCACACACAACACGGAGGAGGAGAAACAGATCAGCAGCAAATACAAACACAATAATGACTCAGGGTCATAACATTACTGGATTACTGGAACATGCTATTGAGTTCATATTTGGTAACTGGTAAAAATGTCATGAACAATAACACATTACTTAGTCACAAACTAGTTTCCAGTGGCTTCTGTCAGAGGTGAGACAGACTGCAGGTGAGCTCAAGTCACCTGGTTGTTTCAAGTCTTAAACAAACTGTCTGAGTTTCCTCTGTTGGAACACTTTACATTATAAGAGAGGGATGGGACAGTGAGATCTTGAATTTTGAACAAAGCTCAATGCTGTAGATAAGGTCTAAGGTCAGTACCTTAGATACCAGTCAGAGCTCAGTACTTTAAATACAGGTAAAAGGTCAGCACTGTAGATACAGGTCAGAGGTCAAAGAGAACTACTATGATACAGATAAGAGGTTATAATTTTAGGTTCAGGTCTGAGGTCTTATTCTTTATGTTTCTGCTTCCAGGACCATGTTCAGACTTGTTCTTCTTCACCTGCTTTTTTACACACTGCTGATGCTTTGTCAGCTCTATGAAATGTCAGGTATGTGACTACTATGACACCTCCCATCATGCCAGTAGTTATCATCTTTACTCTGGGTACTGAAGAAAACTTCCAGGTTTTGTTACAGTAGTAAGAAAACGTCATTCAAACTCATGAGTGAAAACCATCTCTCCAAATAAACTTAACAAAGTCATATGGGTCACTGCATTTAGCTGCACACAGACATGTTCTTCTTCTGTGGTCCTAAACAGCAGCCTAACCTGAAGACAGTAAATGCTGCAGCCCTGACAGTCGTGTCCAGCAGCTTTATTAAATGTTCCTCCTTGACTTGTGCTCTGTCATCTGGGGGAATGCCTTTGGAAAACTTGAGATTGTTGAGAACAGAGCAGACATTTTCAAATATCTGTATTTTTAAACACTGTGCTAGGTATAAATTAAAAACTATTAAAAAAAAGTTAGAGAGTTTGTGTTGAGAAAGATCAGCTTTATAGAAATGACATGAGTGGATTTAGTGATGTTGCTAAAGAAACAATCATTTCTTTGATGAATGTTTCTGTATCAAACAGTTTTTGATTGATGAAAAATGTGTTTGAGATGATGCCTGGAACTCAAGTGCAAAACACACTGTTGATGAACCGCATGCATCAAAATTACCCTTTTTTTTCTTTGCTAAGTTGGTTGGTCGTCTCTGGTTGGTTGGTTGAACGACCTGCTAAAAGCTGGAGACCTCAGTCTGACCCTGAAAGAACCCAAAGTCACAGACACAGGAAGAAACATTTGCATTGGCTACAACAAGGACTTTGAGAGAATAGAAACTGAAAAGCAAAAAGTCAAAGGTCAGTATGAAGAAACATTTCAGAGGTCATTGTGTGTTGTCTCTGGTTGTTTGCGTGTGCCTGGTTGGTTGTTTGTCTCTGGTTGATTGGTTGTGTCTGGTTGGTTGTTTGTGTCTGGCTTCTTAGTTGTCTCTGGTTGGTTAGTTGATTGGTGCGTTGATTAGTTGGTTGTTAGTTATTGGTTTTCTCTGGATGGTTGGTAGTATCTGGTTGTTTGTTTGTTGCTGATTGGTTGGATGTCTGTGGTGGGTTGGTTTTCCCTGGTCGGTAGCCTCTCGTTGTTTGTTTGTCTCTAGTTGGATGGGTGATTATCTCTGTCTAACTGTCTTCTGTCTCCTCTGCAGAGAGAATCAAGATGGAAACAGCCGACAACAGGAACAGAAGCAGCTGCACTGATCCTACTCCTCTGATGCCTAACTTATCTGTTCGGATGGTTTGTTTGTCAATATTTTGATCTTATTTGACTAATCTGACTTTGGATCAGTATTGATCACAGTCAGCACCCTCCACTAACACTAGTGTCAAATACAAACTGTGAACCTGTTCTTACACCGGACAGCAAAGACAAATATCTCCAGAAAACAAATTACTGTCAATGATGAATTATTGTGATAAGACTGGTGTGTGACAACATCCTGTCATCCAGCTCACTGCTGGCATTTGTTCTCACAACAAACTGACAGATGTGTAGTGATGGTGTAACCCTCCCCTTCATATATTCTGACCTCCTTATAGGCACCAGGTTCTGTTTGGGTGTTTTCCATTCTGTTCTTTCTGCTTCCTCCCATCCTTGTTCCCTCATCCTCCATCCAGTGACCCAGAGATCCACCAAGGCCGTCATTAATCATCCAGGATGTTCCACTGGAAGAGGGAGGAACCACACCTGGATCCTATTAGACACTTCTTTGGTCACAGTCGTGTTACTGATTGATCAACTGTTAATGTTGAAATTTTAATATTAAAGTTACTACACAAGTTTTTCATGTTTGTTCTTTAAATGACAATGATTCATTGTGTGTGCTTTCTCTTCAGCCAAAAGGCTTCTATCTTCTTCTTGTTTTGTTCTCAATTAATCTTGGGATCCAAATATTTGTTTTATTATTAATTCTATATTATCACTCTGAGTCTAAACATTCAGCTGTCACACAACATTTCTCTTCTTTTTGCACATATGGGGCCTGTATCACAAAGGCAATTAGGTCTGGATGTCTTTGTGTGCTCTGGTCTCACTGAGTCTACAGCAGATATACTAATATAATTAGCATCAAACAATAATAAAGTGGGAGAGTCAGAAGAAGTTTTGCTCATGACCTCAATATTTCTACGATCATCAGAGCCCTCTGTTGAATAAATTCATGACAAACTGTACCAGGAGGCAGCTTTCATATTAAGTAACCTAATATACCATGTTGAGCTGCATGCAATTTAAAATTTGTTATTGAATTTTAGATCAGCCATGTGTCATACCCTGCTCCCTCAGTTCAGCAGCCAGTATACCCAGCCCCTCAAATGTTAACCTCATGGTAGAGGAACAGTCAGTTCCCACTTCTGTTCCCAGACTGGAAACAGTCAGTTCCCAGTCTGGGAACTATGAGCATTGAGCCAAAATTTGATGGCATCTAATATTCTATCCATGACACTGGCATCCGTAGCGCCACGCTGCAAGCAAGTCACTAAACCTGAGAAATCACACTGGTACTATTCATTGCAGGGGTTGTTTAGTTAGATTAAGTAATGCAGCCATGACTTGTGAGCACTCTAAGACCTTAAAATATTTTCTTTCTTTTTTAAAATAATAATTAAGGTTTAAAAAATGCAATAGCTGTGGGCTAGTCTGTGATACTGAAGGCTGCTGAGAGCCTACAGTATTGCTCTCTCTCCTCTGAAATATCCAGTTTTTTCCCCGATAATTTAAGTTTCAGTTTAAAAAAACGCACAATTCCTGAAAACCAGGCAAAGTGGAGCAGGGTAGTTTTTTAATTTATCCATAAGGGATGAACCAAATGATCTTAATAACACCATGGCCTTTCCTCTGGCGCCACCCTCAGGACAAACTTTATATCTTATGTCAAGTCATATTCAAAAATTCTTTTTTTTTTTATCTATCCAACATTTTTTCTTTTAATTTGCTGCATGTGTGTGATGATTTTTTGCTTGTCTTACAAACCCAAAGTTGTAATGCTTCAGTACTTAGAATAGCACATGTATAATATCCCACTGTGATCAGTCGCCTATGTAAGACAGCTCTGATTTACATATCAGACACAGTATTGTATGAACCTTACAATTAAAATCATGTGATTTGTAGATTAGATTTCTAAAGATCCTGTAACCCTTTGTTGATTACAGTTTGACATTAATAAAAAACAATGTGTGTGTTTTGACACACATATGTTGTTGACAATAAAGCTTAGGCTGCTCCATTCTGAAGTGCTTCCAACCTGCCTGGTGTGATATTCTTATTAAATGTCTGGAACAGGGACTGATGTCAAAGCTGTCAAATCAAAACAGTCAAGTGTAGAAAGTCAGATGCTGAAATATTTGTAGTTTCCAACAATGCCGTTTATTTGTTACTGTGATCTGCCTGATATGCAGGGCAGATATACATGTACTTTGCCTTCAGATGCAGCAAAACGTCTTCCTATCTCTCACATTTACACACAATGAAGAACACAGGTAATTCTTCACAATTACTTTATTTTCTCACAGAGCTATGTGTTGGATATTGAGTGTCATGTGACTTACTGTGACTAGCCTGAGCTTTTTTTGATACCCTTTGTTGTGACTACAAATCTGACCACCTCAAGACAGAGACATATCCAGCTAAATTAACAATCCATCTCGTGCAGATTTACATGACCAGCAGTTATTTAACAGTTGAGGGTTTACTTTTATATGCTTACTGATGACATACAGCTCTAAGGGTGTGCTCCCAAATAAATTCTATAATTTGTAACTGACAGAAGATTTTGTAATGTTCTGAAAAACACAGCAAAGGTTTCAGTTTTTGCAAATGTGATCACGATAGAGTACTGTACATCATTTCAACAGTTAACAGTTTGAGACCAAACCCTCCTGATTTCACCACGACTCCTTTGTCCCAGTTGTGTGCTAATGCTTTACACACCAACAAATGATAAATATTTTTGTGTTGTAACAAAAAATAAAGCTTCAATTATTTAGAGGAAATGGTTTATAGTGTGATAATTACATGCTACTGTAGTCCTCATTATATCAGAACACTCAAGCTACCTCACCCAGGATGAGTTTATCTGCTCTCAGTACATTTGAGTGTCCTGAATACGACCAGGGTTTTATTGTGCATGTAAACACCCTCAGTGGAACAATTGTTAAACCAGCTGTAGACACAAGCAGTGGATTCAACAGGCTCTGTGCAAATTAACTCTAAGCTTTTCACACAGCTCCACACTCTCAATTGTAGTCTACTTTGTCACAGACTGCACCCTACATCTCCTCACATGCGACAGCACATACTGTAGCTCGGCATCCTCAGAGTAAGAAACATCATAAGCACAAACCTGGGCTAACTGCAAGCCTCAGCATCACACCTCAGTTGAGCAAAGCCATGTCTTATTGGTGCAGATCACAAGCACAACCAGGTGACAATCAAATGAATCAACTTAGCATACATTTATATTGAGGCTTTCAGGCTTTCATAAATGAGACAAGAAGCATAACGTGGCCATCTTCTGCTGCTTGAAGTCACATCTGCAGATATGCAACACAGCAACTTCTGCACATTCTTTGCTAGGTTCGAGGGATGCAAACTGCCACGATCAAGACAAAACACCAATCAGTTCCTCCTCATCATTGTCCACAACACCTTCTGACGGACTGTCGCAGGGGGCCATGATCCCCAGGCCCAGCTCTGCCAGCATCTCACAGCTCATGTCAGTTGTCACCATAATCTTAGTCTCCAGGCGGTTACACAGAGTCCGGTAGGAGGGCAGAGGATATCCCATCTCTCTCAAGTACTCGTAGCCTTTCGTGCCAACTGCACCGCGGATCTTTTGTGCCTTCAGGATGGTCTCTGGTGACCAGACGGCCCGGCGGGAGCGTTTGGTGAGGGACAGTGCTCGAATCTGGTCTTCGTACAGAAAGTTGTGGAGACCCTTCTCGATACGGTCGAGCCGATACAGACGCTTCTTCATCTCCTCTGCCTGACAGAGACAGAAGAAGGAGAAAGTTTATTACGGCTAGTGTAATAATATAACAATAACAATATCAACTCCTTTATTATAGTAATGGTATATTGGTGCCAAAATGCAGCACAATGTCCCTTCAAAGTGAAAATAAGAAAAACAAAGAAACAAAGTCAATTGCTGAAAGAGACACCAGCAGCCTTCTTACCTCCTTCTGTAGCCTTGCTGTGTGCTGCATCTCCTGCTCCAGCTGTTTTTTGAGGACTTGACACTGTGTGCAGGGCTGCTGGTCCTCAGCAGTCCTGTCTGCATCCTCCTCCTCCATGCCAGGCAAAGGGTTGCGTCTGGCATAACCATGATCCCCGAAAGTCAGCTCCTTCTCCACTACAGACACAAAGCAATGTTAAACTAGAATTGTATTTCCTGGTAGGAATCTGGTGTGCTTTACGTGTACCTGAACTCACAGGCATTACATGGTTTGGCATTGTAAATATTTTAAATTACGTATGCCTTACCTGACCTGTAAATACAGTATGTTTCTTTTTTATAACGCTGACATTATAGTCTTAAAAGTGTTACGAGCAATCTGCAAAACCTAGTAAACAATTTCACTTTAGGTGGGGACATAGAGCAAGCTACTGGAAATGCAATGTCTAATTGCTTTTATCTAAAAATGACACAATTCAAAATATAGATGTTTTAATAATGTTTTGACCCCTATAGGACAGAAAAACGCAATAAATAGAGCTACACGACCACAGCAACTTATTAAGATGTTATTGCGAACATATTACAGAACAGTTGCCTACTTAACTGACATAACCAATGATTACCTGCTTCGCATGACTGATACCAATACTGTTTGTATCTTAAAAATAAGTTCCTAACTTGTAGTTGATGCACACCTGAAGGTAAGAAAGGCCTAGATGTAGTGAGCAAAGATAGATGATTTAATATTCCATGGCTCTAATAACATGTTTGTGTTAAAACTCAGAGACTTTCTCCCTCCTCTCTGAACTCTTGTGTTGGATATTGGCAGATCACAAACCAACTTTAAAAGGTGCATACCACCAACTACTATATCTGAGTTTGAAGATGCTGAGCTTGATAAGTCAATGAAAGCAATAACAGTTTACTGTTAAAGAGGTAACCAGAAAATATTCACATTTAAGAGGCTGCAATCAGAGAATTTTGACTTTTTTTCTTGAAGAAATACTCAAACTGATAGATTATCTTAATAGTTGCCGATCAGTTTAATTGTTGACAACAATTCATGTAATCGAGTTTGGCCTATCGAAAATGATCAGTGCCACATAGTCTACTACAACAGTGCCTGGAAAGAACTACCTCTGGAGCAGGGACTTTCAGGTCACAGGTACTATATATGGTATAATACATGTAACACTCAGCTGCATCTAATATCAACATACAAGACAAACTAGAGACCACTTTGCGATAGGATAATACCAGCCGCAACACCTGTCACATGTTGATGTTTTGACCCATGAGTACTCAGTAGTCCTTACTACATGATTACATGAGAAATCCTACTCAGTACTCAGCAGTTGGATCACACGCATCCTCGTGATCAGCATTCACTTTGACTACACATCTGTAAAGTTTTGTGACTGCATCTTCTACGGTTGTGACACTATTTGGTTGACAATATCAGTCGACAGACAGACAGACAGCCATATAAACACCTTGTTCCCACTGCAATAGGTGTCTCTGGGACTACATTTTGCCATGACAACACATAAACACACACCCAGACTCACAAGGTGAAAACAATACCAGCTCCGCTGTCGCCACTGATAAATATTCAAGAAGCAATTCTGTTGCATATTTAGTTACCTGGTTCAGCTTTCATGGGCAGCAAGATGAATGGAGTGGTGACTGCAGGGTAAGGGGGGTCCCCGATACTGAACAGAGTGGGGATGGCATTGGGCTTCAGCTTCTTTCCTCCAGCTGAAGACCTCGCTATCTCCTCAAACTGGCTCTCTTCAAAATGGTCCTTTGGCAAAAAGGGACAGGGATAAGACATACATTTTATCCAAACAATTATACAGTTACAAGCAAACACAAGAGAGAACAGCATGCATACAATGAGTGCAAATTTCAACGACAAGCAACTGAAGGATAATGTACCTATAAGCAATAAATACGACTGATCACTTTATGTTTGCATGCATTGCCTTTTCCAGTTTAACTTTCGGTTTTCTGTCGGACTGATGCATCCTCTCTGTGTGAGTGCTCTAAAAACTAGAGTCGGATTCACAACAGTAATGACAGTCCCTGTGTAAAACTAACTTACCTGACACAGTCTGGAGTGAGGAGTTGGTTCGAAGTCACGTCGAGAGTTCACCACCCACTTCTTCTTTCGGGAAGGGTCTTTGGGGAACCTAAACAGCTGTTTACCTGTGCTGGTTGAATTGGAGCAGTTCGGAGCGGAGCAGCCACCCATTGCTGTAGTTAAAATAAATTGCAAAGCTAGCTAAATTTAACTTCAGCAAACGTCAGGATAGCTTGGCTGGCAGTGAAGCTCAGCTCAGGAGGATTTTAAATCATTATTTATAACTACTTACGCGGTGTAATAGCAAGAAAAAAATACATTAGCATTAAAATCTAACTCGTTGAAACCAGAGTGTTGTCCTGCAGACTTTTCAATCCTATTTCATAGATACAATTTAAAATACTTTATCAAAGACAAAATGTTTCTGACTTTGTTTGAGCCAAAATGGCGCACTTCACCTCGACAGTTAAGTATAGTGACGTATTGTTTATATGTGTCTATCGGAAATGCCTGTTTGAATATTTTACTAAAAAGCAGAAAGTCAAACAGAGAAGTCAAATTAAAATAAAATGTACACATTTTCCGATTAATATATCATACTCCTTAACTGTGAGTATGTTGTGCATGCATTAAGCGGCGAACGTATTTTATTTGTGCGCAGGTAATTGCCCGACTAGTATGTCTGTTTTGTCACAGGACCCCGAGAAGCACGTTGAAATGTTTACGGTGGAGGCGCTGTGAGCCGTGGACCCGAACAACTGCAAATAAATAAATTACCAACTGTCAAAGTAATTACCGACTGTATTAAAAGTATATAACAATAAGCAACGAGCAAGGGCTCCGCATAGAGCAGCTGACAATGAAACCCATTGCCAGATAGTTAGCTAAGCTAGCGAGTTTTCCGGTTAGCGCTAGCCGTCTGCAACTGTACAAAACGTGTCAGGCGCGAACAAGAGCTGTTTGTTCCCACACATTAACATTGAGAGAAACATGGCATCCTCTCTGGTAGTCCCAGTTATTGATGTTCAGAATGATAATTTCAAAGAGCTTTGGCCTGCAATGGTACTGGCCATTAAAACGTCCTCATTCGTAGCACTGGACACGGTAAGTGCAGATGTGTGTGTGTGTGTGTCTGCACCAGAGTTAAATTGACTCTGGCCCCCTTTATCAACTGTCATTAATGAGTGGTAATAACTTTGTTGTTTCTGTTGTTGTGGCATGTATTTATCATCTTTTTAAGACGAATACTATTTGCCCTTCCTTCTCTCCCAAGCACATTCCCCAATCCTTACTCCATACACTGACCTGTCTAGTTTTAGCCCTCCATTTTACAAATCCCAAATTATGCAAACATAAGCCTCTATATCACTCTTTTGTTTTGTTAGATGATTTCACCAGTTTAAATGAGCATTAAGATGTCAATGTGTTGTTCTAGGAGCTGAGTGGTCTTGGGAACAGGAAATCGTTGCTGGCTGAGTAAGTAAAAACACATATTAACCTGAAACAGTATCCGCATCAGCAGGTTGACATGCACGATGCCAAGGCTGTAAAATGTGCCCATGAGTTATGGCTTCTCTTACTGCTTATTGATGTTTGTGTTTCTGAAGTTAGTCCTGACCTCTGCTATCATGTTTCAGATCTATAGAGGACAGATACAAAGCAATCTGCCATGCAGCTCGCTCCCGCTCCATCCTCTCCCTGGGTTTTGCCTGTTACAAGAAACTGGACAACAAGGTACGACAAGATGATGCCTTCTCCAATTGCATCAAACTCTGGACAAACTTGCCATATACTGCATATGAAATATCATATAATTCGATGACATACTGTGGCAGAAGAATGCCAATTAGGTAGTTCTCACACAGACCTGAATGATTTACGATTTCCCACATCAGCATCAGTTTAATGTATTTATAAAGATAATTTTCCACTTAAACGTCTTTGATAGCACATGTGTTTAATCATGAAGTTTATTCTCTGCCTTCTCCTCCTTTCACAGGCTGCAGACACATACCTGGTCCAGGTGTATAACCTCACCCTGCTATGTTCAGAGGAGTACATCATAGAGCCACAGTCAGTCCAGTTCCTGGTACAGCATGGATTTGACTTTAACAAGCAGTACGCCCATGGAATCCCTTACTGCAAGGGCAACAATAAGGTGGTGATACTTACATGCTGCTCTGTGTTCTGAGCCTTGTCCAGAACCTACCGTGCTCTCTATTGTACCTCTCTTTACTCCTCTGTTACATCCATCTGTCCTTTCATGCAACTTTGACATCTTTGTTCTTCTCCCTCCTCCTTCTTTGTCAGGGAGGATCAGACGACAGAGGAGTCAACATCCGAGCCTTATTCACTGAACTGCTGCGTGCGAAGAAACCCCTGGTGCTCCACAACGGTCTCATAGACATGGCCTTCCTTTACCAGGTACCACAAAAAGATTAAGTCTGCTGTTCAGTTTATTTCTTTCTCTGTTTGCAATGTGATTAACTCAGAAGAGTTTGTGTTTCCATTACTTACTAGTTAAGTTTAGAGCTACAACTGTTCAATCATCAATTTTTTCAAGTATTTTTAAGGAATAATGCCAAAAGTTCTTGTTTTTTTGTTTTTCAGCTTTTCCAATTTGAGGATTTGCTGCTTAAGTTTATTTTTTATAGAATTGTGAACTAAATATATTTGGGTTCTGGACAGAAAAAAAACCAAAACAAACACTTGATGGCATAACCAAGGTCTAGGTTGAAAATGGGAGGGGCAATTTTCTTTTTTTTCTTAATTAATGAATCAGTTTTAATCACCCTGGTTGTTATCTAGTTATTTAGCAAGTTCACTAAACAATAAAGATTCAAGCTTTCTAATGGTCTGTGTCAAGTTTTTTAAAAACACAGCGTACTCCATGTCAAAACTCCTCTTTATATAATTCATGATTTGTATGAGCTTTTGAACAGCGTTCCTTTCTCACAGCATGCTGCCACCTAAATGACGTTTTTTTTCAATGAGATTGATTTTGTCTTTTTCCACCAGAGTTTTTATGCTCATCTGCCTGAGCGCTTGGCTACCTTCACAGCCGACCTGTCCGAGATGTTTCCTGCTGGCATCTACGACACCAAATACGTCACTGAATTTGAACTGCGGCTCAGTGCCTCGTATCTGGAGTACGCCTTCAAGAAATGGTAAGTATCGGTTCATATTCCAGTATAGACACACACAGCAGAAACACACTATTGTCTTCCTGCAGTCATTAATGGCATAACTGTTGACATTGGCCAGACCAACAGTTCTTGCAAATGATTCATTATAACATTTAAATTTAGTGTAAATACTGATTTCATTGTTGAAAAAGTGTGTGTGTGTGTGTGTGTGTGTGGGAAAGGAATCGGAGGATATTGACATTTCATTTAAACTAGCGTTTCCATGTGGTATTACTGTTTACTGTTATGCAACATGGCTACTGCTAGCATCCTAACTACTGTCCAAGTCTGAACTTGACCAAAATGTTGTGTATAGATTGATAAATGCACTTTTTGCATATTGTAGCTTATTGTGCCTTTTTGAAATAACAGTTTCAAAATAACTTTTGAACAGAAAAGCTACAAATTTGCCACTTTCCTTGAACCTTGAACCTTTTTTTTTTTGGGATTGTTTTTATGTCTGTGATTAAGCTATTTGTCCATTTCAATCATAATGCTCAGATGTCACAATGTAAGAAAATGATGGATGTGGAAGAGCAGAGCAGAATGATGTTTCCTCTGTGTCATTGTTGTGTCAATGTTGTAAGTGTTTGTTTTAAATAGTCATCAGGTCTTTCTGATCCCTCATATTATGTCTTCATCCTTCCAGTAAGCTGGATAACAGTCGCAGTGTGACCTCTGAGAGTAGTGGGCCTCATGTTCATGTAGAGTTCTGTCAGTATACCGGTCACATGTCCAGCTATGTGGACTACAGAGTGTGTCCAGATGTGGCCATTCCACAGGGACAGACCGACATCTGCCAGCGCTTCTCTGTGAGTTTCAACTTTTTTCCTTTTTTTTAATTCCCTTTTCACTCAGCAGAATCTTTCAGTTAGTATTAAAATTTAATTGAACTTGTACTTTAATTGAGGTTTTAGTGCCTAAACTGAAGGTACAGCTCTTTTTACTTGTTGTGTTTTTCACTGCTTTTGTTAGAACAGACAAAGCAAATAGATGCAATGTGTTTGTGAGTCTTATCTTTATTAACTACTCTATCTTTCTGTATGTGTTTGTCTGACAGGCGTTTGGCTGGTGTCTGAATGGCACCCAGTGTTCATTATCCCATGACACTGACTTAATCATCCTCCAGGACGAGAAAGGCATGGGGGATAAGAGAAAAAGGAGGAAGAGACAGAGAGAGAAGAAGAGAGGCAAGGCAGCAGAGGGCTCTTCCATCTTTGACGGTGCCCCTGAAAACAAAATACCCCATATGGAGGTTGATATGGAAGAAACACCAGATGAGCAGAAAAAGGCTGAGCCATGCCTGGAAACTGTGCCTCACATGGACAGTGAAGGGAACACCCAACAGATTGAAGGAGAGAACATAAAAAAAGTCAGCGAGGGAAATGGACTGTGTGAGGACATTGCAGACTTAAAAAAATCTGAAACAACCGCCACAGCTGATGACGACGCAAACTCAAAAACCAACACAGACAATGCAGATAGCAGAACAGAAGACGGAGGGAGAGAAAAGTTTGACCACCCATCTAAGACTGACGACCAGAAGAAGAAGGCTGACACAGGAACACACAGGGCAGGGTTCGATGCCTTCATGACAGGATACATCTTTGCCTACTCATGTACCGTCATCAAAAAGGACGGAGTCGGTGGTGTAGAGGAGAAGGAGCACCAGAAGGAGGAGGAGCAGTCCTGGCTTCCTACCTGTCTCAATAAGGTCTACCTCAGTGGCAAGGCAGCTCCTCTCAACGTGGTTAAAAGCACCTTCTCTAAATCATCCAAAGCCCACGTGCAGAAGATGGAGATGGTGTGGGGAGGAAGAATGTAGTGTGCATACGCAAACATTCATGGTCCCCGCAGGATGAATATTGATGATTTTGGTGATTCTGTGATTTTTTTTCCTGTACTGCCACCATTGGGTTGACATTTTTATTTTTTATTGAAATATCTAGACAACAATTGGATAAATTGTCATGACAAATGGTAGAGATGCTCATGTCCCCTCAGGGTGAATTTGAAAAACTTTGGTGATTCACTTACATTTCTTTTAGCGCCATCATCAGGTCAAAGTTTTTATTTGTCCATTGCTTTGGTTTATTACCAAATACCTGCAAAACTAATGATATTCCAGTCAGCCTCAGCTGTTCTTTGTGTTCTGCACTAATTAGCAAATATTATCATGTCAACACACTAACCTAAGATGCTGAACATACTAAACAGTATCGTGTTAGCAGTGTCACTGTGAGCATCCTAGCATGCTTACATTAGCAGTTTGCTCAACACACTGGCATGCATTAGTAGAGTCTCGCAGAGCTGCTAGCCTGGCTGTACAATCTTTGTCCTACTGCTGGTTTGTGTTTACCATCCTCAAAGACCCACCAGCATGGCGGGGAATGGTCAGTTTATGTTCATGGCAAAAATGTCAGTGACAGTGTAGACAATCTAGGGAGATAAAAGTCATTTTTCATCACTTTGCTCTGTTTCTTAATCTCCCATCTTGTTTTATTTGTATAGCAGTCCTCTGTGGAAAACTGTGTGATTTTGAAACCCGCAATAAACTGCAATGCAGAGGCATCCGTTCTAATTTAGTATTACTAAAGTTTCTCTGGAAGCAGCCAAAGTGAGATGGTGTTTGATATGCATTGATCCCGCAGTTCAGATTTTGTAACATCAGCTTTTTCTGACGTTATCTTTGGAAAATAACCTAACACTCTTTGACAGTGTTTGTTTTGTCTTTATGTACACAGTTTGAATTTATGGGCAAAGGTATGTTGTTACTGCAAATCATACTGTAGAATGGCTGTGTGTTGTGGGCTGTATAAATTAGTTAAAAGAAAGTGTATAGACTTCTTAAATCGGGAGTTCCAATTATTAAAATATGTTTTGAGAATGCTGCTGTCTCTTGTTTGTTATTAAAGAAGTAATTGTGAACTCCAGGAAATACTCAGTAGGTAATGAGAGACTACTCAGTAACTACTCACATTTTTGCGTACCTTATTGTAAAGTGCTGACACCGGTTTCTATGCTTTTATAGCACAGAATGACCATAACATACTACCACATTCTTGAATAACATTGGTAACAGTGCTTTAGATTACAGCCTCTATATCCCGTAGTTACCACGTAACTAAACATAACAACGGGGGACTTTCTCTTACTGTGTAACTACAGTGAACAATATGAGACTAGTTTGTTTTGATTTTGTCAGAAGGGTATGTTCAACACACAAGAGTTGTGATTCATATCTAGTGTTTCGTCTTGTGTTCCATTTGTATTCACCTCAGAGGATAAACAGGCCCTGCAGTGAGCTGAAACAAGGTAGGCTTGCACTTTGAGGAGCTGTACTGCTTGTCGAACACGCTTCACAGGAAGAAGACTTTCATATGACTTCAGTATCGTCAACATGTGGTTATACTAAAACACGAGTGACATATAGGGTGGGTGGCCATAAATGAGCATCCAGTAATGAAGTCTGCTGAGGTGAGACAGTCTAAAGATGCTGAAAATATCCATGACAATAGAGTGTCCCCTGGATATTTATTGCTGGATATGTACCCCCTAGTTCATTTAAGTACCTCAAGTTTAATTTGCTTGTGTGACATAAAATCACATCAGATGTAGGCTATTGAGTGATGCAGAGGTCATCACTCTATCTTGCCTGAAACATTCAAATAATGGAATAGGTACCTAGTAGTAAACAAATAACTACAGTATAAATTATTTTTAAAATCTTAAAGTAAATAAACAAACTGTTTCTTTTCATGACTGAACTGAATAAGCAAACAGACCTTAAAGGACAAAACAAGTTCATACTGCTTTACTTTGTTTATATGTGGCGGACCCTGCCACCTTTCTAGCTTCAAACAGTGTACTGGGGACCTTATTTTTATTCTGATGAGTTTATTCTGTTATTGAAAAAATAATATATTTCTGAGTTTATATTATTACCTCATCAATATTGTAAATATTAAAATTCTGAGTTGAATTTTTTCAGCAAAATGACATAAATGTAAATGTACCTACATTTCCTCACTGAAAACTTTGAAACTGTAGTCTTGTAGAAACTGATGCAGAAATTGACCGATATGTCATAACACTGTCCTACAGAGGGGGGCAGTGTTGCGACATGATCTGGATGCTGTCCGCTGTCGTACAACACAAAGAAGAAGACATGCTCCGGTGTAGTGACAGTCCACTGACCTGTCTGTGCGTTGCTGTGCGGTTTCTTCCAAGCTGGCGCCGCTAAATCCAGCGCTTTGTAGCTTGTTCATCATCCTTTTTTAACAACAGCCAAATGAACCATAAATCCCCGACAGAGAACAACAGCTGATACTCTCGCACACAGACATGGCAGACGATGAAATAGACTACAACATCGTGTTTCCAGATGCAGGCATATCGGGTGAGCATCATTTCATTGTGCTGTGTGTTCATGCCCTCAGCTAGCTTAGCGTAGACGCTAACGATATCCTATTAGGAAGCCGTGAAAATTGCCATTCCGCTGAGCGTTAGCCTAGCATGCTAGCTTAGTTTAGCTTAGCTTTGCTGTGACAGCGTCGGTAACGTGCTGTTTCATCGTCTGGTTTGTTTTCAGAGAGACACTGGCAGGGGACAAAGGAGCCAGTTGTGATCCTGTTGGGCTGGGCTGGCTGCAAAGACAAACACCTCTCCAAATACAGCTCCATCTACAATGAACAGGTTGGGATTAAAAATAAAGTTCATTTTAAATATTCTCACAAAACATTCTGCTTATACTGTTTTTGTGGCATCATTGGAGTCGTGTATGCACCTCACAACAACTCATGAATCTACTTTTTTTTATGGTGCATTTCTTTTTTCTCTTCATGTTTAGGGATGTGTCACCATCCGCTACACAGCTCCCCTGAAGACCGTCTTCATCTCTGAGTCTTTCGGCTACAAGGAGCTGAGCAGCACGGCCCTTAAATTACTGGAGATCCTCTATGACTACGAGGTGGAGAACAGCCCCATTTTCTTTCACATATTCAGCAACGGTGGCTTCATGCTGTACCGTTACATTGCAGAGTTGTTGCGCAGTGATAAGCAGTTCAGCTCCCTGTGCGTGGTCGGCGCCGTCGTGGACAGCGCCCCGGGCAGCGGGAATGTTCGCGGGGCCCTGCGTGCACTGAGGGCCACCCTGGGGCCCAAAATAAGTCCTGTGTTAAGATACGTCCTCTTAGCTCTTTTTGCAGTGACTGTTTTCCTGTTGCGAGTCGTGCTGTACCCCTTGACCAAGTACGTCCACAAGAACCACTATGACGCGGTGCAGGAGAGGCCGCCCGCCTGGCCGCATTTCTTCATGTTCTCCAGAGACGACCAGGTGATCAGGCACCGAGATGTCGAGGTCTTTGTGGGGAGCCTGAAGCAGAAAGGCGTCCCAGTGGACTCTTTTGATTTTGGTACCAGTCCTCATGTTGGTCATTTCCGGGATTTTCCCGAGGAGTATGCTCTTAAGTGCCGCGATTTCCTGGTTGGTTGTATGAAGGACTCTGAAGGGACTGAGATGAAGAAAAGACATAGGGTTCAGAATCAGTGAAACTTGGTGGGAAACTCACAAGGTTTTGCTAACCCTCTGTTAACCCTCTTATCCAGATTTTGAAGAGAGGTGAAGAAAAGCAGACAGCTGAGTTCAGATCTGAAAATCGGTTAGAGAATGAGGCAAGAATTTGTTGTAAGACAGCAGGAATTTGAGCTGAACTAGAGCAAGATCTTGCCGCTGTTTTCCGTCCCAGTGCAGATAATGGGAAGGTTCCACACATTTGGTCTAGGTGTACTGCACTTACTCCATGTCTGAAAACCAGCCATATGAAACTCTGTAATTCACATGCCGCTAAAGTGTGTGGCACAAAGGCCTAATCCTGCCTACTCAAATGTTTTTGCAACAGTCATAAACCATATGTAAAAATAACAATACAAACTATTACTATACACTGGAACATAAAATCCTTTAGGATAATTTAAATGGTATTTAATATTGCTGTGAAATGTGATGCATTGTAGATTAGTAGTAGTGATTCTAACACTGAGGGTATTGGAAAATAATAATCTGTTTCTTCTATTTATAAAATTTACAACGTATTTATGGTTTTAATCTCAATTTGTAATGAAAATGAGATCTGAAGGGTGCTTAAAATGAAGGCAACTGACAAAATTAAAAAGATAAATCACAATGTTTTTGTTTTTTGTAATATAAAGGTCTCAAAAATGTTTGCCTTAAACAGTAAATGCCTTTTTCAATAGTGTTTTTTGGTCCAGAAATTGTAGAATGACCAGCCCTAACATGTGATACACATGATTTAGTTCAAGGAAAAAGGTGATTGACAATGAATGTATATGTCCAGCACAACTATTGTGTTCTTTCTAACTGATGTGCCTTCAATAAATCAGAATGCTCAAAGGAAAGTTTATCTGCGTGTTTATTTCGGATGATTACAAATGCTTTGGATTTGCCATAAATGATTTCAAACAAGACTGGCTGCTACATTTGCATTAATTTGTTAGATTGGCTGTCTTGATGGTTTTGTGTCTTATCAAGCAAGAAACTCTGACAGACCTTCCACCACAAGCCACAGGAGGAACTGCTGATAGTAATACTAATGCTCTGTACATTAGCCATGTTGTAACTGCTGCCAAGTTGATAAACACGGCACTGTAGGCCTACAGTACATGTTGTTGTAGGCCCAGTTTAATGTGCAACATCATTCATACAATGTAGTAGGGGGTTTGGCTCTGAAAAACTTTGAAACCCCCTGGATTATCCAACTGAAAGAAAATAATGACCAATTGTTTTTATAATCGATTAATAGTTTGTCATTTTCAAGCCAAACTGCTGAACATTTGCTGGTTCCAGCTACTTAAATGAAAAAAATTGCTGCTTTTGGTTGTCAGTGATAGTAATTGAAGAGTCTTTGGGTTTTAGACTGTTCCTTGGTCAAAAGTAGTAATATGGAGACATCACTTTGGGCCCAAAATGTGCAGTTTTCATACTTTTTGACATTTTATAGACTACCTGATTAATTGTGAAAATGATCAGCAGATTATTCGATACCGAAAGTGATCATTAGTTGCCTTAGATTAAAGATGGCTCCCAAACAAAGTGAAATTGTCCCTTGCAGCAGGGGTATAAAAAGTGTCTTTCCTGCAGTGTATCCAACACAAAACACAGTGATACTGGTCTGCAATTGTAAGTTTATATTTTATTTTACAATGTAAAGTGAAAGTGAGTCCTGCTTTTATTGTTCCTTTACAATACAGAACCATGGACAGGGTGTAGCAGAGACAAAGCATTTCTTTAATTGGGGAAAGTTTACAGGAAGGATCTTTCTTTTATGTGTTGTGGAGGCTGTTTTATTTTAACTTCAGTTGATCTCCTGACCTTGTTCCTCTGCTGATAACCCGAGGGACTCACTTTGTGTACGCAATAAACGTGATCACCAGAGGGCTCACTGAACAAAAGACATCACAGGACAAGGTGCCTGTGCGATCTCATACCCAGAGGCAGATAAAGTGCAGCCATTTCCCCTCCACTCTCGTCATGAGACATCAGGGACTGTTTGAAGAGCGTGGCTCTGAATTGGTCCAGCAGGGATGGTTATTGAATGTCTACGACATGTCAGATTTGACATTTGGAAGAGCGAGTGGTTGGCATTTGTCTGTGCGCCAGGCCTGGCCCTGGCACTTCATGTATCATGTAGAGCTGCTCGGAGGAAAGGGAGAAAGAGGAAAGTTTACATATCGGCACAGACAGATGAACATCGCTTACTGGAGTGCACATGAGACAGACGGCTCTGATCCTGCTGCTGCATTGTTTCAGTGACGTAGGAAGTACTCAACGGTCGTCCTGTTCACTCTGAATCAAAGTGCTACACAAGTACTGTTGTCTATGATGTGGCTTTATCTTTTACTGATTTACATTAAGGAAGGAAGGAGGGAAGGAAACACGTGCAACAGACTGTATTACTTTGACCTAAAAAATGTGGATGTTTCATGTGATTGGGGAAAAACAGAATCACACTCAGACAGTACTGGTACAAGTATTCAGATGCTTTACTTGAGTGAGGGTTTAGTGAAATACTACAATGTAAAATACTACTCTCCTTGGAAATGGACATATTGTGTGTATTGTATCATTGGATTATTAAATAAACTGCATTTCAATATACTTACTGGCCAAAGTGGTGCAAATTTTCAGATTAAGATGTTCTTGACTGACATGGCCTTAGCTAAGTAAAGTATTTCCGATTACTGTACAAGATTTACAGTGAAGTTATACAGCATCACAATGTCAGAAAAACAACAACAAATAGTTTTCACATTACTGCAATATACTGACTACACAACGTACACTGCACTAAACGATACATCACCATACTACAGAGTATCCTATAGTGAAAGAACAAACAATCATTACAAATAAATTGTTCATTCAATCATTTTAACTGCTTTATATACGAGTTGGTCGTTTAATCTATAACAATGCATCATGTTACACACTGATTATATGCTAATACATAAAATCCGCAAATGAAAGATGGGTCATGGACTTATATAGCACTTTTCTGATTGTACCAACCACTTAAAGCATTTTACAACACAAGTCAACATTCAACCACTCACACACACATCCCCACAGTGGTAGCAGTGGCTATCATGCAATGCACCACCTGTCCATCAGGAGCAGGAACCATTCATATGCTCTCACACACTGGTGGAAGAACCACTGGGAACAATTTGGGTTCTCACCCAGGGACACTTGGACATGTAGACTGCAGGGCCCAGGGATCGAACCACTGACCTTCTGATTGGTGGACGACTGCTCCTCCTGAGCCACATCAAGTAACTTGTATCAGTTAAATAAGTGCAGTGGTACATAAAGTTAAATGTAGTCTGTAATGTAGTGGAGTAAGTAAGTACAAAGTGGGATTAAAATGAAACATTTTAGTAAAGTACCTCGCATTGTACTCAAGCTGATTATTTCAGTAAGTATACTTACTTTCAACCTCTGCGTCCACTGTAGGTTACTGCATTGTATCATTGCTACCTCCATAGAAATTTCCAATGGCAGACATTTTGATTAGATGGAATAGGGAAAGCACAGGTGCATTGTTTAACATAACTTGCACATTTGGAAGGCATGCAGCTGTCATTAAACCTGTGATAACCATCTTATACACTGGCATATTATCACCTTTTAAACTCGCAGTTATGGAGCAATCATTCATTATGAATGGTGTTTTTGTCCACCAATATTAGCTCTGTTTTTGGTCTCTTCTGAGGGAATTTTCCGGCTCTTTAGCAGCTAAATGCTTGAACATGTTCACCAGCCAGTCTCTAACTGTGTCTGTGTGCTGTTTGGTGCTAAGCAGGTATATATAGCTATAGCAACTCCCATTATACATTTTGAATAAAATTTGGTTGATTCCTGACACTGAGCCCTACATCATCCACGAAGCAAATACAAATATGACATTTCATCCATACAGTGACAGTAATATTCCTGAAGAGGGCAGCATTGACTCAAAGTTCCCATCATGCAACGTCTGAGGCCTCAACTGAGCATCCAGCCGACTGCGATCGGGTTCAGCAGCGGATGTTTTATTCAGTGTTCTTGAGGGATAAAGGCTGTGAAACGTTACCTTCAGAGGGTGTCTCTGTGCATGTTAGCACAGCTTTTAAATGGGAAAAAGTGAAAGGTTTTGTTGGTTTTATTTGTGCACCAGGAAATAACATCTTCATATTCAGAATGCTGGGGTTACTCAAGTAAATACCAACATTAGGTTTCCTAAAATCTTATAATTTTTCTGACATTACAGACGACACTCAGGGGAAAGAGAAGAAAGCATTATCTCAGAGCGAAGACAGAAAGAGTCTTTTCCAGTTAAGGATGGGAGATAAAGGCGGGAGAAAAGCTGAGAATAGATGGGCGGGAAGAGGACGTCATAACACCCCCCTCTCAGAAACGCACTGAAAGAAGAAATTACCCCATGGAAGTTAATGAAGTCTCACAAGTTGATGAGGGGAAAATTGCGGCGAAGAGGGGTCAGCGCTTTCTCTTTAGCCTTTCCCTCTTCCACGGAAAATGGCTGCGGTCAAGATCCATACTTTTAGAGGACGCGGAGCACTCCAACGCAGAGATGGAGTGAAAGAGATGGGAGGGGGGGCACCAAGATTAATGGTATTAAGTGGTAGCACTTGGCAATGCGGTAACATATCGTCTATGTTCTCTATTCCACACTGATAGTTTCATAGACCTTGGCTTTACACATTGACTTTTAGCTGTGATTTACAGGATTCAAATAATCCGGATGGCTTTTCATCAGCGCAAGACCTGCGAGCACCTTCGGTACAGAGTCGCATCAGTGGCAGTTTTATCGGAAAATACAACCAAAACCTTAAAACACGCCGGTGTCTCCCTCATGCACTTTGGATCGCTGGTTATCACGCAAAGCCCAAGAAATGAACTTTTCTTTTCAGAGATCCGATGATTCCCTGCAACAATTTTCCCTTGGTTTAATGTCAGTCTGAAACGAAAGGAAATGTTTGTATTTATGTACATGTTGACATTTTGGATGCTACCCTGCAAACCCCCCTTTCTAGATCATTGGATGGGGAAGTGCAGTATTTTATCTGACAGGCACACACACAGTAACAGATAGGATCTAATGGCACATCTCTGCGCCTCTTTCTCTGCTGATTTGAAGTGATTCTGTATAATGTTTGACATTTTGATTTTTAAGGCTGACATACTGTGATTTTCTGGCCAACGATCACAATGATCTTTTTTATTATTTTTATTTCCCTTTTCATGCAATCACACAGGAAGTAGAGTACTTTGTGTGACTGCAGAAGCTCAAATTAGTTCAAATTCATTTTGGTAAATTTGAGCTGATTTATGTCCCTTTATCAAAATTTGGGGCTTTTAATGCAAAGATTTGTATTTTTTCACAATCTGTGTAGTCCTGCCATTCTTATCTCCCCTAACACACACACACACACACACACACACACACACACACACACACACACATATGCCCAGGTGTGTCACGCTGTATCCTCCAGCCGACACACGGCGTTGAAACCCTGCCTTTCTCTCTCGCTCCACGGGACGGGACTTGTGATCAAGTTGAGCGGGGAGCCGACGAGAAGTCACTCAAGTCACCCTCTCTTCCCTCTAATGAGCAAAGTGTCTCGTGGAAGCCGAGTCCAGGACAGCATGGGAGCTCCCACACACACACACACACACACACTCGCACAAAGACGAATGAATGCTCACAAACACACACCTTCAATGGGATGAAATCCAGAGGATCAGGACCAAAGTCCCGTCCGCCTTTGAGTAACTTTAAAAGGTCTCCTGGTGTTTTGGGTTGAAGAATGAAGAGAAAACGGATGTGTGTGTCTGTATGTGTGTGTGTGAGAAGGGAATCCGCTTGTTGGACCAGACAGGGAGCCGTCATCAAAATCTCCCCTGGTCTATCTCAGCCCCTCAGCCCTCTACTTAAGACCAAAAGAGGCCAGAAAAGCAGTGGAATGTTAGATAAAGGGGGGAAAAGACAGAGAGACATGGAGGGAGAGGAAGATGGAGAGTGAGAGGAACAGCAGTGTAGAAACCCCTCAGCGTGTGTGCAGCCTCTCTCCCATCGTGTGGTGCAGCAGGCTGCCTCTCTCAGCCTATTCAAAGCCAGTGTGTGTTAGTGGAGGAGTGTGTGTGTGTTTCTTCACAGATGTCCTTGAACAGAACCCCCTCGGCTCTGCGGATCCCTGCTGCCACTGGAGAACATTTGACAAGCAGCAGGCTCTTGTTAGAGCGCTGTCAAATTAAAGGTGTGTGTGTGTAGGTCTGAGAAAGTGTGTGTGTGCGTGTGTGTGTGTTTCAGAGGCTCTATTCAGAGCCCTGTCAAATTAAAACTACCAAACAAACTGTGCGTGTCACACAGACAGGCCAAGTCGTGTGTGTGATGGCAGTGGTAGGGCTCGGGCTGCTTTGTCTGTGTTTGTTTGTGGGGTGAATATCTCTATGTGTGTGTGTGTGTGTGTGTGTGTGTCTTTGTGTATGTGTGTGTGAGAGAGAAAGAGAGACTTGGCTTTTGTGGCATGCATGTTTTTTTTACATGCATCTTTCACTTGTTTGCAAAAAGCAAATACACACACGCTGGTGTGAAGGGATATCCTAATGAGGTGTGTCTCAAAGTGAAACATATAGTCAGTGTCACACACACACATGCACACACTCTTAACCTCAGCATACTGAAGACTTATATCTCCATTCAGATGAGGTCGGAGGTCTAAAATCCAGCAATATGGAAAAGGAGCAAAGAAGCTCTTCAAAACAAAGCAATTATTTCTCTGAACTATTTAACACAAACACTTTACAATCAGTGGTTATTCTCTTTTCCTTTCAGCTGAGACTGAGTAAGTCAAATAACAAAATCATGTGTAAATGTGTCTATAAATATTCAGGATGAATATTGAAGATGACATTCATTTGTATCTGTTTTCCCAAAAATGTATCAAAGCAACAAAATGACAAATCATTAAAACGCTGAGGTGTCTGAAATAATGTGATGAACGTCAGATGATGAATGATCATTAAAAGGAAAAGGAAAGCTGTAGGTCTCCTGCAGGTAGTGTGGAGAAATAAATACAGGCAACCTTTATTATGGGATATCCCACTGTGTGTGTGTGTGTGTGTGTGTGTGTGTGTGTGTGTGTGTGTGTGTGTGTGTGTGTGTGTGTGTGTGTGTGTGTGTGTGTGGTGCACTGCTTGAACAATGCAAAGGACTTAACATACTAACAATACTTTAAAGAAGACATAAGAATCTCCAAGTGAATCCAGGTGATATAAGTTATTTAATGATCTGGGTTTAGCACTTCAGGATAAGGTTTAGGCAGGCTGGGTAGCCCAATAGTACCCAACCTTGGGAGTCAGGAACCCAAGCAATGGGCTGCAAGACACTTCAGAGGTAAATATGTTTAGTATTTCAGTGTGTGTGTGTGTTCCTACTTTATACATACTGTCAGCCGCTGTTCAGGATCAACTAAGGATCAACTAGTTTGCAGAAACTGGTGGTCTCCCTTTTAACATGTGGTTCCAATACAGTGAGCAGTGTATCAAACTGGACCACTGACATCCTGAAACACACCTGGAAGTGATCGGTATAATTCCGCAGCTCCTTTACCAGCAGGTGAAACTCTCCTCGACTTTGTCTTGTTTTCAAGATTAGATGGACCCAGTATTTTCTTTTCTTTGCCCAAAAAATAAGAGTACCACAAAATCATCTTTATTGTTTGATGAGTCCATTTTGTCTCATATTTAGAATTTGCGCAATGAATAGAAGAATAAACGCATCGGACTCAGTGAACAAGGTTTCTGGGGTTTTTTTGTTCGATGACAGATTTAAAAAATGCATATGAAAATATTGGACTTGGTGTGCAAGGGTATTCAGCAGTTAACCCGACCTCTTCAGGAACCTAACAATTATTTTAATGAAAATAGGGGGAAAATATATTGAGATGGACAGACAACAGACAACTGACAAAAGTCATTTCTGAAAAACGTAGGAAAACCAACAGGAAAAATATCGCTAGCTAGCTGCTACCAGTGTATGGCAACACTGAAGATTCACACTTCATGCAGTGCAGGTAGAAATCATTATAATGCCGTTACTGTGAATTATTTTGGCCTTGATTATTGTGTAGTGAAAATCGTTGAGCTTGTTAGTGCTAGCTTCGTTTTTTAGCGTAGGCCCACACATATGAGAGTGGTGTAAATATTCTTATCTAACTTGTGGCGATAAAGTAAATACTAGTATTTAGTAAATGTCAAAGTCTTCTTTTATGGTCTTACGAGCCAAAAATGTGGGAAACTACATCGAGGGGAGGGCTGGAATTATAAATATTAGCACTGGAACAGTAAGCACAGTACGCGTCTGTGTGTTTGCTTACCTAAGCGTGTGTGTGTGCATATTGTAGTGTCCCTAGGCTTCACTGCAGCGGCTGTGTTAGTGTTTTAACTTTGCCTCCATTAGCAAAATGTTATGATTTATGCAGTTGCTAGCAGACTAATATCTTTAGAAGATTTTTTTTTTCCTTTATCTTGTAGCCGGGAAGCCGATTCATCTTAAAGAGTGATGAGGGGCGGTTGCTCTCTATGCAAAACGCATTAAAGCTAAATGAGGAGTCTATTACTCAAATCCGTCTGATAATCCGTTAGCTAAAGACCCCTGGCCGCTAACTAAGCAGATTAAGATATGTCATTGCCACCGCAACCAGGATGACAATGGTACACTACTTATGATATCAGCCACACACACACACACACACACACACACACACTCTTAGACACACGGTAACACTTTGCAAAGGGTATTGTTTCCAATCACATTTCTGCTTGACATTCTAGACACACACACACACATGGTTTCACACATGCACATTAAGTTAGTCAGTTAATCCCATACTTTCTCACACACTTAAGCACAGACACACACACACACACGCACACACATCGTCCACACCCCCAACACTTATCTACATACAGTGTCTCCTTGCCAACTCACTTCATAGAATTAATTCTCTCCTCTCCGCCCACTCTATTTTGCTGTGTGTGTGTGTGTGTGTGTGTGTGTGTGTGTGTGTGTGTGTGTAAAAGGAAGGCACAGGGGACTCATGAAGAGGCCGTGTTTGTATGAACATGGACAATTCATCATGGCTTGATTAACATAGAAGATTTTATCTTCGTCTCTCTCTCTCTCTCTCTCTCTCTCTCTCTCTCTCTCTCCCTGTGCTCTGGTCCTGTGGTGATAATTACAAATAATTTATTCCTACTGGTTAATTAACTGGTATCCTTTGCAAAGAGTCCTGAAAATACAGGAAACATTTAGAGTAGCTCAGGCTAAAGCCAAGTCAGTTAATGTTGCTGTGTGGTTTAAATAGGCAGTTTAGTAAGATATGGTCATTTCTTTTAGTTTAATACTTTCAAAAATCAAACTAACATCATCAATAGAGTGTGAAGAAGCAACAGTGTTGACGTTATGTTAAAGACATCTATGTATTGTGTTGCTACTGAAGTTAGCATGCTAACCAGCTAGCCCCAGCCGGTCCTTGTTCATAACACCACTTTGTGCCACAAGAGGCTGGGAGATATGTGTCATGGGTGAATTTGCTACATTTGACAAGCTCTCTTAGCTTTTAGTGTAAAAGATAATTACAAAATTACAAAATACCAAGTAAGGAAATATTTTTTCACCCAAACAGCAAAATACAACCATACACCCTTTGAATTCAAGTTTCTCTATTTTACCGAACTAAAATGAGCTTAACTGCCTCGTTAACTCATCGTTAAACAAATTTCATGCCAACTCGACATAAGCAAAATAATACTAGACACTATACTGTGTGACTCTAGGGACACCTGTGTCACAGTCCTGGTCAGAGCCTCTGTAAATCACCTCTGTATTGTATTCCCTGTTGTCAAACTGACACTGTGTTCTCAGAGACTGTGTTCAGTCCCAGACTGGTGGTTGAGTTAAAGCCCTGCTGCCCACAGTGACTCCCCCCCATGATCTGTGGTTGCAAATTCAAGTCAGCTGATGAGGCCACTAGCTGCATGGCTACTAAGCTAATTAGCTAATGGCAGCTCGCTTTAGATTCTGGACATATTTTACAGTGACTACGAGGAACTTTTAAGTGTTCATGAAACAATCTCATGATTCCTCTGATGATTAGAAATGACCTGAAACAGCAAACGAGACCATCTGGGAAAAGACCATTGTTACACGTCAACCCCCATCTCACCTAATTTTAGTGTTCCATAAAAATGATATCATTTTAACTAAATGTAAGGCAAGCTCACTGTTGTATACTGAACCTTCTGCTGTCCAATGTGACACATCTAATCATTATATAGGCCTATGCATCCACAAGCAGCTACCAGTATTGGCATGCCAAATAAGTAATTCCGGGCAGAATGTGTCCAGTGTTGTACCCACTGTGACTCAGTACAGAGGCAGTATGGAGCCCATGCAGTTGCAGACTGTGGATGGCCCAGGGCAGACATCAGTGTCCACATCACTCCAGACCTTGGAGCTGGTTGACCTGTGCTGGGCCTGTCTTGTTTCCAACGGCCGTTTGTTACTAATTAATGGACTGGAGCCCATTCTCCAGCGCTGAGTGCAACACAAACCACATGCATTAAACATGACCATGCCTCCTTCTGCTGCCAGAGCTGGGGAGACAGAAAGATGGAGAGAGAGAGGGAGAGAGGAGGAGACACAGGGAGAGAGAACAACATGCACCTGTAACACTTCAGATGACTTCAAAATACACAAATAGGTACAAAGTTACCAACTATTTCATTGCAAAATCAGAAATATGCTCCAGCCGTCTCACACTTTGTAACAGGGCTCGAGTCATTTTAGACAATGTTAGTTCAGTGACTGGTAGTTGAATAACGTCAAAGTCATAGATGGATACGAAACTCGACAAGAAAACCATTAAAGGAGAAGCTCCTTTCATAAGGGGCGGCTGTGGCTCAGGGGTAGAGCCAGCGGGAGGTCGCTGGTTTGATTCCCCTGGTCTGCATGTCGAAGTGTCCTTGGGTAAGCTACTGAACCCCAAACGGCTCCTGATGTGCTGGTCAGCACCTTGCATAGCAGCCACCGCCATCAGTGTATGAATGTATGAATTACTGTAAGTCACTTTGGACAAAAAGCGTCTGCTAAATGCCCTAAATGTATATGTAAATAAACATCCAATCACAGTGCTTAAAGGGACAATTCACAAAGATCAAAAATACATGCTATTTGCTGAAAAACAGTAATGTCTCTTTACAGAAATCATAATAACTCATAGACCTTGTTGTGAGCAGTCTCATGTACGAACTATTTTCTTATTACCAAACTACACCTGCCAACTCATCACCGCACAGGAGGAGGTGTGGATCTAAATCATGGATGAGGGGTTCGTGTTTGCAACAGCACAGGATGTAGAAATGAAGGGCATCCTCTCAGGCTGAGCTGTAATGTTAGTTAGCCCAGTTAGCCAGCACTGCTAGGAGAAACTTTAGTAACTCTATAAATAAGGAACATATTAGTCATAAGTTCAGTGTTCCTCAGTTTTAGGTCTAAGAGTAATTCACAAAACATTGGAGAATGGAGTTGAGATAATTCAAAGTGGTGGTCACAACATACAGTGAACCTATTGTAGCCAAGACTCATTTTCCTCTGCGTTGAGGAACACTAATATTATTTAAACATGAATGAAATGTGAATTAGCAGTGCAGAAAATATATGATCGACCAGCGTCTCTTCACACTTTGCAATAAGATACACACTGGAATTCAGTTTTCCTAACTTAGATATACATTTGTGTCATCATTTTGGAACACTATGCAATGTAGGGGAAGTATCAGGGAAATTGTAATCTGTTTTGAGCTAATATCAGATCAGCTCTGCTCTCACCTCCACATAACAACTGTATTTAGATTAGCAGGCATGAAAACATTTAGGGTGTTGGAGAAAGGCCTTTTGAAAGATTGGACTTGCCCTTTAAGAATGAAAGCGTCCTTGGTGGCCATCATTACACACACACATACACAGGCAAGCTAAAACACACACACTGTAACACACGTTAATGCATAAATTGCCATTATCTGAGCTGCCGCCGGTGGCAGAAGCGCCCCCACCAAGATCACCTCAGCTGACAAAAGTTAATTTGCACTAATGATGTTTTACTCCTCTCATTACCTTAAATCATCTCCTTCCCTTCACCTCCCTCCCTTCGCCGCAGAGAGGGAGAGAGAGAAGCAAACAGGAAGGTGGAGAAAGAAAAGCGCAGAGCCGGAGAGGAATAAGTGAGACACAGCGAGACGCACAGAGGCCGAGGACGCAGTGAGCAGTTTGTAATTGTTATTGTTCGGGATGAAGTTGATGATCATTCGAGCTGCTCTAAACAGCTCTCTCTCCACTCGCTGTTAAATATTTTACACCATCGTATAATTATCAAAGCTACTCAAGTTAATTTTTGATGGAAGGCATGTGCACTCTCAAGTGTTTTTACTGTACAGCCCGCTGCAGCCTTGTATTTATGTTGTAGGCTTAAGTGGTGGACTTTGTAATTATAACAGAGTCTGAGCTTAACAAGTGCAGAGTGTTTAATGTGTAAATTAGTTTTTTATAATGCAAGTTTGAGTATTATAGTTTTATGGGTGGAATAAAGTAATGAGCATTTGTTGTGCTTTGCCAAACTTTTAGCGTAGCTATTTCATTCCTGCCCGAGGCGGATGTTAAAGTGTTGTTTCTTTATGTTGTTCCTGTGGACCGCCGACACTTTTTACAGTTCAGTCCACAGTTTCTAACACAGGAGCCTTTAAAGGCCTCACACCCATGGTCCTCCACATACTGGCACTTATTACAGAGCACCATACACTATTATCATTGTTATTCGTTAAGTTGATGACCTCCCATAATTCCCAGCATTGCTCTGTCTCACTCATACCTGAGAAGAGGTCTCATTAGCCACAATAGTTTTTCTTTTTAAAACACATATGAAGGTCTGAGTAAGGCCTTGTTAAAAACATGATTTTTTTTGTTCATGTAGCCTCACTCTCACTCATTAACATCCAAATGTATTAACATCTTTTTTTTCCCTCATTCTTGATCAAACTGAGTTTAACTTAAATGTCAATGAGTTGCATCAGAGACAGAAATAGCTTACTCTTACATATTTTTATCATAATGGATATTTTGAATATCATTAATGATACATGTAAAGGGACTGTGGTTACTTTTACCTGCTATCTAAATGTATTGTTTGACTAGATTAGCATTTAGTCAGCTCTAAGCACCCACATATAAAATGTACACGCTCTCCTTTTCACAGAAAAGTTACTTAAGCAGCCTGAAAGTTCACTAAGTCCACAGCAATTTAAAAAGAATGTGTCCACCCATCCATAACATCACAAATGAATACCTCGGCTCTCTGCTAACAGGCTTGGATAGAAAGTGAGCCGATATTGATTAAAGAGTCGTGGATCATAGGAACCACATACGTAAACTCTGTGGATTTCACCTTTACTGTAAAGCATCACTCCCCAGAGTTTGCAGACAATGTTCTCCAGACAAAGTTATGTGCCACCGACCCTTCCCTCACATCAACTCTGAAACCTCGCAGTCATTAGCAGCCGATTGATGAGGGAAATGGTATTAGTCTGAAAAGATTTGCAGCTCATCCAGAGAAGGGCCCATTTTTACAATTGGTTTAGGGGGTTATGAATGTGCACATGTTCTGTTTGAAATAGGCAATGTTCATTTTTTATCTGTAATTGTTTCTGGAGGAGGCTTTTAGAGAGAGATGAGTTAAGATTCTATTAGAATCCACAGCTCGCCTTCTTTCTTTCTTTCTTTCTTTCTTTCTTTCTTTCTTTCCTTCTTTCTTTCTTTCTTTCCTTCTTTCTTTTTCTTTCACAGAAACACGATCTTTGTTTTTCACTGGTGCTGACATTATGAAGACTGAAGTTTGGTGGTGACTTTTAAATGACATGTAAGATAAAAACAATCTGCCACAGTACATAAAACAGCAAATCTGTGCTTAAATAGGACAGCATGTTGCTTTTTACAGTCACAGTTAAATGAGTGATTGAACATGAGAATGACATGCCCTCTTCCATGACGCTCACATCACATAAAAGGCTTTTCAAGAAGTTTCCCCCTTGTTGTCCTCACGTATCAGTTACGTCTCCATCATCATTCTGTTAGTAGCCAGGAGCACAGCTGATGTCAGCCTGAATACAGCAGCCTTTCTGTCCGTAAGTGACACAAACATGTGTTCAGCACCACACGCACGGCCACCGTGATGCAGGGAGCGTGTCATGTGAGTGATGATCAGTAGGTATGAGGGGGTGAGGGATCGGGAACTGGCTTGCGTGACGGATCAAAGGGTTACATGACAACCAGGAGAGGACTTCCTGGTTGACAGAAACATCCCTCAAATGGACAGTAGGACGTATCCAGGATGATGTGTGTGTGTGTGTGTGTGTGTGAGGGAGAGAGAGAAAGAGAGAGAGAGAGAGAGGTAGAGAGAGAGATCAACCCCTAAAATAGACAGCGTCCAGTATCCAGGATGATGTGTTTTCTTCATCTCAGGTCATTCTGTCTGTCTGCGTCTTTATCTTCATCACTTGTCTCTGATCTCTCCCTGTTTCTGTGTCGTACACACACTTACATACAAGTAGAAATGTACGTGCATATATCAAAGTGACTGTGGAGCTGCCTCCTCTGCATGAATTTAATATCTTTATGCTTTAGCCAGAATATTATACCATAAGTCTTATGCAGTTTGCTGTCATGTTAGAGAGTTACCGGAAGTGTTGTTGCAAAAAGCTCTGACAAAATCCAGAAATAAACAATCGGATTAAAATTTCTTTTAGGGAAGTATATGCTTTTGAGACAAACAAAATAGTTTTATGGCCTGACTTTAAAATGGCGTACAATCCCGAGTTACAAAAAACTTGGGATGCTCTGTAAAACATAAATAAAAACAACCCCATCCTTGCTTGTGACCAAGAAGTCTAAGGAGAGGAGATAACTTTAGGTTGTTTAGACATATTATGTTTGCTTATTTTTGCTCAAAACCAATCTTTGTTATACTAAACGAATATTGTCTGAATTGATGAGTTAGTGGCTATTCAGACAGCTCTGTGTTGAAAAACAATTGCAATGTGCTGTGAGATGAGCCAAAAAGTCCAGTTTGAGTCATTTGAAAGCTTATCAGAGGCACACTGCACAGGGTTTGTTTTATTATGGGAAAGGTCTTAACTGTTCAGGAGGCTTTAAAAGTGGCATCATTTAATGTTTAATTACAACAATTGTGAGATAAACATGAGAAAAGCACTGTTGATATTATACTCAAATGTTTCCTTTGTTTGTTTCAATGAATTAGCTAATGTCAGTCTGACCACAGATTTGCTGACATAAGGAAGAATTATCAAGACATTATTTTCATATTATATAATAATCCATCAAATCATTGAGTATTGTATCTTGGTGTTGAAATATAGAGCTAAAAAGACAAATTAGGGAGGTTAACACCTGCAAAAGCAAATATTTATAAAATGTGCGGTGGTATAATAATAAGCAAAACGTTACAATAAACTCAATGCTTTGTGAATCTATTTCTTAAACATACAGAGACAAAAGAAACTAGAATTACCAGCTCGCGGTTGTATGCCTCCGTGCACCAGTCAGGTTGCTATTCCTGAGCTATGGCATTAAATAGAATAATGCGATGTCAAAGTGCACTTAACCTCTGACCTTTTTGACATCTAATGTTATAATGTCATCATTTTATCCAATTAGACATTTGTGTAAAATTTGAATGTAATTATCATATGAATTCTTGATATACGGTGAGGTCAGAGTGACCCTGACCTCTGACCTTTGGCCACCAAAATCTAATCAAGTCGCACATCAAATTTGAAGAAATTCCCGCAAGGCGTTCTTGAGACATCGTGTTCAGAAGAGCGGGCTGGACGGACCGACAGCCCAAAGACAACAGTAGAGAGACTGGACTAAAAACAAGAGAAAGAACTGGAGTTTGTGTCGAGTTCTAAATTACCTTTCCATCTTAATTGAGACTAAATGAAGGAGGTGCACACCACAGTGTACAACAGTAATGCAACGACAAGAAATGCTGTGGCTGAAACATTTGCACAGCTCATAATGTGGCTCTCCTCTCTATAATAAATGCCTCCCCTGTCAGGGTTTGCTTCCATCAAATCTTCTTTATACTAAACAAAGGAGACATGTGATTGACCTGTCATGATCTACACAGAGGGAAGTGGGAGAATGACAGGACATGCAACACAAAGCAAGAGGTGATGAGAAAGCGCACCGGGTTGCAGTTGCACTGTGTTTGTGTAACATCATGGAACAGCCTAGTCCTCGTTCACACTTTTCCTCTTCGGCAGTGAAGCCTTTCTTTGTGCTTTTGAGGAAAACTGCGGCGTCGCAGCCCATCTCCATGTATCACCATGTCCAGACCCCCGCGGCCTTTGGGAGGGTATAGAATCACACGGACCAAACATAATAAAGGTAATTTACTGCCAAGGCAAATTCCATAGCTCTGGGCCTCCACCCCATGTTAAACAGCCTGCTGACCTTTAGCGTCTGATTTCATAAAGAGGGACACAATCCGATTAGGCCTGGACAGGAAAGGTCAAATGCACTGGCAGTTGTGGCGGGAACGTCGCCGCTAGCTGGCTGGAGACGTACAGAATGACCGTGGACGGCAGCCCTCTGCATGCCTGAGTGTGTGAGTGTGCATGTGAGGAGAGGATAGTGGCTGTCTGCGCTGTGGGTGGGTGGCAGAGGTGGGGGCAGCGACGGCAGTTAGCCTCTGTGGCCTCTGGAGCCGTTAGCAGAAAGGGCAGCATATCTGACATGGGTGCCGTGCTCCCTTTTTATGTCCCAGTGACCACACACACACACACACACACACTCAGACAAAAACACATACACACCCGGTGGCATCGCTCCAGCTTTAGCCTGATCTTCAACTCCACCCAGCCTTGATGTGCATCAGTGTTTTGGGGTACATGCGTGTTGATTTTGTCCTTTTTTGTCCTGTTTTCTTTTGGATGGTGGCTTGATGTGAATGTCACAGCACATTGTGAAGGTGCACTGACTTCTTAAAATTTGTAGCTGACAAGCTTCATACTGATGAGGGCATACTCATCCGGCCTTGTTGTTGTCCATTTTAACTTGAATTTTCCTGAAATGTTTGTCCTGTTCCCATTTTGAATAAAAAAAAAAAAGGAAAATACGCTTCCAAATATCTTCCATTTGAGGGTAAGGCCCATTTATTACAATATATTATTGTAGTTTTGTTGACATTTCTATCTACTCACCAAAGTTTCTGCTGAGATCTGTGAACACAGCGTCAGTGCTTCACAACAGAATGTGCAAGAAATGAGTGGGCGTCATACAGATTGTAAAAAAAGCCAATGTTAGCTGCAGGTAAGCTTACATTCAAATTGTGTTCAGAGTTGGAGCTAGTTCCTGATGGTCAGTAAACACCTGAAACTGTAGGCTGGCTGCCTGTAGAGGACTTGGAGCTGATTAACGGCAATCAGTGACATTTTTCAGGTACCTTGCCCCGTACATATTATTACCCATGATGGACAAAACCACAAAAATGCTTACCTTGGGGCCCTGACTCAAGACTACTATTACCATTCAGTTCCAGGAATCCCAAAAGGTCCGCTTTGTCCAGTTGACTTGCAGTGAAGGGATACAGTGCTGAAATGCTACCAAAAAAGAAGACTGAACTATACCTGTTTGTGTGCAAGCACTGTTTTCATGGATGAGACTGCACGTACGGTGTGTGTGTGTGTGTGTGTGTGTGTGTGTGTGTGTGTGTGTGTGTGTGTGTGTGTGTGTGTGTGTGTGTGTGCGTGCGTGTCAGCACAGGTAGTTTGTCTCCCCTGTGGAATGGTCTTGGTAGCAGAGCTGTCGTCTGTTTTACGAGGTGCCCATTAAGGAGCTCACATGGATAATGCTGATTGCATGGTGCGCTGCCAGGATGTGCGGTAGTGTGTGTGTGTGTGTGTGTGTGTGTGTGTGTGTGTGTGTGAGTGAGTGTGCTGTGTGCAGCAGGCAGAGGTTAAATGTGTGTGCCTTTGCATGCATACACTATACAGCATCTATATTTGTGTAGAAATCTAAGTGTGTGTTTGCATATTTGTGTGTAAATTTAGCGCAGGACATGTGGACAAATTTGCTACTGTGTGTGTGTGTGTGTGTCCCCGCTGTATGTGTAAAGTTTTAGATGAATGTATATAGTTGGGGTGTCTTGCAAGTGTGTGTGTGTGTGTCATGGTTAATGTTGATTGTGTCGGGGCACAGCGAGGTGCTGACAGTGCCGCGTCTGCTGAATGACGGAGATGATGTTAACAAGCACAGGGAGGCGGTCACCACCCCCCTGTTTACAATATGGGGGTGCTAAAGCTGTCGAGACCATAACTACCGCACGCTGCTGTGTGTGTGTGTGTGTGTGTGTGTGTGAGTGTGTGCACTAATACCTCCTTGTCCTCCACCTCTTTGTTGTCACACTCCTCATCTCCAGATCGCTGCCGAGCGGCTTGCCTGGCACTCCAGCTGAGAGAGGCGAGAGAGAAGCAGAGACACAGAGAGAGACCTTTTCAGTAAAGAAGCCGGTGAGCCTACACGCTGGAGGAAGGGACGAATAACAAGGCACAGATGAGCACATGTACACAGTGGCAATGATAATTAAAGCGTAGGACGTTTCTGTATGTCTGTGTGTCTGGAGGGCCGTAGAGTGTCTCAGCTACGTGGCTGCAAATAATGATTGTTCTCACTATTACAGGTTATTTTTATTGTTAATCAATTATCTTCCAACAATTGTGAAAAATATTGCTACAGTTTGACAGAACTGAAGCTAATTTTATTAAATAACTTGATTTGACTGAGCAATAGATTCATTTTGCTTGATTTTTCCAGGATAATCTCCTGAGCGTCAACACAAGTTTAAAAAACAGCCCTGACATACAATGATATATATAAAAAGCCGCAAATCCCCCCGTTTGTCAGTTACTATTTGGTGTTTTAGTTTAATGAATTATTAAAAGATTAATGAATCATCAAAAATGTGGTCAACTGACTTTTTAATTAACTATATCAGCTCAGCAGCGAGTTAGAGTTCACCCAAATAGAACTTTAAGTTTTATGCTTTTGCCACGATATTTGAATTCATCTGTTAAAAATTCTTAAAATGACATGTCACACATTAAACTTGTGTTTAAAGTTGTATACTCGACCATGGGTAGCACACCCTCTCCATGTTTTACCCCTCTGGAAACTGAAACAGCAGCGACAAATCTACAGAGGGGAGAATCTGACACCTCGTACACTTAAAACATCGGACAGGTCTGATTTACTGGAGCTCTGATCGAAAATGTAGGCAGCTGTACATATCATATTCCTATCAAAAAACACATTCCTCATAGCCCATTATGGCATAAAATAAGTGGCATGTTTACTTCAGTGTTCAAAAAGTTATGGATGGAAACAAATCTTTGACACGTTGCATAGAAAACTTATGTCATCTGTCAAGAATCCCCACAGCCAGCAGCCACGCGCATTATTTTAATATGGAGGGCTTAGAGAGTTTTTTTGCTACAGAGGTCTCAGTGTTTTGTTTGCATCTCAGCATCCTGTGACATGCAGTGATATTAAAAGCAGAAAGAGAAGGAGATATCTGATGTAATACTATCTGGTTGCATTCTGGTTGATTTTCAATACAGAAAGTAGCACGTTTTCATGAATACTCCCCCGCTTCATTTATCAAAATATTAGCATAATGACCTGCATCTCGAGTCACTCACTGTTCTGGCTCATCTTTCAGCCCTTTTTGGAATTCAATAGTTGTTACTCGGAGTGAAACAGCAAGATACAAGGCCTTAATGGGGTAAGTTAAAAGCTTGGCTCTTGTAGAGCACCAGAAGTTAAAAGCTTACACAGAGTTATCATAATAGGCCACCCTCAACGTCAGCCAAGTCGTCTTTTTGAAGCGAGCGTAATTTCCCATGATGATGATGATGATCGGCCGGACAACATGCTCAGAAACAATTAACGCTGGTCGCTGAAGTGGACACTTTCCCCCAGTCAGGCATCGAGGGCCAGGGCATAAATAAGTCCCCTTGTCAGCCATTGCCAAGAGACAGCTAATGACTCTCATTAATATGCAAAATAGCAGCCATTTTTCTCCCCTTCTGTGTGTGTGTGTGATTCCTCATTTTGCACACTTGGTCCACCCAGTACAAAGTGACCAGCTCAAGAAAATTTCTAATTGCAAGTCAATTATGTCATAGAGCCCGTTTAGATGTTCATTTGTATGCAAATTTTAGAGGCTAGCTGGGAAGGGAGAGGGGAGCTGGCATCAGACAACATGGAGGGCAGAAATACTCACTGAACGGTGACCCACACACAGAGTGGCCAGAGCCTGTGTGACATGATTCATCATTATTTTGGGGCTTGCAAATACTGAACACTTGAAGGCCTGTTGGCCATGTTGTGGCCTTGTGGAAACAACCAGCCTGGGTCCATATGTGTGGACTGGCCTTTGGAGCACAAGAGGAGAAAAGAACATGAGCACCATTCCTCACTGGAGACTTCACTGAATTACTGCTTGCTGTCAGAAGTCAACAACAATCTCTGTATGTGTAGTTCAGAGGTCTTGGTGCCATCATCAGACTTCATTTGGCATTGTTCTCATCTGCCCGGATGAGCTGAATTAAAGGCGTAAAAGCAACTCCAGGCATGCTTTTCATAAAAGCTCATTTTGAAGACATCTTTTCTTTGACTGAATGTGAAGCAGAAAATTATGTAGAATAAATATTTTAGTTCTCTTTCAGTAAAACAGAGACATTTTCCTGCATAGAAATGTATTTTTTTTAGCAGTAGATAGAACTACATTGAGTGTGAGATCGCTAATTATCAATAAAAATGATTAAGTGATTTTCCTTTACCCCCGTTGAAAAAGCGAGAAAGCAGGAGGGAGAGAGAGAAAGAAAAAGAGAGTGCACAGGAAAAAAACTGCCCTTCAACTGATGTGTATATTCTCTTCTTGTCTGTGACATATTCTACAGATACAGACGTTAAAGCTGCAGTGAAACGCTGGTATGATGTCGATATGTCTGTCTACAGGTCGTTTTTAGGTCGATTTTTATTTTCACCTTAAAAATAGGCTGTGAATCTCTAGGTGACACAAAGCTGCAGCGTCAGTTGACACACGCCTAAGAAGCGACTGTCTGCTCTGACCTGTTAGCATGGATGCCAAAATGAAAAGATGTTTTGCCATGCACACGCGCAGGTCAAGCAGCCAGTGTGTCCAGCCTGTTAAATACCAACATGAGTGGTCATTTTCAGTTAGTGCATTCAAATTACAGAACTTGTGAGAAGGCCCCAATCCCTGACATTATCATCATATTTAAATGTTAAATAAACACAAATTTAGCCCAATGTTTTGCCAAATATTGGATTGTCAACCTTAAATATTATAGAACCCAAGCTTATTTTAATTATGGTGCAGCCTGTTACCAGAAAGTCGCTGGTTCAATCCCACTCAACAAATCTTAAAAGTGAAAGGCAGCACTTGCTGAGGTGCACTTGATCTGCTCAGTGGCCGGCAGATCAGATGTGGTTGTACTGAGCAATATCCAGTTGTGAGTGTGAAACTGTGTGAACATGATCAGGCCATTCCTGAAAAAGAGAGCATTGCTCTTAGTGAAAGTCGCTTGAAGAGATAAAGGAAATAAAAATTGGAGTTTGTTGGTATTCTTCAAAGTTATGATTTAAGGGATCGACAGCATAGGATTTTTTTTTAAAGATGACATGTTGATGTGTCACAGTAGGAAAAGCACAGGTGTCAATAAATAATTAAATGTACGATGGCTGATTTCAATTTAGTTGCATCAGGTATTGTTCATGTTGGCTCACTGACACACTGTCATGACTGACTGGCACGCTTGATTAGAACAGAGCTATCGTTTATTATTAGTAACACCTGTGTATTTCTATTTCTCTAATATTCTTTTATAATTTTAATATTTCCAGTGCCAAACAATATCTCCCACCTTTACATGTATAGTTACTGCTATTGAACTAATGACACTTTATGTGTGGAAAAGCCTTTTTGCTGTCACTACTACTTAAACTCAACTTTATTTGATTAAAACAGAAGTTGTAATCCTCATGTGACCCATAAATCTGAGTTATATTAGATGACAAATGGAAGAACAGCTGACTTTATCAATAGCTATTTTCACTCGTCAATATTCATTCTAACTGCATTTGATAGTGATGAATAATAAGCGTTTCTTCATCAATACAGCCCAAAAAGATGGGTTAAATTCCCAGTCCTAAAGTTTCTCCAGCTCTTATTTAGTGCAAGCTGTGGACTGACGGTGTGGAACGGCGAGCTCATCATTTCATCAAGCTATCATCCTGATACGTACGTGCCCGCGGTTTAGCAGAGTGGGCCAGTCCCAGTAAATGATTCCCAGATCCATCATCCTGCTGTGATCTGATCTGATCCCCTCTGCTGTTGATTAGACGCTTATTGGAGCGAGGAGCTAAGACATCAATATGAAGAGGAGGGGGGGAGAGGAGGGTGAGAGGAGGAAATAAGGGAGGAAGTAGGGGAGAAGAGAAGGAAATGTCAGGACTGTCGGGAGGCTGAGAAAGGGGGGAGAGATAAGGATGACACCCTCTAGTGGAGGAGGCAGATGTCCATCTATCTATTTCTACTTGTTTGTCTGGACTTGTAACTGTATCTTTTTCAATGCAAACATACCTCCCGATGTATGTATATATGTGTGCGTGTGTGTGTGTGTGTGTGTATGTATATGTGTGTGTGTTCCCACCAGCTTCATCAATAGCAGTAGAATATCCTGGTGACATTGAGCAGTCATTACAGCAGCCATCAGCAGTTAATGAACGGATGGAGTCCACAGCGTACCCACTAAATTCATTATCACTGTATTGGACTTGACGGTGCAGATTAATAATTGGTTTGTCACACAGATATTTTGGATGATTAATATGGGTATTGATTAAGAAGAGGAGGCGGCGGTGAGTGTCTATGTGTGTTGGGGCGATATGAGGAAAAGTGCGCACACCAGCAGCGGAATACAGGAAGTCAATGGGTGGTCACTGAAGAGACTGATCAGGGCTGTGGTGAGAAAATCAGTGCAGGCCAACTTAATCAAAGCTGTGGTTTGTGTCGTCGTCACACACACACACACCCTTCCCCCACACCCTCAGTCTCTTTTCCTGTCTCCATTTCTGCTAGTTTGTATAGCAAAGATAAGAATCCTTTTGCATTTTTATTCAACCTTGACTACTCCTGATGTCTGGTGTGTCTGATGTCAGCCTACATTTCAGTATAAACACAAAGGCAGTAACGGTCCTGACACAAAGAAACAAGGCTGAGTCGTCCGCAAAGAAGTTGACCCTCGCTCAACCTTTGCTGCAGGGCAGTGTAGCACATTGTAAGATTTAGTGCTGAGACAATTCTACCATGTAGGTGTAGAGGTGGAGGAGCAGGTTTTTGTAAAACCCTGACTCAAAGCAGGAAAAACTGCTGTACAGTGTCTAAACAAGTCTTCATACTGGACTTTCTGTTTTATGTTTCAGTATCTTGCTTTTTCTTCATTTGGGCATTATAATGCATTTATTACACGATGCCAAAGAGAGCTACAACAATGTTCCCTGGCATCTAAGAAAGAAAAAAAAAAAAAGTATAGCGTATTCCAATAAAAATCAAAGCAAATTTTTCATGAGTCAAGATTTCATACAAAGTCAATGTAAATATTCGACACGAATATTGTGACTAAACACAATAGATCTCACTGTAAAACTCACACAAGTGACCCAAGGTGAAAATTCTCTTCATGTTTAGTATGATACGACAAAAGAGCTATTGTTGGTCTAAAAATAGCCTAGTAGGCCACATGATCTCATCTAGCGTCATTAAGCAACAAGCGACAACTTCCAATGATTGAAAATTAGTAACCACGTTTTTAGAGTTATCTTAAAGTGACTTAAACATTTTTTTGTTGTTGTTGAAGGTGACACAGTGGTGCAGCAGTGACCTCTGTCCGTTCCAGTGGTGGCTGGTGACTCAAAAAATTGAGGAGGACAGGAGGAAAACCACTCACAGCAAGAAGGTCATGGGTTTGATTCCACTGGCCAGCTGGGGCCTTTCTGCGTGCAGCTGTTTATGCTGACATTTTCACTTTCATCTGGGGGCTGTGAATTTCTCTGAACAAAATAAGTATGAATGTGAAAAACAAATTACATGTATTCATATGGAATTATGTAGTGTATTTTTTATTTTTTTTTACCAACAGAGTTAGGCGATTTTTGAAAAGTGAGGACATTTCGGCTAGTTTAAGGGTTAAGAGTTGGTTTTAGGGTTCGGATAAGGAACATAGTTGTTTTAATGGTTAAGGTTAGGGTAACAGGCGAGGGAATGCATTATGTCAATGACAGTACAGAGAGAGAGACATATAGAAGTACAAGCATGTGTGTTTGTGGTGTTTGGGGCCGATGCAGAGGAGATATCTTGTTGTCTTTCTACTGAGCTCAGATTCATTGCTATCGATCAGCCATGTACTGGATATATAGATCCACCAAGTATATAGATAAGCCATTCATTATGGGAGATCTTGGTCCACATGTATAGATTCACCATGTGAGCCTATAGATCGACCACAGACAGGTTTACTGCACATTATCTGCATCTGTACTGAACTGCTGCTCTACAATATTTATGAGAAATTCCTGTTCAATTGTACCTTTCCTTCTTTTTTTCAGTAGCCAGGTATTAGACAATCAACAGAAAGCAGGGAACCACTTAAGGCCAGGACATCTTGATATTTATTTTTTTGTTGAACAGGACAAAAACGTGTGTAGTTGTGGACTTCAGCTTTAATGGTTGATATTGTGGAAGGTTTAAAAGACGAGACTTTTCTTCTTATTTTGATTAAACACAATGATAAAACAGTTTTGCTCAATTTGAACAAAAATGCCACTTTGGAAAGTACAAGCATTACAAAAACAGGTATAATGCATTCATACAAATCCAGACGTCTGAATTGAAGGATTTACAAGTATAAAACCAAAATAGCTTTATCACAGAGGATTGCTATCTCAGAATTGGACCTAAGGAGTTGAAATTGTCAGCACTAAATGCTTCTTAGTCACAATTGGATTGAAGTTATCTTTCTTTTTTCTGTGAAAGAGGGGGATTAAAATAACATCCAGTATAGAGTTATCATTATATTCACCATGTCCCCCTCCTGAAACACCCTCTAACATTGTCCTATCAACAATGCTCCCACCTCCTCTCCTTTTTAATTTACACACACACAAAACATGTTACTTTGATACATCCATCCAGACGTCACCGGCCACCCGTCGTCATCATCAGCATCTGTGGAGATGATAAAGTGACGCTGGGCTCTGTTTCAACAGAGAGAGGGAGAGGAGGCCTCCCTCTCAGATTAAAGAAAGCCTCGGTTTCCGCAGGGACAATAGGGAAGAATTACCATATGAATATGACCACAGTACCCCGGCCTCTTAAGACCATCAATCTCCCCACGCCGAGCGCCTCGATGCCAGATAACCCCCTGGATATCCCCTCTTAACCTCAATTTCTCAGGATGTATTAAGAGATGGTCGCTACAGAGAGGAGGGGAGAGGAGAGGGAGTCAGGAGGAAGGGGATTGGGGTTGGACTGGCAGGCGTTGCCATTTTTCTCCGCACACCCTCCACCCCAACCTGAAACAAGTTATAACGCAATTAATCTTGTCCCAGAGGGAAAAATATGGCAGCTAAGTGAATTTTACATGAAGATCCTCCCTCTACTTACCTTCTTTTCTCCTGTATCGCAGCATCTATCAGTCCGGAGAGGTGTGTGATGAAGGGGGTGGGAGTGTAAACTATATGTATGTATTAGTATGTGAGACTTACGGTGTTATGGAGGAAATGAGCAATTTAGAAGAGTTTCTGTGCTAGCCTGAAGCACAAACTCACTTTAAAGCTGCATTTTTCTTTGTTCGGTCAGTCACTGGGGGGCTTTAACATAACTCTGATATTTTATCATCTTGTATTGTTTTTGCGACTAACGTGTTAGCAAACAGTTGCCTATTTGCAGATCTAGCAGACACTGATAAATTTTAGCATTTATCTGGGGTAATGTTTCTGCCCACCTAACAATATAAATCCAATCTCTTCTTGTAGCTCTGTTTTGGTCTCAGCCCACTCCTGATGGAAACAGGCTATATGCTGTTTAGCAGTTAGCTTAAGCGCCTTCACTAGCTTACTGAAAACTTTGTCTGTCTCCTCTTTATTTATCAGGGCTTTCTCACAGTTTTTTTTTTTTAAGGCTGAAAGAAAGGTGACAAGAGTGGTGAGTGGGATATAAACGAAAACAATGAGCTACAATGAGACACTAAAACGCTCCATTAGATTGAGGGGAACTGCCGAGTCAGTGATATTTTTGTAGGTTTGTTACTATTTAAGACCATTTCCATTTTTCATTGAATGAAAAAAAATGTGCGACGCTGTAAGTGTGAAACTTTGGAACTATGGAAAATATTTAGAAACGAGCAGCTTGAGAATGACAGCTGGAACTGTCAGGAAAAAACGACTAGCGATTGTGGATCATAAACTACCAAATATATGCAGCATGAAAGATTGCATTGTTCATGTTTTGAATGTTTTATCTCTGTTCCAGACAAACACATTACCCAACAAAATTCCTGACATTTTTAGGGGCTCCGGCAGCACCCCTGTAAATACTGTACATGCAATAATATGTATGGCTGCTACCTGCATAAATCATGACCTGAATGTGGTTTGTTTTACATGGAATGTATCTGAGTTGACATTGTACAGTAAAAATACTTTGAACTCACATATCATGTTCTGTAAGATATCTGCAAATTACACAACTTTATATGGGTGTTAGATTTGTGAGTGGGTGTTCCAGGATGTGCAGTGTCTGAACACATCCTGCTGTCCAGATGACAGCTGTTTGACTTTTATTTGTTCAAACTGCCCTGCCAATGATCATCCATTAACAGGTCAGACTGTAACAACACCTCACTGACATGGTGTTCAACCTCTCTGAACAATGGATGTGTGATGTCTGCACTTTTTTTTTTTACTTTTAATGTCTCTAATTTCCTTATTTTGTCAGGTGTGGTTCTCAAAGGGCACTGTGGATTATAAATAGTCCAGCACATCCTTTTTTTCAGTTCAGTTGAGGCAATTTCTAGTTGTGTATTTGCACTGAATGTGAGGTCCTGTTGTTTCATGTGTGCAAGTGCAGTATGTGTGCTGTGTTCTTTGTTCCAATGCAGGCTGTCCACAGGTCTGATCCATGCCTTGACAACAAAAATGATCAATAATACAATAGTATTCTACAGTATATGCCATGTCTTTCACAGTCCTTAATAAACTCCAGTCTAAATAGAACTCATTAACT